>NC_137458.1:171533452-171884600 GCF_964235325.1 Thermobia domestica
GACCAGACTTAAACACCATTGCAAGAGAATTCATATCAAAGACAAGCGAAAGAAAGGATACTATTGGTCAATTTTGAAAAGAAATAAATGTAGAATTACGTAAGAATTGTGCGTATTATAACCAATTATTTAAATTACAAAATAGCACTTAAAATTCAATATAAACTTGAATTATTTCTTATTAATTGTGTCGTACTTTATTAGTGTGAAGTGAAGTGAATAAAATGAGATTAGGAAGAGAGGTGAATGTAATAACAAACTAGATATACTGAAGTAAGTGTAGTAAAAAATACAAATAACTCTGGATAATTAGTGTAATTGAATTTTCTATATAAATTTTATGAAGTCTTTAGTCAAAATTCCATTTTTCCATTTCTGGTTCGAAGTCAAGTAGGTAGGAAAAAATATATATTTTCTTATTTTTTACTTAATTATGTAGCCTGCTTTATAATGTACAAGTTACCTTCTACTACAAAGTACTACAAAGTTTGAAGTTTTAAATAGCAATTTCTAATATTACAGTGTACTGCAACACCAGAAGTGGATTTTTAAAAATATAATTTTAATTTCCTCGTTTCCAAGTGATTTAAGTAGTTTTGAGATTCTTTAATAGTGTCCGTGTGACCATGTCCAATACAGTTAAAAATATGTACCAGTATAAAAATGGTAAAATTTGTATTTACAAACAGTCATTGTGAGCAGTACAAATTTTACAATTTTATATGTCTTTAATTCTGATTTCAGTGGTTGAAAATTTCTGCACCACACCAAAATCCAGCACAAACTGACACGGGATTAATCTAAAGATGTAAACTAAGATGCCTCTAATAGAGGGAAATTTCACTCGCGGCTGTTCACAGCTTCATTATATTATTATTATTATTATTATTAACTAATCAAATCAAATTATTGTTACATTACAAACATATATTCGTATTATCTTACCTATGTTACATTCCCGTGTTTATTTTCAAGAGAGCAGTTTGCCCCCCCCCCCCCCAGTTGAAAAATACTTCCGACGCCACTGAGAACTATCAATTATTATTGGGAACGAACGCCATAACTTTTAGCACATAAAAGGTTGTTGTTTTATCGACTCTTTGGAAAACTACGAAGCAGAATTTACTTTTACTTTTAATATGTCGTTTTGTTAAGCTTGATGTGATCTATCAACTGATATGTGTCTTACCTTTGAACAATATTTTAATTTAATAGAAATAAAAGTTTTAGATTTCATCATAGCTTTGACAAAATGAGATCTTTCAATTTTACGTCCCAGGACTATGCTGGCTAGGCTAAAGGAGAGAGTGATGATGAGAAATGAATGCGATGGTAGAATGAATGAAGTAGGGAGAAACGGAAGAACCCCAAGAAAACCCAAGGACACGGTGTTTGTCCACCAGAAGGTCCACTTGGCTCGAACCAGGGACCCCATGCACCAGACGTAAACACTGTATCACTGAGAAACCGCGAGTTCAATCTTAGTTTTGGGCTATATCTCATTAATCATACTAGGTAGTTTCAACTTCCTAGTGTCATAATGAAGAGCTTCATGAGGGCAGGGCGGATCCAGGACGGACGGACTTCTGCAGGGATGGTGGGTTGTAATACTGCTACTTATAGATACTTTAAAGAACTCCAAACTCTGAGATGGGTTTTATTTATATACAATAAAATAAGAAAGTTTTCTCTTCTTGGGGGTAGGGAGATCGCCTTCCCCTGGACCCGCTCTTGCATGAAGGTACGCTTCAGTATCAGTCTCATCTTAATAGGTGTCCTGGTATTCGTTCAGCATCATGTTTCGTGTTTTTTAATTTTTGCAAAAACTGCGCATAAGCTTCTACTCTCTGAAACATATCATTCTGTTTTACTCAGTGCCAAGTGAACTTTGTGGTGGACAAACACTGTGTGCGTGAGTTTCCTTGGTTTTCTCCCGTTTCCTCCCACTTTCTTCATTCCACCATTTCATTCATTGCTCATCATCACTGTCTCCTTTAGCCTATCCGACATAATCGTGGGACGTAAAACTCTCGTTTCATTTTATTTTATTTTATTCAGTGTGTTCTATCAATGAGTATGTGTCTTATCTTTGGACATTTTTGTTTCGATAAACGCTAATAATACAGTGTATCTTTTTTTTTTTTTTTTTTTTTGCTAGCGGCAGAGTGAATTTTTCCGCACAAGTTTTTGATGTAAAGAGGATAGTTTTCAAGGATCTTCTTTTGACAACATCGCAAGGTCTGGGCGTAGCATTGCAAGGAATACAATAGAAATAAAATTCCATCCACCCATTTCTTTCCTGTGATTTTTTATCCTTCTTTCGAATACTGAATGAAATCACTTTGTTCATGAAAATTGGTTTCTAGTCTAAGGGAGTGGCTGCTCAACTCCTAGAAGAAAAAATAAAAGAAAGAAAACTAAAAAGTATGCGAGCAAGAACATTTGTACTTCCGGTGTTAAGTAGTTAGCAATTATTATTCCATTGTAGCAGGCCTCGACCATTTTTTTCCTTAACATTTTTTTTTTTTTCATTTAGAAGGAACAATGACGCATATTGAAGAGTATCTCATAATAAGTGTAAGGAAAATCCGATCTTTCCAGGAACATTCGTGAGTTAAAATAATTTAAAACGTTAGACGTGCTCAAATATAAAAAATGTTTACAATGATATGATGTTTTATGATTACCTAATCAGTCTAGCTGAGTTAATTTGCAGTAGTTGTTGAATATCCATTCATAAGATATAAACGTTACTCAGATGTATCATGTCTCCATCAATAACTGGAATATTTCTTGCACGTTCGCAGGGTATTGTACACTACGAGAAACTAGAGGCTGCTTATGACTACTACTATTACATACTCAAACTGTTATTCTCTATATTTAAGTTCATTTCTCCAATATATTTGTAACCATTCGAATTACAATTTGTATGTTTCGCAGAATGATACAGGGATTCATTTAATTAATAGGTTGGCCAAGGAAACAAAATTTGAATAGACCTAAAATGAAATGTCTAATATAATTAACCTTGGCTGAAGTTTTGTCCCCAGAATATAGTTATCTAAAATTACCCGCTTATTCTATCTATTCTTTCTTAAATATTCCTGCGGAACTGGGGCAGCGATAGCTCAGTGGTAAAGCGTTCATCTCTGGTGCGTGGGATCCCTGGATCGATTTACACTCACTCCAAGTGAACACCACTATGCGTGGGTTTTCTCGGGGTTCTCCCGTTTCCTCCCACTTTCTTAATTCCACCATTTCATTCATTTCTCATAATCACCGTCTCCTTTAGCCTAGCCAGCATAACCGTGGGACGTAAAACTGAAAAATTTCATTTTATTTCATTCCCGCGGAATTTTCACATGCATTACCTTATGTCCATTTTTTAATCTTTAAAATATCCACTTCATCAGGATTGCTACTCAAATTTGTGCTAATACTAATATTTTGGTCAATTTAAATAGACGCTCCAACGGAACTTTAAACATCTTAATTGTGTTGATCTTTTCACTTTTGTTTTCTAAAAAGCGGTAGAAATACAACGTACTATACTTTAAAACCGACTAGACATAATCATATTCTTCATCTTATGTTTAAGCAAAGATTTCATCAAACTGAAATTTGAACGTGTATCATGACGGGTTTATGCAATTTTGGGTCCATCCATTACTACTTAAATAACAATCAAAAGCAAAGCACTGTATGGAAGCACTAGTACACCTTCTGGATGAAAAATATCAGTTGAATTTCACTTTTCACGTTCATTCCCACTGACAGACAACTATTCTTGTAATAGTATTACACTGTAATATGAATAGTATATATTATACTATATACTGTAATATACTCTAATATATACAGGGGCAGCGGTGGCTCAATGGTAGAGCGTTTACCTCTGGTGCATGGTGTCCTGGGTTCAAACCCTGCTCCCGCCAAGTGGACTTAGTGGTGGACAACCACCGTGTGCGTAGGTTTCCTCGGGGTTTTCCCACTTTTTTCATTCCACCATTTCATTCATTTCTCATCATCCCCGTCTTCTTTAGCCTAGCCGGCATAACCGTGGGACGTAAAACTCAAAGATTTCATTTCATTTTTGCAATATATACAGTACATGCATACACATAGTATAGGTATGTATCTATGTGCTCTCTTAAATTAATTCACTATTTTCTTGATTTTTGTCTCTGCGTACGTTCAGTCTTGCTTCAATAGGAATGAGTTATAAACATCTCTTTTGAATAATACTAGTGAGCTTGACTCTCCTATCGAGATTGGAAAAGCAGTCCAGTCAAAACTCTTAGAAATTATGTAAGACTTGGTAATCTGGAGGAATAAGGTTATCTTCGGGAATAATTGAAAACTGGTCATTAATACATCACCTTGTGTAACTGTTATAGGAACCACTTTAAAAATTAAAGTGCTGTAGAAACTTAGGATTTCTTAGAAGGAAATGTTCCATAGAGAGTACCAAAGAGTAATTTACGCCGCTGTTGCAATCTCAGTTAGTGTAGCTTTTCGGAAAATTGTTATTTTATATGCACAGATTCTGAAAAATAAACTCACTGCTGAACAACACTGCACTTATTTAATATAAAAACACATTTACACATGATGTTTCGATCTTCAAGCCAACATCCTCATCAAACGTACACTGAGTGCTCTGAGTACACTGAGGGATCACGCAGTGTACGTCTGATGAGGATGTTGGCTAGAAGATCGAAACGTCACGTGTAAATGTGTTTTTATATTAAATAAGTGCAGTCTTGTTCAACAGTGTGTTTATTTTTCTGATTTTATTCGCAAGACGTTGACTATGATTGGGCACCGATTCAATTTTCAACATGAAGTTCCCTGAGCATGGTTAGATAATTTTAACACATTGCTACCGGACATGAATCCCCCAAGGTTATGTGCCAGGCTGAGGCCTTTTTCAGGTATACAAAACCATATGGAATATGTTTTTCTATGTGTATGAATTTTATGCACATGACATGCAAGGATGGCACTTTGTGTATCAATTTGATACCCATGTCAGTCAATGTTTTAAGTTAAAAATAAGACTATAGGTGCGTCTTGCACCCACTGCACACTATTTCCCAGAAATATGTCGGATCAGTTAAGGCGGAGTCCAGATATAGTTCAACTAAATTTTGAATGATTGTTTTTTTTTTTTTAACTGTATTAGCAGAAAATTGGAAAGAAAAAAAAAACTAAGTGAATGAATAGCTCCAAAGCGTTCTTATATGATGTGTTAATTTGGTCAAACCAAGTTAAATATCATTTAAGCATCTATATTTTTCACAGTGGAAAAAAAAATGTAGTTGCTATATTGGGAATAAATGAAGTATCTAAGAACGTAGTTGCAGATTTGGAAGAAATTAAAATGAACTTCGAATTGGCGAGGTACATATTTCACCAATTATCTGCAAACCTTGAACTAATACTCAAATTTCTGTGAATTTTTGTTATACTTATAGCTTTTTACCTTAGTGAAAATATAGATACAGTAGGCGTAATCCACACACATGGTATAATGTTTTAGAGATTGTGGTATATCATTAACATAAAAACACAACCTAAGAAGATTGCAAAACATTACCTTGAGGGACTCCGTAAGGAAGACTTAGCTGATTCGTAACTGAGTCGATAAGTACCAAACACTGCTTTCGGTCACGTAAATAGTTTGGAATCATTTAGTAGAGGGGGAGAGAAACCGAAATTTTTGTACAAGTTGCCGCAATAAGTATGGCTTGATGGCGAATGAGACAGGTATATACTCTATCAGCAGTTTACGCTTTTAATCGCGGGAAAACTATGCCATATTGATACTGTGAATTACCTTTCCGCAAAATTAATGTCTGTGTGTTCAACGAAAGTAACCACACTGATCCGAATATGGAGCCGATGACGGGCAAAGGAAGAGTACACAGCACATTATACCGCCTACCTAGGGACAAACAACTAGTACGTACGGCTATTGCAGAAATGCAAGAATTCGTGAATGTTATACAGTAATCAGTGTTTGTACCTCTCTTCGACAGGATCTGAAACGTCGAGACGTACCTTCACAGCATCCATTGGTATGGCTTTCTTTGACTTTAGACCAGCTGGATTGGTGAAAATACTCATAACATTGCGCATGGTGTACGAATGGCATCACTTCGTCTCCGATTATTCCGCTTCTGTTTGAGGCAGCACTATGGTCGCATCCGTGTTTGATAGTACTGCAGCGAAAATCGTAACTAAGTATGAATTCTGCATCGCCATAACGATCCCACATGGGTATTTTGGTGTGAGATTAGGCTCCCGTATTTATTTAAAATACATTTTGGTGCTGCCATTGTTACATCGTTTTGATGTTGGGGCCTGTTATGATCCCACTCCTTTAAATCCAGAAAAAAAATCCAACAGGAAAATGAGCAACTCTATGTGGCACACGAAGTCCAACAATTCCTGGATGGATACCATTATCCACTTTTCTATTAGATGCGGCTGGCCCACAGTCATACGATTCCTACACCAGAAGCTATAGCAAATGAACTTTAGTGAGATGTTGAAACAACATACTTGTAACTTGCGAAATCCCAGGAAGATATAATTTCTTCCTCTCTGGCCTCGCAATGCCACAAGAATTAAATATATACATTGTGTCATTACACTGACTTCACTATGTTCTACTAAACCCCCGAATGACGTTGCGAATTGAATATAGAGTGAGAGTAGTCAATTCACTCCTGCAAGGTATTTATCTACTAAATTTACTGTTGGAATCTAGTTAATTTTTGTGAGCAGCAGTGTATATCATGTATTGTACTACACGGAATATTGTCTACCTTGAACTTAGTTTTCTCTTTCTTTTTTAGAATATTGTGTGGGAAAGAGCAAAGGACCACAACTACCAACACAACAATATCTACACCTACTTCAGGGATCGTATTCGAGTTTCTTCTCATCATCGAGGATCTGTTCTCTACCTAAGGGACATCCGTCCCCAGGACAAGGGAGTGTACCGATGTCTAGCCAATCGTCGATCACGAACACTTTTCCCACGAGCTGAAACTGTTTTCCAGGAAATACATTTTTATCCATCAGGCATCTAATATACGACTAAAAATTCAATAAAACTGTTCAAAAACTTTTATAAATAGTGACATAGCATTTACTGGTTTTATAAAAGTATATGAAAATCAATATTGCAATGTTAAGTGTAGGTTAAGATAACATCCTGGATTTTGTGTAACCTACTTGGTTGACGATATTATGTATGTATGTAAAGGTTCACGACTTTTGTCAACAATTTATGACCGAACATATGTTTCATTAGATTTTCAAGAGGTATTCAATGACCCTTTGTAAGTCTAGAATTTGGTCAACACTTGTTAAATTAGTGAAGTTTACATGGTTTGTCGCGCACCTACAAATGTCAAGTCATTAAAATGTTCCAAAGAATATTTTATCATCAAACACGGATGCATTCATCTGTGCACTAATCTCAGAGTTCGTGTCAGAAGAATTCTATTGTATATTGTCCGATTTATGAACTACGAAAAGTATATATATCTGTTTTCTTAGATACGAGTATCAAGGGCGAATCTTTAATCATTGTGTGGGTGACAAATTTTGCTCATATTTAGCACAAACACTATTATGCAGAATCTCTCAAAGTACTAAAAGTTTGTATTTTATCAGAAATATTTTAATATCAATGTATATCTTAGTTAAATATGCTAATTACTCATTGTTGATAGAAAATAGAATTTGTCAAATGAACATAGTGAAGTTAATCATGACTTTTATAATATTTTGATTACCAAATTTTGATACAGATTATAGGTGATGTTGCTTAATGCGTATTATATATGATTATTACTTCACAAGTTACAAGCAGTGCCGTAACAATGGGCGGTGAAAGCTGTGCAACGCACCGGGGCTCCCAAGCCTAGGGGCCCCCGTCGTACCCGTTAATTACTCAGTAGACTACTGAATATTTATATTTTATTATTCATTTCTTATGTGCGAGAGAAAAGCATTGTCAATTTTTAAATTGCCAGCAATTTTACTAGTAACATTTATTTTGGTTTGTTTTGTTTCCTCCCCCAAGCCTATAGGGCTAAAACAACCATTGTGGTGAAATTCCAGATTACTAGTAACTTTCGTTACATTTTTTTTTTTTTTTTTTTTTGTTTTTTTTTTTTTTTTTGTTTCTGGGGTCCCCAATCCCAAGGAGCCCCGCTAAACCCGTTTATTACTCCACACTGATTACTTATATTATGTTATTTATTTCTTATGTGGAAGAAATAATCATTGTGAAATTTTAGATTATCAGTATTTTTTTTGGGCCCCCAAGCCTAGCAAACCACTGAACCCGTTTATTACTCAATATTGAATAGGTACTTATATTCTGTTATTCATTTCTTATGTGTGAGAAATAATTAACATGAAATTCTAGATTACTAGCAACTTTGGTAACATTATTTTCTGTTTTTTGGGGTCCCCAAGCGCAGTAGCCCCTACTAACCTGTTTATTACTGAATACTTATATCCTGTTATTTATTTCCTATATAGAAGAAATTTTAGATTACTATTTCAACTTTGGTATAACAGTTTTTCTGGGAATTAACTTCTATGTCAAATTTCAAGTTGCATTGGAAAGTAAAACTGATTTCGCTGGTTTGCATTGTGTTCATGAGAAGCGGAGAAGAACGTAACAGCTGATTGTAAACACTGACTAAAATCTCCTTTTCTTTCCACTCACCCCTTGCCCGTTTTCTGACAAGTTTGAATCTTATCTTTCAATACCCAACAGATAGATGGCACTTCAGGAAAAAACGTTTCCAACAGATTGAATCGGAGCATTTTGGCTTACGGGCCTTGCCGACCATATATTAACTTTCCTGTCAACGAATTTCCAGAATGCAAGTTTTCTGAAGATTATAACTTCATGAGAACAAAATCAGGGGCTAAAATTCCTGGATTGTGGTTGAGTTATTCTCCTCTCATGGATTAAGTATACTGTGAAACTTGTTGGTTGTTTGTTGATAGAAGTGCAAATCATTTTAAAACAGAATGGATTGACGGTAGTAATGATTAGGGTTATCTTTCTCAGAAAATAACTGTTCATGAGGGAAGTGTAATTCACATGGATGCTATGAAGGTCAGAGTTAGTTGGATGATAAATGAAACAATTGATAAGAGTTTCGACATCAAATTTCAGAAGGAAGTGCGTTTTGGAGAGAAGTTTTGGTGCGTCTCATTAAAATAATACTTTTTTTAACATCTGGAAACACAGCTTTGAGGGGAAATGAAGGTAAAAAATGTGAAGACGAGTTTACAGAAGGAAATTTTCTACGAACAGTGAAGTTAGTCACAGAATTTGATCCAATTTTGAACACACTGCTGGAAAAACAGGAAGTTAAATATCTGAGTCCCGCAATTCAGAACGAACTTATGACATTCGATCTAGCAGTTTGAAAAACATTATTTTTGAATATGTTCGAAAATCTCAGTTATTTTCAATAATCGTGGATTCAACATTGGACATGAAAAACTGATCAGGTTAGTGTCATTCTTCGCTATGTTATTGTGAACTATGAAGAAGCGACATTAGAAATTAAAGGAAGTTTTGTAGGCTTTTATTCATTAAATTAGATAAGCATGGTGCCGAGAACTACGAACATCTCATTCGTGAAATTTTACTCAGCAACCAAATCAACATACAACGATACAGAGGACAGGGATATGATGTAGCATCAGTAATGAGCGGAGTTTATAGTGGTTTACAAGCAAGAATTAGTAATACTACTCTAAGCGCTCCGTACGTTCATTGCTCTGCGCATAATAGGAATCTTGTTATTGCCGAAGCTGCAAAAGTCTCCACATACGTTTCCAGCTTATATATATATATATATATATATTATATATATATATATATATATATATATATATATATGTATGTTCTCTTCAAGATATTTCCCCTTTTTCAGTTCTATTATTCCTAGATGGTCACTTTTAGCTCTTGGTGATGAAATGGCTTCAAAATTAAAGAAGAAAACTAAAAAATATATATATATATATATGTATAACTAGGTGGGAAACAAAACATACTGCTGTTAGCTGCATGAAAGAGAGAATTGCTGATGTTCAAAAGTCCTATACCGCAATTTGTCTGACAAGTGAAATAAATCAGACGAGTTTAGAGCAGCTGAGGTACTAAAAAAGAAGATAGAGACATTTGAATTTGTGTAGATGCTAGTCATTTGGGAAAAGATCCTAATATCCATGTATGTAGCTTCCAAAAGTTTGCAGTCTTCTGATATTGATCTGCAAATAGCAGAGAAAAATCTGAAGAAATCACTTCAGCAAATGACAAATCTTCGGAGAAAGTATGACAAGCTTTAAAATCCACAAAAAAATCTGTTCTCGAAATTGAAAATTTCAGAAACATTTCAAGAGAAACGCAAAAGGTTTGCAAACAAATATTTTGATGAACTGGTTATGGATACTAGAATAGATGTATCGGAAGATACATTTCATGTCACTGTATTTTATCCTATTCTGGATTGTGTTGTGTCACAACTTAGCACACTTTTCCATGGAATGACTGAAGTTCTCAATAGCTTTTCTGACCACAGGAAGATTGTTGTTTGCATCTGAAGAAGACTTTCAGAAATCTGAATATGACTTTGCTACAAAGTACAGTAGTGATGTAAGCTCAGATTTTCCACGGCAAATATTAGTATTCGGAGACTATAATAGAGTTGAAATAGGTAACTTTCGAACAATTTGGGAAATAGCTTTGTTATTAGTGGAAAGTGGGTATTCTACTTCCTTTCCTGATATGCTTACCACATGTGTAATTTTTCTAACAATACTGGAAGTGTGGCTTCTGCTGAACGCTCGTTCTCGAAATTAAAGTTCATAAAGAACTACTGTACAGAGGCGGATCCAGGGGGTGATCGGGGCGATCGTCCCCCCACAGAAGAAGAAATTTTCTTATTTTATATATAAATAAAAACCCATCCCAGAGTTTGGAGCTCTTAAAAGTAGCTCTAACTAGCAGTATTACAACCTACCGTTCCCTTATAAGTCCATCCTGGATCCGCCCCTGCTACTGTAGAAGTAGTACCTCACAATAAAGGTTAACAAATGTTTCTATGTTAAACGTAGAACGAAAATAAACTTCAAGACTGAACATGGACAAGATTGTTTCAGATTTTGCTTATGCTAAAGCTAGGAGAAAATTAAGCTTTTTGAAATGACTTTAAATTTTTGTTGTATTGTATGGTACCTTGCCACGTTTAAATATTTGAATCCACTACAATAAGTTTATTCTGAAATTGTTTCAGCAGTTGTGTAATATCCCTGATATTCCCATTTATTTCTTAATCACGATGTTCTTTTCTGTGAATAACATGTATAACTATGGTACACTATAAATAACATCATTTCTTATACTTTTTGTTTTATCGTAAAAAATGTGGGTGATTAATTCTTTTTCATTTTGACTAATCTGAAAAGACATTTCACTTACTTTGCACGATGGACATGGTACTATACTTTTTAAAAGCTCTGTAAAATTATCGTAAATTGTGAAATGCTGTAGTATGTAAATATAACCTTTCTATCTTATGTAATTCCATTATTTAAGATTACTTTTGGAAGAAAGTATTTCTGTGTATGTGCGTGTGTTTGTGTGTAATATTTTGTTTGCTGCTTTTACTATTATATTGAAAAATACGTTCGCTTGTGAGGGGCGGCTCAAATACCCTCTTGCACCGGGGCCCCGAAGAGTTTTGTTACGGCACTGGTTACAAGTTTCAATTTCTAAGATTCTCGTAATGTTTATGTCTCAAAAATTTTATATTGAAATTTCTTAGGTTCCCGGAACCCATTATTAAAATTTCTTAGGTTCCCGGAACTCATTATTAAAATTTCTTAGGTTCCCGAAACCCATTATTAAAATTTCTTAGGTTCTCGGAACCGATTATTAAAATTTCTTAGATTTCCGGAACCGATTATTAATAGGGATGGACACGATTTGAACTAAAACTCGACTCGAATTAGTCTCGAGTTTCGAGTCGAGTCAAAAGTAATGTTATTGAGTCGAGTTCCAAGCCGAGTCGCTGTTTTTGAAGTCTGAAAGTAGTGAGAAATGTAAGAAGTAATGTGGAATGCTTTCAGTATTTTTCACGAGAGGGGACACTGCTTGAAACTCGTCTCGTCTGGATAACGAGGCATCAATAGATTTTCATAATGAGACAGCCTCAAATCTCGTGAGCACCATACCATCAAGAATGAGATCGGCGCGGTCGAATTTTTGAGCCTAAGCAGATCAACCAGGGTAGTGATGTCAACTGGCTAGGCTTGGTTTAACTCTGCGAATAGTTCGAGCCGACTCGGTTGGGATGAGCCACCGACCCTGTTCGACTCGGCTCAACTGAGCCCATGGCTCGAGCATGCTCGGTTGAGGTCAGCTATCAGCTCCTTTCGGTTGGGCTCAGGTAAGCCATTGGCTTGAGCTGGCTCGGTTGAGTGAGCTATTGGCTCGGCTCACTTCTCGGTTCGGCACGATAGTGAATGAATGAGCTGTGAACCGAGTCGCTCGAGTCATTGATAACCATAAACCCGGGCCTAGAATTTTTGAAAATGTTTGGCCGCCACCCTATAACTTTTAACAATTTTTAGCTCGAGCCTGAATACTTGCTCCTCCGAAACTCAAACTTGGAATCTCATGAATGGTCCTTACCTCCTAGACTTCAAGACTACCGAGGTTGGCAGTCAACTAGTTTTTAGTATTCAGATACAAACTACATATCTTTCGTGTTTATACACGGTGTTGTTACAATAATAATAATAATAATAATAATAATAATAATAATAATAATAATAATAATAATAATAATAATAATAATAATAATAATAATAATAATAATAATATAATAATTATAATAGTATTATTGATACTCTAATAATTATATTGTCTATATAGGATACTTGAAGAGAGTACTTGAAACTACACACAGGATTTGGCTCGTTTTGGCTCGACTTGACTCGAAACTCGATCTAAATTCGAGTCGAGTTGGAGAAAGTTTTTCAAGCAGTGTTCTCGAATCGAGCTCAAAGATGTCTGTTTCGAGTCGAATCGAGTTTGAAAGAAAACTCACTCGAACTCACTCGTGCCTATCCCTAATTATTAAAATTTCTTAAATTCCAGGAACCAATTATTAAAATTGTCTCATCATTTCTAGACCCATACTTGCAGAAAAAATAATTCTCAAGTACTAGTTTTGTGAATCTAGTATGTGTTTTTTCCATTCCATTCTTTCAAAAGACGATTAAGTCATGCTGCAGTTGAAACATGGTACTTTCAATTTTCTACAGCATTTCTCAATGGAAATGTAATTTTGTCTATGTATATACAAGCGCAGTTCGCATTTGTAACACGTATTTATTTTCCTGTTACAAATGCAAATTTTCTGTTGCGCTGATGCAAACCGATACAGTGAGGCTCCCTTAATGTTGCTTTGAGGGCTCCAAGTGAGTCTATTCTTTAATTCTAAGCCCTTCTCAATACTTGGTGATTGTTACTTACAAAGTATCAACATAAACATGCTGCAGAACTTAATATTTTCTTTCTTCGTAGTATCATAGGAATAAAGAATAATATACAAAAGTATAAAAATATACTTAGATAGTAATAATATTAATGCTAAGTCATCGTACTATAATAATAATCATACAACTCGTTGTTAAATGATTTGAATGATACCACTACCGGTGCGTACAAGTCATCTCATGGTCTTACAGTGTCGTTAAAATGTGTTTTCCGCTGAAGAAGATTTTGATAACTTGATCAGTAACAAATTACTTGCTGACTATTCCAATTAGTCTGTAACTGTGTCTGCTCTGTCCTGAAACGATGTTACGGAGTTTCTCAATCTGAGGATCTTGAGGAGAAGTGAAAATGATAACAATAATTAGAATCTAATCGGGAAAAATGTATTTTTAAAGTTCATTTTGAATTTCTTTCTTTGATACACACACACACACACACACACACACACACACACACACACACACACACACACACACACATATATATATATATATATATATATATATATATATATATATATATATATATATATATATATATATATATATATATATATATATATATATATATTTGTCCATACTGATTGTCAAACTGTTATCCCTACTCGTATATGAACGCTTACACATATACGCAATTAGCAGCAATAAGCAAAAACCTTAATAAAAAACCGGAAGTTACTTATGGGGGTTGACGTGATAATAGATTGAGAAAGTCTTTTGTAGCGGTTAAAATTAGTGCGGATTGGATTTAAGAAGTTTAGCGTCCCTTTCAGCACCGAAGATATATGAGACATGGACCTACAACTTAACGTGGAATCTGAACCACATGAGCTCCTGTCGGGAATGAACACTGAGTGTCTCACGCCAAAGGCTCTTACGCTATCTACAGAGCCACGAGGGAGTTGTTAAAATAGATGTATTATTTCCTGAGCTCAACGATAGTTTGTGGTCTGTAGCTTTTAATTAAATAAAATGAATGAGTTAGATTTAATTATTAAAAGAGTTAAATCAATACATTATCCTAACTAATCAGTTATCATCTAATTTTTATTTTATTTTTTTTTTAAAGATAATTTGATTTGATGTGAGTCTAGTTTAGCTTCCCTTTCAGTAGCGAGGCTATATCAAACGTGAACCTATAGCTGTACACGGGATCCGAACCTGGGACCTCCACGCTACAGGCGCGTATGCTAACCGCTTATCCACGAAGGAGCTCAGAAGATAAGATACTAACGTTTTGTCATACAAAAACTTTTATAAGATTAGTTTTCTTAGTCTTTATACCATCAAAAGAATGAGGAAATAAAATTCTGCAGAACATTATTGGTTGATGAGCTACTCTGGTTTATTTCAGCATTTTATGTTATTTTACTACTAAGTTTTCAGAAACTTTAAAAAACAGAGTACAGTTCATCAGCAAAATTCATCTCTAATACTGTAAATATTACCAGAACAGTTGAATTAGGTATCGATCATGGACATAATTAGTAATGAATTTGTTTCTTCATAGAATTGTTGAGTTGTCCTCTTTACCAATATGCTAAAACTCCTTACTGATGAGACTTATGCTAAGGCCTCCATTTTGGAACAATGTTGGATGAAGAGACACTTTTATATGTTTTGTGTCTAACTTCTCAAAAACGGTAATTTTTAGAAACTAAATAAACTGGACAAATTAGAAAGAGCAGAAAATTTCCTGTCAAATGGAGCTTTCAGATTTTCCAGGAAATGATGGCCACTTTCCGGGATATTATATTTAAAAATACCCGTGAATTGTTACTTCTATAGGAATGTTGAAATGTTTTTAGGATTATTTACCATTATTCATTTCCAAATGACGTATTTATTATGAAAAGTGAAATTCTGGACATTTTATGTTTTTTGACGATCACGGGAATGTGTCCTAATCCTCTCAAACCACCTTGGCCTACTAAAACTATATTTTGTTTCACTTTTTCTTATTTTTAAAATGAAGACAAAAAAATTATTTATTTCGTTCTTCAAAATCTTCATACAGTCCTGTCGTTAATATCAGAGCGTGTCCAAGAGGGGCCCAAGAGGTAACTCCCTCTTCAAACAATGATTTAAAAAAATGTAATGACATAACCCGAAAATGCTACTAAGATAACCACAGTACTGATAATCAAACTCTAATTAATGTTGTAACTATATATTTAGTATTCTCTATTAAAGTTAGTTCATGAAGTTTAGGTATTAACAATCAAAAATATCCTTATTACCATGTAAGTTTACATGGCCCTTGTCTACCGTTTCAAAAGCATTATAAATAATAAGCCAATTTTAGCAACGGTTTTGTTTATTTATTTTTTAAAACCAAAATTATGACAAATTTATCGCAGATGTTCCATTTAATATAGTATGGGGTTAGCAGTAACGATTGATTTTATTTCTTTCTTTTCCTTTTTCCTTTCTTTTTCTTTCTTGCTTTCTTCATTCTTCATCTGAATAATATTCCAAATACTAGTAACAGAATAACTCGATCCAATACTTTTTCAAAATATTCTAGAAAGATAAATGAACATTTCCAGAAAACTTTTATCCAGTTATCAACACTCCATAACAGTATCAGCTTCTTCTCCTCTTTTTTGTCCTCTGCTCTAAGTCCTAGTATTACTTCGAAATATAAGCATTTTTTCCAAACAAAAGTTCCCTTGCTTCACTACTATTCAATATGGGCAGTCACATGGGTTTACAGGTGATGACGTATCACAAAATATCCGTAATACATTAAACCATCAATACATTAAATAATCAGAAACAACGTTTCTTCACAATTAGAGTACAAAAAAACAAAGTACAAGAAAACATATAATATACAACATTCCCACATGTGGTAGACCATATATATATTCACGAAGAAACTCGAACCATTTCCTAGTAACCAGATTCAATTCTTTTTTTAATAACTTCAAACAGAAGAAACTGATAACTCCCACTTCGTAGTTGGAAACCTCTCGTTCATCATTCTTTATGCTTTCTTTTCCTTTTGTGATTAAATAATCATCAGTGTATATCAAAATGTTTCCAAGATTTCTTCTCTTCTCTTAAAGAAAATTTGTGCCAAGGCACGGAAGCTACATTAAAAATTTTCTTTTGTTTTCCAAAAGAGTAAAGTGAGTTAAAGCATCTAGTCACAATCAGGGTTTTTTAAAAAGAAACATCAAACAGTGACAGCACAAAGGTGTAAAAAGCTGAAGTTCAACCCTGTTGCAAGGGCTTCAGTAGTTGTTTGAAGAGCCTCTTAATGTTCATCGATTTCCTGTGAAGCAACACAGTAGGCGCCGCCACCACGATCTTTTCTTCCTTGGATGTTCTGAAGTTTCAGGAAAGGAATTGCGTATCACTGCATCAATTTCTGATTCTGGGATGTCATCTAACCACTGTTTCTCAGAAGAGGAATTGAATATGATTCCATCGAGCTCTGACTCTGGGATGTCACTTAGCGCATCATTGTCTGAGACATTGCTTTTATCATCATCTGAAGCTATTGTTGTAACTGAATTGCTGCAATGTATTAGATGCTCAGGCATGTTGTTGACGAAATCGAGTTCTTCACCGCCGCATAGTAACATGGCCCGTTCGCTCTCGTCATCTCCAGTAGCATTTGGATCGCAGGAAGCATCTTCTGGAACATACTCAATGGAAGGCTCCTGATGAAGTACAAAGGATCGTAAATCAGTGCGGATACTGACATATCGCAACATGCATTTTACACACATGTCATTAACACAAAACCATGTAATTGAGTAAGCACGCAAGGTGTATATAAAAACACGAGTAACCACCTCTTCATCATACTTATAAGTATATATTATATTTCCATTCGCATCCTTGCTTTGGTACTCTGTGCAGCGCCTGTCACAGCTGATGGTATTCCTAGGGTTATCGATGAACGGAAATCTGATTTGCTTTGAGTAGAGAGCAATAAAGGAAGTCTTAAAGTAGTCAGCCATCATAAAATTCAGAGCGTTTCTCTCATACGTATAACTAGATTGCCTATTGTCACCGCACTAAATTTTCCAGCTCTTAGTAACTACAACAGTGGACACAAGAATCGAAAATCTAGTTTTACCAACAATGATTACGATATTTTGTATTAGGTATAATATAAACAAGAACGGGAAAAAAATAAAAATAAAATATGTTTAATAATTTTTGGTATTATATACTAATATACTGAAACCAGTTAAACAAAAAATTGTTGAAATTTACGTATATAGTATATATTTGTGTGTGAATATTCTTTCGGAAAGCAAGTTTTATATCTGTGCACAATTTCATTCACTTTGGATCACTTCTTCTGGTCGGACCTCAACTTTCAAAATTTTGGATGGGGGCTTTTGCCCCCTAAAACCGTTTTTCCGCAGAAAATAAAAATACACGTATTCGTGTGTTTTATGTGTAGTATCTACCTGCTAAATTTTATCAAAATTGAAGTGTTACACTTGGGAAGTGTTGCTTGTTAGTAGCTTTCTAAGTTCATACTTGGACGGGGGAATTTGTTTCGTAACTCAGCAGCGGCGTAGCGTAAGGGAACGCATGTATGCCCGGCATCCCCTGTTAATAAGAAAAAAGTACGTATTTCATTATATTTATAAATTGTTTGCTTATAATTATCACAATTATTTCCACTGCAATCTTGTGGATGCGCTCTCTCGTTTTACTTTGGCAAGCGGAACCTACGCATGCGCATCACTCAGATGCACATTTTCTGTCTTTCCTCTTGTTGTATGCTATGTTCCTCGGGCATCCAGACCAACTGCAAGCATCGGGGTTTTCGTCTGCTTTCTGTCGAATGCGCATGCCCAACTACTCCCCGCCATCCCTTTGCAACCCAACATTTGCTTTAGATATAAGCTGGCGTATGCTCAAGTACTGCCAACTCTATATATTTTGAACTAAGCTATGGTTTTTGTATAGAACGTACGACCGCTGTCAAGGAAATAGAACAAAACATAGTTAGTTCAACGCCATTATGAAGCATGTCGCTTATGTAAGTGATAGTATAAAAATAGTTATGCTTTAATCGTAATTAAATGCATCGTAATTGTAATAGTAATTAAAGGCAAACTAATAATCTACATCATAAATACATATCATGTCCCAGAATGTAGCCAGATATTCTTTGAGATGACTCACATACACAAGCATAACTATAATGCATTCTGTAGAATCACGGTCACCGATCCGGTAGGCCACCCTCTGCCCTTACTTGTGCTCTTCCGTATCTGGGTATCTGACAATGAAGTAGATACACAGAAATAGGCCCCCAGAGTTGCTTTAAGTGCTTTCTATTTGTATCTTCAAATTATATAAACAGTCAGGCCCATATTCACGAACGGGCACCTGAGGTCCGGACCCAAGATGACAAATTTCTAGGGGTGACATTTAAAAAAAGAAAAAAACGAGATTGAAGTATGGTATGCGGAGAAAGAAATAAAGGGAATTATACTGAAAACAATATTTATACAAAAGTGGAGCCGGTTTTTCTCGTCACAATGCTAGTGGCAGAAAAGGAGCCGAGACAATTGCTTATTGGCGTCTAACGTAATCTACGCATTTGCTACTGTATGCCCCACCAGGCGTGCAATTACGGGAGCCTGGGCCCCTAAATGTTTTGGCCTCCTAATTATTAAGAGTAGTTATTGATAAAACAGATCCAGAATTGTGACGATTGGACCCCCTAGCATATTTGTGCCTCTCTCCTAAACTTTAATGGCTGGTTGCGGGCCTTAATGAGCAGACTCAGCCTGTTAATCTGCTATTTGTGTTTGTAATCGTATGGGATGGTTGCAAATTATGCCGTGCTAAATATAAAGCTTCTGCAAGTTGTTTAATGGACATGGCTTTACACTCTTTTCTTGTGATAAATTATTGGCTCACCTCTCCCTGGCTATGCCCTTGCGTTCTGTACTAGATTTATGCTTTTGATTAGCAACATTGATCGTTGGTGGTCAAGAAAAATTGGCGGTATATTTTTTTTTTTTTTTTTTGCGTTGTGATTTGAAATGAATATATTTTTTTTACTGTAGTATGAAGAAAATTACATTTATAACTAAGGGACAAAGCTGTGGAAAGTGTACGGCGGCTACCTTACTAACTTTTAGCAAATGATGACTACGATAACAGTACCAGACACAAATTTATTTATTTTTTTTTTTTTCGTTAACAACTACCATATCTCGGTTGACTTACGAGCAGCGCTGCTCTCTGAAAGGGATACGACCTACCCCAAAGCTTTTCATAAAAACGACAACTAGCAATCAGTCGCAAATATTTCAGTCTTCGTGGTATGACGATAGGTTTTCTTGACTTTCTGGGTGTTCTGTAGGGAATAAAATGTTATGTTTTGTCTGCATTGTGTTTGGGGCAAAGGAGTCGGAATGGTGTTCAAACGGTATTTCTGATTTGGGTAATTTCATGAAGAAAGCTCTAAAACATGAGTCATCGAAACAACATTTGCTGCATAGTGAATCTTTTCACTTGTTAAGGAAAATACACATTGAACATGCATTGCATTGTATTGTATTATATCAGACAAGTGACTAACTTTGGCATCCCCATTTCGGAATACCACGCTACGCTACTGTAACTCAGTAACCGTTTTGGCAATGGGAAGCATGCGGGTGTATATCAAGAGATACAGGGTGCCGAAAGCGTAGTGAAGTGCATGCAAATATCGGAATGTATACAATGGACGTTATTCCATTTAAGTAGGCTTACAAGATAATAATCTTACATAAGTACCTGAGTAGTATTTTTACCACATTACTTTAATTAGGTTTATCCACCTTGAGTATATGTGACCCTTATATATTGGTATTTCATAGTGGCATACCGGTAATAGCTTTTTCCTGTAAATTTTGTTTCTCGTGTTGTTGAACTGTACCACTTCTTTCCTTGTTATCTTTGTAATCAGATTAAGAATATGGTGATTTTGGTGCAGATTAAGATTATGGAGACACTGTTTCAAAGATTTACGTGTAAAATCTATAGATTTACAAAGAAAGAGTAACACATAAGGAACCTAATTATAAGCTCAATATGTTAGAAATAGTCCAATCAGTATGCCTGACTACCAGTGTCAGTAACTGAAACAATACAGTAAAACTAACACAATTGCAGTGTCATTGTTGTGTAATCTTCCGAACAGGAAGCAATTTTACACAATATGAACTCTCTAAGATCTGATACATTATGTATTTCCAAAAGTAGTTTTGCACCAAATTATTCTAAATAGCTCTCCCCTCAGTACTTTCGGTGTTCTAACACTCTTTCAATTTGCTTGCTCTCGCTTGCAATGAATTTCCTAAGCTACTTTTAGGGACTAAGAAATTAAGTGACAACCGCAACATCGTTATCAGCACCCTAAACACCAGTGCTACTCTCCTCACTGTGTATTAATAAAAAAAACCTCTCTCAAATATGTCAGATAAAATAGAACATCGACAATAGTTTAGTGGTTTTAATACTGTTACTAGTTTATTGTGCACATAACAACATATGTATATAGTTATTGTCTTTACGCTCCACTCATATTAATATGTGCGTGAGAGATCTGAAATGACAAATATGTAAAGGTACGGCAAAACTGAAGCTGTTGGCATGCATGAAACACTTAAGAGGCCTCATCACTGCGAAATTAAAATACCGCTAATTTTGAAGTAATTATGTGATATCTTCAAATAGAAAAAAGATAATCGAAAAGTGGAACAAGACCTCCCTAGACAATATTATCTTGCGTAGTTATCAAGCCTCACTTGTCTGCTTTCGATTTCCAGCCATTTAGAAAATCGGCATTTATTTTCGCGTTTCTAAATAACTGCAAACGCAAAGCTACTAGGCGACTCGTGATAACGCTACCTCATGCAAAATAACGTCGTCTAGGGAGGTCTTGATCCACTTTTCGATCACCTTTTATCTATTTGAAGATATCACATAATTACTGTAAAATTAGCGGTATTTTAATTTCGCAGTGATAGGGACTCTTAAAGTCATTTTATGGTTGTCCCATATTGTCAATATGTACGATATATTTATCTTTTATATAACTGGAAAGTCAATATCTAAAAAAAAAAAAGCATTATTTCAATTTTTTCACATTCGAAATTCTCCTTTCTTTTCTTATGTAAATGTTCTATATTCTACCACAATGAGACGCTGGAAAAAAGTGCGGATCAAAAGTTAATTTGACGAAGTGTACACTTCCTATTGTGCACTCCATTTGTATACTTCAAGTGTGTGGGTCGAAGTGTGCACTTTGCACTTTTGGACACGGCCTAAATTTCATCATTTCTGTCACTCTTAAGTTTGAACATTCATCTCAATAATTTATTTTCGAATACTTTCAGTTTGCGTTCTTTCCTCAAACTAAGCAATCATGTTTCGTATCCATACAACACATCAGACATAATTATAGTTTTATATATTTTAAGCTTTAGATTACGAGTATTCGACAGAATTTGTAAAAACAAAGGGTTTGGATTGAATAATAACTCTAATTTCTTACAGTCCTTTGACATTTAATTTCTTCATGGATGTAGTTTCTTATGTAGACAAGCCCGTATTCAGGGGGGGTCTAGGGCGAGCCGGAACCCCTAAAATTTTCTCGTTATGCTTGCAAATGAACTATAATATAGTAATGATGTATAATATGGTTGGATCGGGCCCCCCCTAACTTTAATCGGACCCCCTACATTTTTGGGCTGGCTACCGGCCTGGTGCTAGATATTTGAAAGTATCCAATTTGTTGCGTTCATAACTTACAGTATTTACGGTCACACCAAATTTTAATGTAATATTTTCCTCTGGATGTTGAAGTGGAAAATGAAGTAGGCGAGGATGATAAAGGGTTTAGTAATTTTCGGGATGAGTTTGAGAAAGTTATATCCAAACTTAGGAATAGAAAAGCAACCGGAGTAAATAATATAGCAATCGAATTCACTAAGAAAATGGGAAACAAAGGCAAGAATGAATTGTCTCGACTGTGCAATGAAATATATGAAACAGGAGAGTGGCCAAAACATTTCCTGAAGACGATCATGATACCGATGGCTAAGAAATCGAACCCAAAGAGATGTGAGGATTATAGAACTATTAGTCTCATATCTCACGAAGATAAAATCTGCTCCGCGAATACTGAACAGAAGGCTGTAAGGAAGAACAAATTAACAGATTGACCCCATACGTAGACGAAATAATTGGAGATTATCAGTGCGGATTTAGACGAAATCGATCAACTATTGACCAAATATTTAACACTCGCCAAATACTCGAAAAGAAGTGGAAATACAATACCCCGGTACATCAACTATTTATTGATTTTAGAAAGGCTTACGACTCGGTTAGGTGAGAAACATTGTACAACGTCTTTACAGAATTTGGAATACCGAGAAAGCTAAATAGATTAATTAAGATATGTTTAAATGAATCCCAAATTAAAGTTCGGGAAGGAAAATTTTTGTCCACGAGCTTTCACGTCGATAATGGCCTGAAACAAGGAGATACGTTGTCACAATTATTATTTAACTTTGCCCTGGAATACGCCATAAGGAAAATCAAAGATATCAACCAGGGCCTAGAGCTGAACGGTGTTCACCAGGTTATGCGTACGCTGATGATGTAAATTTAATAGGGGATGATAGGAGAACAACAGAAAGAAATGTAGAAGTTTCAGTAAACGCTTGCAGTAACTTGGGTTTAGAAATAAATGCAGATAAAACTAAATACATGGAAGTGCGTCGGTACCGTAATACCATAAAAATTATGAAAGAGTTAAAATATTTAATAATACTTTTGATAAAATGGATACTTTTAAATATCTGGGATCAATATTAACAGAGGAAAATCACATTCACGAAGAAATTAAATGTCGACTAAAAGCAGGGAATTCGTGTTATTATTCAGTTCAAAATCTCTTGTCGTCGCGAATTCTATCGAGGAATTCTATCGAAGAAAATCCACAGGGGAAATTGTATTTTGATCTGATTTTGAGTTTAGCGCCCCCTTCAGCAGCGAGGCTATATGAGACGCAGACCTACAACTTAGCATGGGATCTGAACTATATGAGCTCCCAATGGGAGTCGAACTCCGGTCTCCCACACAGAAAATTGTACATTAGTGCAGAAAGATACCTGATATACTGACTCGGGTTCTATTCTGCAACAAACTTAGCTACTCTGTAGCGTTGGATACTGGTTCCTTTCTACAAAGAAAGAGAAATAACATTTTAGAAAATAAATTTAGCAACTCTGAAACAAGAGACGAGCGATTTCCATAAGAATAGTTTGTGTATAGCACTGGTTTGTAGAGGGTGATATATGTTTGTGCAGAGCGGTGGCAACTGTTGTGTGAGGTTTTGTTCCCTGTATTGCAGATATCCAGGGCGATAGTAGTGTTAGTGACTTAAGCGTCGACAGTCCAAGAAAATGTCTGAAAAGAATTCGACATCTACAACATATACCAGAAATGTGATTAGAAGTGTGTGGACAGGTATATGTGCACTACAGGGGTGTTACAACACCTGTGAAAAGACTGCAGTCACCTTGTAAGTGTCCAAGAAAACGTTATAGACAATTCAACGAAGACAAACAACGCGCAATGTTTGACACATTGTGTACAGTAGAATTCAACATACATTTGCAGAGAATAATCCATGTTGAAAATGATAAGACACATCGTCTACACAGAAAAGATATTGCGTTACACGAAAAATCGTTTAAGTACCACGTACTAGAGGAAAGTAACAAAATAAAGTTTCTCGTGAAGAATCTTGCAAACTTTATGACAGGGATGCAAATAACCACTCGTCCGGGGCGAGTGGTTCCTCGGTGTGGGCAAGTATTAAATATCATACCGAAGGTAAGTAAATCATTTCTATTGTGGGATATAGGCTAGTAGCTTTTTCTCTTGGAAGAGTAAAATTTTGTTGCTTATTTGCATACCTGCTTTATGATGTGCCAGAGAAATGAATAAGGCGTTTGTGAAAGTTAATATTAGAGAGCAAATTACTTCGTGATATGCTAAAACAAACCCAAAGTAGGATATGATTAATTAAGGTTGAAGGAAGAGGGGTATTAAGTGTTACAAAATTAACTATTCATTATGATGTGATGAATATATATTTGTTACATTATAAACATTATATGATTGTTCTTGCTTTTTCTGAAAAATGAACAGTTATTTCATTAAAAAAATCATAGACTTTGATGACCGTTTGACCATGCTGGGTGTGTGTGCTGCCTCGTGCTAGAATTGGGCTCCTGAGCTGTTGATTCCACAATGAGACACGTGGCAGTGGGAATGTGTAACAATGGAGTGGGGCGACAACGAGAATCGTGTCACAGCGCTACACAAGGTGGACCTTCCAAAGTCACGGATCTTCGTTAGCCTGAAACCCCTGCAAATCAGTAAACAATTTGTTTTCCGCATCATTTTGCGTTACAATAAAACCGGAACTGTCAAAGTGTTAATGACAGCAGCGTAGTGCCAGACCGCGTACAGTGAGGACACCAAGGCAGTTAAAGGCGTAGCTGCAAGGATTCGACGAAAACCCGTCAGTACTAAATCAGTGATGTTCCGAGAGATATCCATTTCGCGACCATGTCACGAGGGCTCAAACTGGAAATGGGATTCAGAGTCTACAAAACGTACAGATCACTCCCTGATTCATGCGTTAGTTACATCAGCAGAGCGTGGTGAAAGCCAAAGGTCTCCTTAAGCGTTACGCCGAAAATGGTATAGGACAATTCTCTTTTCCATCGAGAAACTGTTTACAGTTGAACAGTTCTTTAATGCTCAAAATGACCGTGTGTACACATCATCATAGTGCCGAACGTGTTTGTAGGGTTCATAGGACTCATCATTCAGCATCAATCATGGTGTGGTAGGGATTGAGCGTCAACAATAAAACACAGCTCAATTTTCGTGATCAGGGCTTCCGTGTATATACCCAACTAGTGTGTAGTGTTTGAGCCCATTGTGAAACTACTGAGTACCACCTAACCTCCAGTTTTCCCCAACCAACACTGGATCTTTCAACAGTATTCTGCTCCTACTTGAAAAGAGCTATTTTTACGCTAGTTCGATTCTATGGCTGGGTAGCCAACTCAAGGCGAAACAATCCTAGGCTACGGGAATCCAACTTGAAAAGTAACATTTGCTCTAAATTGTATTCTTAGCGGATATTAGAGGAAAGGAGAAGAAAAAATTTGGGTCGCCGATATTATTCCTTTCTTACGCTATAATTATAGACCAGTAAGCACAACGCTATTTAACTCAAGACTCTTGCACACTAATGGCATCATCGGTACGGAGAAAGAGGAAAGAAAAAAATCATTTCAGAACAACACCACATATATTGCAATCATATTTATTTAATTCTCTTGCAAACAACGTATAATATTGGAATTATCATTAACCTTAGCGATCATGAACAGCTGAACTCGATTGTCAAAAAAAATTATATGAATTCAATCTTATAAGACTCCAGAATACTTCTAGCGCCAACACAACTCAAAGATGAATAACAACAATATTTAAACAGTATCCTTAATAACAGTAAGAGAGTTGTTTACATTCCTCGACTGAATATTAGGATATAATCTTCGGTAGGTTACTTCACAGAGACGAAATTACCAATTACATTACTGTTCACAAAACATCTCATCGCAGAGGGAGCAAACATGTGGCTGTGTCGATTAACCTTCCTCCCTAGGCACATAACGTTTCCACTACTTCCGCAAGCAACTGTTAAGAGGACATTTCCCTCCACATAACTTACAATTAACAGCGGCGGTAATAACAATACATACTGCAGAAACATTATAGGAAGTACAAGACCAGCCACTAAATTAGCCTCTACCCCTGACACAATCACATCAAAGTGCGAGTGTTATCGTATACCCACCGTCTTCGACACGCCTTACTGAACTAGTGAACGGCATTATAGCTCAAGATATAACATAAAGACAACTCGAGGATTTACATAGATTATTGTTGTGTGGCAACTTAATACTTGGACTATGAACTATATATATATATATATATGAGACAATACGGAGTGCCCGCTACATGAACTAGCCGTCGCTAATCAATCTTTACTTTATCGAGCGTAGTACTTGAAAAATAGACAATACGGAATGCCCGCTACTGGACGTACATGAGCTAGATGGTAGCGAGTGATACATTATACATCTACGCAACTGGGGGAAATGATTCCACGCAAAGCAAGAGAGAAACGGTGTTAATATCAGACTACCCCGTCGGCGTATGATTCGACTTACTGGATAGAGACTCACTTTCGCTTACTAGGACATGTTACGGAAAGGATTTACCTTAGACGACATTTTAGACATTATAAAATTGATACACATATAGTATGTAAATACACTGAGGAACCAATGATTCATAAATGTATGTATATTATTTGCTTTATAAAACGATTTGAGACAATAGAGTAAACACACTACGGTAATAATATAGCACTAGATATTGTAGACAGAGACAACTTGGACGAATTATAAGAACGGTGGACAAGTTTCTTCACAGTTTCCTGGACAACAGTACTCCTTCCATGAAGTGAGATAGAAAATAATGAAACATAGTTACCTGGGACGGCGACCAAAGCTCATCCAACCTTTTTCGCTTTACAAGTAGACAGCACTGACATCACGGGCCAGTTCAAAGGGCTCCATTCCGGGCAGCATCTTAGGGTGGCAACCGGTCTCCAACGACTTCTTAGGCATCTCACCATGCAGTAGCCGTGATCATAACTTCGGGCGCAGATTGACCAAATAGTAACCTCTTCTTGGTTAATAGCAACCGAGTACACTTCACCACTACTCTCACCAGATGGACAAGATTTTCACTGCAAAGTTGTTGTAACGCTCACGTTCACAACAACGACCGCACAAAGGAGCTTCACTGAAGGATACATTTTGAGTCCCACAAATGCAGGTGGAATCAGGCAGCAAGTAATAAAGGACGGAGTCTCATATTAAGGAAAGGCAGTGGACGGAGATTCGTTACGTCAAGAGGAAAAGGCCATACACCAATCGAACCTGGTCCCAGAGACAGTTCTTGGGAAAAAGGACTGTTAAACTTCTTACATCGCAGCAAACGATTAGCGAGTATTGAGACTATCCTAGTAATATCCCATATTAATACGAGCTGAGTGTTCGTAGGTAATTTATCGCAGTTCACTGCACACACACTAATCTACCATCACTATTTCGGCACAGCACCTCCTATTTAAAAGGTTCGTGATGGGAAACAACCATTTCACTACATAACACGCAGTGAGCAAGTCAAAGGACAGGACACCAAACTACGCTTCCGTTCCGACACCCGCCATGTTCTTCCCGGTACAAAGAGCTAAAACAAAGGGGAGCACGCTTCCGCAGCCCGCTCGCTTTCTGATTGGTCGCTCCTTACTACGCATCAGAGCGCGGTGCCGAAACAACAACTTTAATAATAATATATATATATATGACTAAATTAAAAGAGAAATTATATAAATGAACGTTTATATATATACGTTCATAATAATCCTTCCGTTTACACGAAACACAAAAATTTCAAATTATTTCAAACAGTCAGCGCTATCTTCAGAAGCTGAAAGATATCCGCTTGATACGAACCATAGACTTACAAAAGAAAGTAGCATACTACGACTACACACACTAGTCCAATTGTCGACCATCTTGAATCCTTCATGAGGGTCGAGAATTGAGAAAAATATAAAAGAAAATAACATTTACTAAGAGCTGATTAAACATTTCCACAAATAATCTCTTTGAGAAAATGTAACGCTCAAAGAGGAACGTTACATCCACCCAGGGGACAGGATCCAAAGATCAGTTATTCTCTCTTTTTTTGAACACACTATATATCATTATTTAAAAAAACAGAAATTATTTATATGGATAATTTCGAAGAAGTTCATCTCTCCGTTCCTTGGAGCAGTTGAATTTCTTCAAGTTGTGAAAATTTTGCGTTCCCACACTATCCCCAGTGAGGGTATGCAAAATCGCTGAGTTTTTCAGAACCTTTCTGGCCAAGAAAGGGCCCGAGAAACATTTCATATATTTAGCAAATTCTCCTTTAACTGAAGAGGAAAGATGGTGAAGTCTAACCATTACTAGGTCTCCTTCTTCTAACTTAACTTCTTTTCCTGTTCGTTTCAAAAATTTCTTAATTTTATTAGTAACTTTAGGATACAACGTAATATGACGACCTTGGGTAGGTGTCTTCTCTAGAACACCAGGCCAAGGAAAATTCTTTTTAAATGCTTCAATAGCAGAATAAGATAAAAATAGCTCTGCAGGCGTACAATCAATACTACTACATAATGAATAATTAAGAAGTTCCTGACATCGCTTAAGTACAGTACTCCACTTAGAATGATTACTATGACACTCCAAACGAATAATTCGGTTGAGTTCTTTATGGCTCCTCTCCGCCAAGCCATTCGAAGAAGGGGAATAACTGGACGTTAATATTGATTTCATATTATGCTTCTTACAATAGTCCTGCCAGGGGCGCGAAACGAACTGTGAACCTTTGTCTGAGACAATAGCATTAGGATAGGGAAACAAATAAAAATAATTCCTTTCTAACACTGAAATTATACCTTTAACATGAGCAGTCTTCAAAGAAAAGAAACAAACAAACCTAGAATAAATATCGATAATAGACAAAATATAATAATAACCATTACTAACTGGGAATTTCCTCACGAGATCGACCGCTAAACGGTCGTGAGGTCGACTAGCTTCTATATGAATTTCTTCTTTAAGTATTACTTGATTGGCGAACTTTGTCTCAGCACAATCAAGACAATCTCTGATATACTGTCGAACTGACAGCCTTTGTTTCTTCCAATAAAATAAAGAACGACATAAAGACATACATTTCCTAGCCCCAAAATGACCACGTGAATGGACCATTCCAATTATTTCTTTTACTAATTCTTGAGGAATAACCAAAAGCCACTGGTTCGAATTCCTATGCTTGAATTATAACAAACCTTGATAGCAAGTGACATGTTCTGGAGAACTATCCAATAAAGACCTTAACTTAATACAAAAATCATCATACTGCTGCTTTTCCCTGACTTTCTCCAGGTTGAAAAGAGACGAATCTTGAACAGACAAGAAATTGACATGATACTCTTCTAACTGAGAAGGCACTTCCGGTGGATTCCTACTCAATGTGTCCGCTACAAAATTTAAACTCCCAGGACAATGTTCGAAGAGAAGGTCGAACCTTTGTAATTTGAGAAGCATACGAGTCGTCCTGGTATCTAAGTTCTTCATAGAAAAAGAATGAGTGACGGCAGCATTATCTGTATGAATATACGTGGTTCTCCCAAGAATGTATTGCGAAAAGCGTTCACACAGAAACAAAACAGAGAGCATTTCCAACTGAAAAGAAGACAATGAAAGTTCGTGAGGTTTAACTCTACGACTAGCGTAGGCAATGACATTTGGATGATCAGACCCGTCAGGGTACTGGGACAGAAAACCAGCCAAATTCTCTGAACAAGCATCCGAATGGATGTGGAACGGCAAATTGAAATCAGGTTGTCCCAACGCAGGTGGATTACTGACGATTTCCCGCAATTTATAAAAGAGATCCAAAACTTCAGGAGTGAGTTTGTACTTAACATCCTTCTTAATGAGATCGTACAACGGAGAAGTAAGAGTCGAATAATTGGGAATAAACCGCTGTCACCATCCCAATAATCCTAGAAATTGACGCATTTTCTTCTTGGTTTTCGGGATGGGATAGCAACGAATTGGCTCATTATCACGTGGGTCAACTTTAACAGTTTGACCACTAATGACATGTCCCAGGAAGTTCACTTCCGTCAGAAGGAAGCAACACTTCCGGAAATTTAGGGAAAAATTTCCACGCTCAAAAATTTCGAACACACGCTCCAAATGGGCGAAATGTTCTTCTAGAGAAGTACTAGATATTAAAATATCATCCAGAAACAGAGTAAGGAAATCTTTAGTACTTTGATCAAAGTAACTGTGCATTACACTCTGAAAAATGGCGGGCGCACTCTTGATTCCTTGAGGTAAGACCATCATTACATACTGACGTCCTTTATAAACGAAACTTGTACAGGGATATGACGAAGGATGGAGACCTACGCCATAGTATCCTGACGAACAGTCGAATTTTGAAAAATATTGTGCTTTCGCTACACGGTTCAATATATCACCTATTGGTTCCAGTTGAACCTTAGGAGAACGAACACGGAGGTTCAGTAGACGAAAATCAATTTCAGGTTTAACAGCACCAGACGCCTTGCGAACACAATGCATGGGGTTCCGGTACGGTGAGGTCTGTTCACGGGCTATGCCTAATTCAATCCATTTCTGTAATTCTGCCTCAAATTCCATTTCCATGGATTTTGGCACAGAATAATACGGTCCTACGACAGGTTCCTCATCGGTTAATTCTATCTTGTACAAAGGCGTTCGTATCCTACGGGGATACTCACAGAAAATATTACGATATCGGAGTAACAAATTATATAAACGTTGCTTAACGTTGGTATCTAAATCTTCTCGAGATGAGATGTAGTCCTGAATTTCAGCTTCTGAAAGATTGGATTCAGGAACTATATGCACATCTGACACAGAAAGGACAGCTGAATTTTCTACTGGAGAAGAAACCTCTAAGATATTAACATTAGAACACGAAAGTTCAAAGGGAAGTAATTCCTGCTTATCGGATGGCCATTCAGTCCTCCCGATCTCAACCTTGTTTGAAGACAAAGCTACCATAAGAATTCTAGGTTGATCAGTCGAAATCACGACAAGACTACTAGCATTATCACGAAATCTGATCTCCTTTCTTTCTCTGTCGACAACAGCTTTAAATTTGTCTAAAAATGGACAACCCAAGATATGGTCAGTTCGAAGATATTTTATAACAAACAACGGAATATCAAATAAATGACCCTGAATATTTAAACTAAATATCTGGACACCTTGAACTGAAAACTTCTCTGTACCGGCAAAGGCACCCAATGATAAACCAGTATATGGTCGCAATTTAGCAGATGAAAATTTTAGTTTTAACTGTTTCCAAATATTCCAGTCCAAAAGGCATAACTCAGATCCACAGTCAATGGTACAAGTTAATTGGACTCCTCCAATGTTCCCTTTTACAACAGGGGAAGAAGAAAAATAATAGTCAGGCTTTTCTTTTTCTTCATCCTCTTCAACTACAAAGTTTACGTTAAATGACATAGCATTATTGCTCTCATTATTGTTTACATCTCCAGATAATGACTCGACCAAGACATTATAAGTTTTGACATTAGTTTCAGAATCATTATCTACGGGGACTGGAGAAATACAGCAGTCGTTTCCCCCCGTGTTCGGAAAAGACTGCAACCTTAGTTTTCCGAAGTAGATGAAGGTTGATCTTCCCTTGAATTGGAAGATGCCTCATCTCGTCTCCTATCATTATTTTGATACCTTCCGTTACGTCCTCGATTTCTTCCACGATAACGGTTTCTACCATTTCCTCGATATCGATTATTATACTGATAATTATTACTATTACTGTTATTGTTATTATTATTTCTACTTTCAGTCTGAGCGTAGCTTAAAAATTCAGTTTGACAGCTACTGTCAACATGTTCTGAATTACGATTAATAATTTTAGCTTGCTTAGCGTATACTTTCTTTGTCGGAAGCCTAACTTCATGCATGGAAGTATCCTCAATTCCAGATAATAACGCTACTTTACTCATTAATTCATCAACACTATTATATTGCTGAACAGACAGCAAACGCATATCCCTAGGCGGTAAACAATTCAAGATTAATTCCACGAGTTCCGAAGTACTCGGGGTTTCACATATATTGTAGTAACTTTCAACTACAAACCAAACGTAGTCTAATAATGAAGCGAATTTTGTCTTATCATAACGCAAAGAATGCAAAGACTTCTTCTGTGCACGCTCTATCTGAGGCGAACAATACTGATTCTTTAAAAGGCGCACAAAGTCTTGATAAGTTTTGATTTCAGGAGCTACTGAGCTATACCAAGCAAAAGCGGCTCGCACCATACAATGTTCTATGACCCGTAATCGGTCTCTATCAGTAAGTGAATACATACTTAAACATTTCTCAAGATCCCTCAAAAACTTTCTTGGGGCTCCAGGTTTGATATCCCCAGAATACGAAGGAAAATATTGTAAATCTTTCTGCTTAATCGCAAAAGGCAATGAACTTGGTGTTATACCACTGAAGGTGGCAACACTGTTACGCGGTACTTGACTATTCGGTATAATAGTAGTGTGAAAAACACTAGGATCATAACTAGACTTTAAATAGCTATTATTAAACACCGGTGGGCTATTACCAACATGAGAAGTAATCCCTCTCGACATTGACCATGTGACAGTGTCAGTAGTATGAGTACTATTACTTACATTATTGCTATAATAAACAGAAGAATTAACATTTGGAAAAGTATTTAAAGCACTGGCAACCACTTTAGTTTCAATCGGGCTAGCTGGAAACTCATATCTAATATCTGGTTCTGATTGCACAAATACAGGTTTACTTGAATAACTAACAGAACTAGTAACAAACACATTGCGTTCAGCAGACGTACTAACAATAGTATTAACAGGCAAATTATCCCTTGACTCAGAAAACGACACGAGAGAATTTTCACTAGTACAAGGTCGTTTACAGGGAACACCTTCCTTACTCAGGCTCCCACACTCAACTGACGTAAATTTAGGTTTCTGTAATTTATCTCCTTTGTTAGTTAAAGTTAACACTTCAGAGAAAAGCTTAGATTGACTAGTATTACACCCTTCTAGTTCAGTTTTAACCTCATCACTTTCAATTTCAAGTTTTTTAATTTTATCAAAAGCAACCTTTAATGCTTTATAATGAGATTCTGTTTCCTTTTCTACAGAATCAACACGAGATTCCACAGAGTCAATACACAACTTATTATTTTCGACTTCCGTTTTCACAGACTCAATACATAACTTATTATTCTCAATACATGACTTATTACTGTCAACTTCTAATTTAATGTCATCTAACTGCACTTGCAAATCCTTTTGGTTAACAGTTAGAGAACTACAAAGATTTTCTACACTACCTATTCTTTCATCAATTTTGTTAATCGTAGTGGAAAGATTATGTACATTTTCAACAATGCACTCCTGAATTCTATCATTGTTAGCTTCGTTACTTTCCTTTATCTTATTATTAATATCAGCGTTACTTTCTGCTATCTTGCTCAATACAAGAGCGAACATTTCAGCGAGTTCACTCGCCTGCTCTGTCCCTTTTTCGCTACCTTGCGGGGACTTAGGCGAAGAAAAATGTTTGGGAGGTGATTCATTTTCACGCTCCGACACTTCAGGAGAAGTATGTACGTCACATTTAGGACAAACCCAAACAAAAGAATCTGAGCTAACAGCTTCAAAAACACTAGAAGTATCTTTTAATTCAACACAAACAAAATGTGACCATTCGTGACACCTGTCACAAGATAAAGCAAGTTTCTTATCAGAATCAATCTGTTCCGCGGCAGCAAGAGGCTCGCTACAACAAACGCAAATAATATCATCTCCATTAGGAGGAAGCTTCCTCGACTCAGCCGACATCTTACTTACTTATAAATCTAATGAACATAAACATATCTGAGCTCTATCCAGTATATCTCATCAACACCAACGCGACAGTCCGTATCACTCATTTCTTCCCGCATAACACGACAACAACCAAATAGTGTAACATTTTAGACAATAAAATAATCCTACAGCTGGGATCGCCAACTTGAAAAGAGCTATTTTTACGCTAGTTCGATTCTATGGCTGGGTAGCCAACTCAAGGCGAAACAATCCTAGGCTACGGGAATCCAACTTGAAAAGTAACATTTACTCTAAATTGTATTCTTAGCGGATATTAGTGGAAAGGAGAAGAAAAAAATTTGGGTCGCCGATATTATTCCTTTCTTACGCTATAATTATAGACCAGTAAGCACAACGCTATTTAAATCCAGACTCTTGCACACTAATGGCATCATCGGTACGGAGAAAGAGGAAAGAAAAAAATCATTTCAGAACAACACCACATATATTGCAATCATATTTATTTAATTCTCTTGCAAACAACGTATAATATTGGAATTATCATTAACCTTAGCGATCATGAACAGCTGAACTCGATTGTCAAAAAAAATTATATGAATTCAATCTTATAAGACTCCAGAAAACTTCTAGCGCCAACACAACTCAAAGATGAATAACAACAATATTTAAACAGTATCCTTAATAACAGTAAGAGAGTTGTTTACATTCCTCGACTGAATATTAGGACATAATCTTCGGTAGGTTACTTCACAGAGACGAAATTACCAATTACATTACTGTTCACAAAACATCTCATCGCAGAGGGAGCAAACATGTGGCTGTGTCGATTAACCTTCCTCCCTAGGCACATAACGTTTCCACTACTTCCGCAACCAACTGTTAAGAGAACATTTCCCTCCACATAACTTACAATTAACAGCGGCGGTAATAACAATACATACTGCAGAAACATTATAGGAAGTACAAGACCAGCCAGTAAATTAGCCTCTACCCCTGACACAATCACATCAAAGTGCGAGTGTTATCGTATACCCACCGTCTTCGACACGCCTTACTGAACTAGTGAACGGCATTATAGCTCAAGATATAACATAAAGACAACTCGAGGATTTACATAGATTATTGTTGTGTGGCAACTTAATACTTGGACTATGAACTATCCTAGTATTGAGACTATCCTAGTAATATCCCATATGAATACGAGCTGAGTGTTCGTAGGTAATTTATCGCAGTTCACTGCACACACACTAATCTACCATCACTATTTCGGCACAGCACCTCCTATTTAAAAGGTTCGTGATGGGAAACAACCATTTCACTACATAACACGCAGTGAGCAAGTCAAAGGACAGGACACCAAACTACGCTTCCGTTCCGACACCCGCCATGTTCTTCCCGGTACAAAGAGCTAAAACAAAGGGGAGCACGCTTCCGCAGCCCGCTCGCTTTCTGATTGGTCGCTCCTTACTACGCATCAGAGCGCGGTGCCGAAACAACAACTTTAATAATAATATATATATATATGACTAAATTAAAAGAGAAATTATATAAATGAACGTTTATATATATACGTTCATAATAATCCTTCCGTTTACACGAAACACAAAAATTTCAAATTATTTCAAACAGTCAGCGCTATCTTCAGAAGCTGAAAGATATCCGCTTGATACGAACCATAGACTTACAAAAGAAAGTAGCATACTACGACTACACACACTAGTCCAATTGTCGACCATCTTGAATCCTTCATGAGGGTCGAGAATTGAGAAAAATATAAAAGAAAATAACATTTACTAAGAGCTGATCAAACATTTCCACAAATAATCTCTTTGAGAAAATGTAACGCTCAAAGAGGAACGTTACATCCACCCAGGGGACAGGATCCAAAGATCAGTTATTCTCTCTTTTTTTTTGAACACACTATATATCATTATTTTAAAAAAACAGAAATTATTTATATGGATAATTTCGAAGAAGTTCATCTCTCCTTTCCTTGGAGCAGTTGAATTTCTTCAAGTTTTGAAAATTTTGCGTTCCCACACTATCCCCAGTGAGGGTATGCATAATCGCTGAGTTTTTCAGAACCTTTCTGGCCAAGAAAGGGCCCGAGAAACATTTCATATATTTAGCAAATTCTCCTTTAACTGAAGAGGAAAGATGGTGAAGTCTAACCATTACTAGGTCTCCTTCTTCTAACTTAACTTCTTTTCCTGTTCGTTTCAAAAATTTCTTAATTTTATTAGTAACTTTAGGATACAACGTAATATGACGATCTTGGGTAGGTGTCTTCTCTAGAACACCAGGCCAAGGAAAATTCTTTTTAAATGCTTCAACAGCAGAATAAGATAAAAATAGCTCTGCAGGCGTACAATCAATACTACTACATAATGAATAATTAAGAAGTTCCTGACATCGCTTAAGTACAGTACTCCACTTAGAATGATTACTATGACACTCCAAACGAATAATTCGGTTGAGTTCTTTATGGCTCCTCTCCGCCAAGCCATTCGAAGAAGGGGAATAACTGGACGTTAATGTTGATTTCATATTATGCTCCTTACAATAGTCCTGCCAGGGGCGCGAAACGAACTGTGAACCTTTGTCTGAGACAATAGCATTAGGATAGGGAAACAAATAAAAATAATTCCTTTCTAACACTGAAATTATACCTTTAACATGAGCAGTCTTCAAAGGAAAGAAACAAACAAACCTAGAATAAATATCGATAATAGACAAAATATAATAATAACCATTACTAACTGGGAATTTCCCCACGAGATCGACCGCAACCAACTAGCGCCACCAACTTTATGCTTTATACAGCTGTATATTATGCTTTATTTTTCCTTACATAATTATGCTTTATTATGCTTTTTCCTAAATTATGACTGAATGCTCTGCTCCTTGAATTATACTTCATTTTTACCCATTTCTATTACATATTTGTTTTATTTTGCTGGTTTTCATTACACAAGCATTGAAAATATATATGAAACTATTAATTTTCTCCACTAAAATTACATAAACACGGTGCATCAAGGTACAGTGATACAAAAGTGCATCAAGGTGTGGACAGAGGAGGAATTCGAACTTTCCATTGTTACGCGTAAAGGCAACTGGCAAACCGGTGACCTCTTAGCTCCCCATGTAAGCGAACTTGATTGGAATTGTACTAGATCGTTTGATTGTCGTTTGATCGCCAACAATTATTGTTTGATCGTCACACATGTGGACGTACTACAAATAATTATGTACACTCATGTCCAAAATAATTGTATGTCTATAAATATGTTGTTGAATTCGCCTGGTATTTCCTATAATGTTAGTATGTGTACAATCGGCAAAGACATGTATGTGGCAAATTTATTGTCAAAAGAGCAGTAAATAAGAACAATAGAACGAAAATAAAACTCGTGCCCTTTTTGTTTTACTCATTCTAATTTTCGTATTTATAATTATTTTCCTATGAAATTTACCACAAATGTATATTTCCCGATTATACTCATAGTAGTCTATCAGTAATAAAAGTACCCTGCAAAATCGTAATCAAATTATATTCTTACAACAAGACAGTTATAGATATACGACAATCATTTTGGACATGAGTGTAGGTGGGCCCCCTCCCATGGAGCAAAATTTGATCGGAATTGGGTCAGATCGTTTCATCGTCGTATGATTGCGTTTGATCGCCACACATATTGAGTGTCTACTGCAGGGGCGTCATTTCAGACTTCGCTTGAGGGGGGCAAGAGCACCACCAACATAAGACTTTTACGTTTTGTACTAGTATATTAGTAGACAATCGATTAAAGTGCATGTGTTCCTCAAACTCTTGTGGGGGGGGGCAAATGCCCCCTCCTGCCCCCCTAAATGACGCCCCTGGTCTACTGCAAGTAATTATATAGGAGGTCCAACAGGTTAATCTGTTAGCCCCCCATGGAACCTAACAGGTCACCGGTACTGGCAGTTGATTTCCATTGTTTACGGTATTGATAACAGCCTTTGCTGATAAATTTTTCTTTGATACAAAATATAATAACATATTTTTCTTTGTTGTACACATACACAAGGTTCTGGAATAAAAAGCATTAAACATTATGCTTTGTGCTTTATTTTTGTAAATTATGCTTTATTATGCTTATAAGAATAGCAAATTTTGATATGTCAAGTAGTCAAAATCACAGATATGGTACCAACCATAGGTGGAAAATTTCATTATGCTTTTTATGCTTTATGGTTGCCCTATAAATAACTTAATAAGAATATGGTCAACGGATGTAATGATTTTAAAAATACACTTCTTGAACTTTCATCTTGATTTCTTCTCTGAAAACCTCAATGCTGTGAACGATGAACACGGGGAACTTTTTCGCAGGACATCACTGAAGCGGGAGTTCGTCAGGGGGGGGGGGAATCTATAGAGTAATCCATATAGAAAAATCAAAGCTTAACGAAAATGACTATATTTTACATGTATGTAATCATTAACATCTTTCATTTAAGTATGTAATGCAATGTTAGGCATATGTCAATCTTGGCAGAGTGTGCATGCATTTCTATGCTCCACAAAATTATTGATAAGTTCTATCCCAGTTGTCTGTCCCGATGCCTCCAATATGATTTCTGCCTTCAGTCCCAAAAGAATGAGTTGTTCTTTGGTATACATCTGAGACTTCGCAAACCCAGGACCGGATATAACGTTTCACCGTCCCTAGGTAGAAATGCATTTGCGCCTCTCATCCCGACATACCACAATTGGAAATTAAAACTAAATTTATTTTATGCATACCTTTGTTTCAACATTTTTGTACAAATTTTGGTGGATTTTGGGAGAATGATAGCATGCTGTGAAGGGCACAAGCCAGGGGTGTAGCCAAGGGGGGGGCATCGGGGCCAGGCCTCCCCCAAATGGTTTCCTGGTCCCCCAAATGACCAGCTTTTAAAACATCATAGTAAAATTATCTCGCTTCATTCATTTAAAAGTAACCAAGTTTATTGACAATTAATAATTTATGGTAAAATAGTATGGAGAAATATTGTTTTATCCATACCGATCGAAAAATAGTATAGTATCTCTTCGTTATACCGATCGAAAAATAGGATACTTTTTTTGTGACAGCAGATTACACAATTTACTGCGATTTATATTTGATAGTTTGAAGGCAAACGTTTTAACAAGGTACTACAAATACAACCATAAAACAAACTGATTTGTAAGTACAGTGTATTTTATATGCTTTAACAAGTGTGTTAAAAGACATAGCGGATGGAAAATTTGGTGAGAAACAATGCTTTTATTCAATTTGGATTTCATTCGCTCTCTCTTTTATTTCTACTCAGTGTAATAAAATAATTATGTTTTTTCAGTCACGAATAATAAATATTTTTGTCAGGAAACCTTAAAGAAATTAAGTGAAATTTCAAAGAAAATCAATCTTGTGTAGATAGGTTCTGTATACAAGGTATTAAATTTAAATACAAAGGTAACCAAGAAAAGTTTTGTTGCTTTTTCATCCACCACCTTCGAACATCGATATGTCACCTTCGAAGATCGAAAATAGTCCCCATCAGCATGGACGACCTTCTCCCAACATTCTGAAAGGCCATGGATTCCATCGCGGTAGAACATGGTGGGCCGTGAAACGAAGAAGCTATCAGGTGCATTTTGCATTTTTACTAGGGATTTGAACTGGCGTCTTCTAAGGTGATTGTCCAAAGAATGGAACAGGTGATAATCGGACGGTGCAATACCCGGGGAATATAGTGGTTGCAATATTGTTTCCCATCCAAGGCGAATGGTGTCCTGAGCCATCCTAGCCACGTGGGACTTAGCGTTGTCCCGTAAACAAGGACCCATTTGCAATTCAGAAGTGATAGCTCCAGAGTTTTGAGTTTTTGTTGAGCACAGCTCAACTCCTGACACTACACAGTTGCATTGATACTCTGACCAGCTGGTAGCGGTTCCCGATGCACGATGCACCAAACACACAGAAGGACCTTATTCTGGTACAGTGCTGGTTTCGGCTGTTTTGAAATCGGTTCATGGGATGCCACCCAATGATGACGGCGCCGTGGAGCTTCGTATAGGACACACTTTTTATCACGTCAACGCCCTGTCCAGAAATGGCTCCGAAACAGTAAATAAACACAGACGACTGCCGCGTTGCCTTCTGGCCCGGAGTCAAAATATGTGAGACCCATCGACCAAACTTGTAGTGCTTCACAAGTTGATGGATGTGCTGTCGAATGGTTTCTCCACACACTGAATTATAGTCCCAGTTCCTCTTTGTACATGTGTTGGTCTTCTGGCACGTGGTGTTTTCAGGTGTTTCTTCATAGTTGTTTCGTCTTAAACTTGTTAAACCATCGCTGCAATGTCCGCGTCGTCACGACACCCTCACCAAAGGCCTGGTATATCTTCTGTCCCGCTACAGCGGCGTTTGACCTCCATTTGAACTCGTTCAGCACACATGCTCTTATGACGCTCTGTGGATGTCCCATGTTCCCTCTGTCTTTACGCAAGTTCACGGTGTGTCTGAATTGCCACAACCAGGTAGTATGTTGAATATACCCACACCAACAACTGACGTTCGCCTTATCTCCACTCGCGTTCAACTCACGGTGTGAGGTCCAATTGAACACAGACCTCCACGAAAAGGGACAGAACTTTCTTGGTTACCTTTATAGTTATGCACAAAAGTATAGCGTTTGGTCCCGGGCAGTAGTTCTTGATTAAGCCTTAAGAGATCCGGAGTTTTTGAGCTATTTCTTAGACTTTCAGTCAAGCAGCTACTGCATCGTCACAATTTATCCTAGGATCATGGTTCATACCTCATTCTCTTCAGAATGAAACTGGCTTTCAAATGATATCACTTGCATGCTCATACCATATACCAGGAGCGGGGAAAATGATGTCAAAGGGGAAATTTCGGAGGGAATTTTTTTCTCGCACTTTGGGCCCCCCTGGAGCGATCCTGTGTGAACGTAGCCATCTAAAAAATCTGATAAATAGTACTTGGTATACTGAATGTGTGTGCCAAATTTCAAGTTTCTATCTTGAATACCAAGGGCGGGAGAAATTTTATCAGGAATTCCCACCATGCCCCAAATTACCGTAAAACACCATGATCTCAGGTAAAAAATTTCCTGAGACGTCCCTAAGTACCCTAGGGTCACGTTTCGCCCATTGTTCTCTTCAGAATAGAACTGCCTTTCAGGCGGTATGACTCACGTGTCTCCATCATATATCTAAGGCGGGAAAATTAGGAAAAACTGGATTTTTTGGGTCTAAATATCCTTTTTTCAACTTTTAGCCCCCTGGACCCCCCTGTTTTAACGCAGAAATCAGAAAAAAATCTGGTAAATACTACTCGGTGGACTGAATGTTTGTGCACAATTTCAATCTTCTAGGTGCAAAAATATGCCAGCACAAAAATAGTACCGAAAATGTCCAAAATTCCCCTATACAGAAGTATATTTTGATAAAAATTCCCTGACACTTCCCTAATTACCCTAGGGCCATGTGTGACACATCATTCTCTTCAGAATAGAACTGCCTTTCAGGCGGTACCATTCACTTGTCTCCATCATGTATCTAAGGCGGGAAAATGAGGAAAAACGGGATTTTTGGGTAAAAATATCCCTTTTTTCAACTTTTTGACCCTCTGGATCCCCCCTGTTTTAACGCAGAAATCTGAAGAAAAAATCTGGTAAATACTACTCGGTGGACTGCATGTTTGTGCAAAATGTCAATCTTCAACGTGCAAAAATAAGCCCGCCAAAAATACTTTACATAAACCCCCCCAAAAAAGTATTACACGAAAATATAAATTTTAGACTTATGACGTCATCACCTCCTATGTCTCGACACAGGAAGGTGTGAAACCATCCGTAATGTCTTCTACAATGCCTCTGGACTTGAAAAACAAAAAACCCGGACGAAAAAGCTCAAATAGGAGAGTTATAACGCAATGTATTATGAAACACCCCGTATGGTACAAATTGTACCATAAGATCCCCAAAGGGTTAAGCATAATAAAGACTACCTTGAATATAATTTATGGATACTACTACTACTACTACTACTACTACTACTACTACTACTACTAATAATAATAATAATAATAATAATAATAATAATAATAATAATAATAATAATAAGCTAAAATATTGTTTTTTTTTAGTTTTCCAGAAGAAAACCAAAATTTTCTTCTTTCAGGCCTCAAAAACACTAGCAGCAACACTTATTTTTTTTTTTTTGGCTTTGTACATTGTAGCAAAAACTACGGCCCCCCCTGCACAAATCTGCTGGCTAAACCCCTGGCACAAGCACAAGGGTGCTGCACACAGTGCACAGGGACGTACCACGTACCCGCACAGCGACGTTATACGCCTGCCCCTATGTAACTGTCTACTGCAAAGTTTCACTCAACTTCAAACACCAAATATTAAAACCGATAGACTTCTTAAAGAAATTATTACTTGGAGAGCGTTTGCCCTAACTTTATCATGTTTAATATTATTATTACTATTAGCAGTAGGAGTTGTAATAGTAGTAGTAGTAGTAGTAGTAGTGATATTCTACTTTGCAATGATTTGTCTTGCTCATGAAGTTTTCGTCCCATGTGTGCCCCTTAGAACGTTACGTCCTTAGGTACAGGTTTAGTAGTAAATCCAGCCCTGCCCAAATCCCATCAGAAGTAATCACTGGATATAAGATCAGATAATCTGACTGCCCACTCCGGTCAGAAAGGAATGTCCTCACAATTATAACATATTGCTCACTCAGTTTGATGATTGAAAACCAAACCAAACGACTCAAAATAATTGAAGCTACATTACTCAAAGTGATAAAAGACAACAACAATTATAAGAACAACTCTATCAATCTCGAAACAAACAACAAAAGAAAAGAAGAAAAACACTCGATTCAATATATTATAGGCCCTGTATGCAAATATAATTGCAACTAAGACGTTTTAGGTGTGCAGTTGACAGAAATGTTTTTCATTCAATTACCTAAAATCCGTTCTGTCAAAATGTTTGAAATCAGCACGAAAACGTTTTAAAGTATCACTCAATGTTTCTGCTTTAAAGAAGGAAGTTCAATGATGCATTCAAAAAAATCTATCCTCAACCAACTGGATTCAGTTTGTATTTTGTATTCCAATTTCTGCAAGATCCATCTTAATATTGTCCTCCCATCTGCACCTAGATCCTCCTAATGGTCTGTTTCCGATTGGGTTTCCAGTTGAAATTTTGAAATCATCTCTGCTTTCTTCCATTCTGGCTGCATGACCTGCCCACCTCAACCTCCTAGACTTAATAACCCTAACAATGACAGGTAAACCGTGTGAATCATGCAGTTTGTCGTTATGAGTTTTCCACAATTCCTTATTCCCGTACCTTTTGACTCTGAATATTTGCCTCAGGATTTTGCTTTCAAAAACGTTTAGTCTGCGGTCTTCTCTCAAAGTAAGCGACATGTTTCGTAATCATACAGCACATCAGGCATAACTATGTTTTATATATTTTAAGCTTCTAATTCTTCGAAAAAATTCGCGAAGACAAAGGAGTTTGAACTGTACAGTGATACAAATTTATTTCTTTTAGTCAATATTTAATTTCTTCGTGAATGTGGTTTTGGTCTATTAATGTTGATCATATCTACTTTGTCAAAAGTATTAGTTGATATTTTAACGTATCCACAGTTTGCAGTATTACGGTCACGGCGAATTTCCATGTATTGGTTTTTCTCCTCATTTACTTCTAAACCCCTGTCTCTGCTGAAACTTCTCCATTTCTTTCTACTGTCGCCACATCATGTCCTATCAGGTTGACATAATCAGCTATGCCATAACCTGCTGAGTGCCATTTAACTCTATGTCCTGGCTGTTATCAATTTTCCTTATAGCGTATTTCAGAATAAAATTTAAAAATAATGGCGACAATTGTTCTCCATATTTCAGGTCATTATCAATGTGTAAGCTCGTTGACAAATATTTTCTACTCGGACTTAACTTTGGATTTTATTTAAATACGTCTTTATTAATCTAACTAGTGGATCTTTCAAGTCGATAGCGATAGCAATATCGATACCGACTACAACAGCTGTGACGTACCAAACGTCAGAACGGCTGCTTTTTGTAATCCTGTCCACGATCCTGGGACTTGCTCGTTAGATATTCGCTGAGCAACAGCTATCAGACTTATCTCAGCCAAGGGTAGCTCGTTGCGACACGTTTAGACTGGAGCATTTCCTCACCTAAGCCACTATCCGAATGGGTGGCTTCTACCTGATTACCATACCTTATTAGCTGTTTTGTGTTTTTTGAAATCATCATCACCATAATGGCTACTGGACCTCACGCTTCTACTAATCTTTCCTTGGGCCCCTCCGCTCCGTCAGCATCTGCCGACAAGCGAAGGGAGAGCTCTAAACGCACCTCACGTAGCGAAGTTCATCATAGTCAGCCTCAGTCACCACAAGCAAAGCGCCATCACACTCTCAGTGAATCATCGACTGACTCAAATTCATCTCATCGCATGGACGCTGAAACTTCTGCTGTTACATCTGTCAAGCCTACTCTTCATTCATTTCTGCTCACCAACTACGATCCTCAATACCTCGATCTGAAGAAGCTTTATCATCGTATCACAAAATACATCCCACGGACAAGTATTGCTCAAATCATCTATACACAGAAAGGCATCATCATTAAAACTCCAGACGATAAATTCGCTTCAACTATTCGTAATACTTATTCGTACGAAATCTTTGGGAAGAATGCATCTATTTCTAAGCTCAACACTCCATCAGCCAAACAACCGCCGCCACCACGCAAACAACCTGCTCTGTCTGTCGTCATCCGAGGTGTTGACCCCTCCTTCACAGACGAAGAAATCACACAGGAACTCCAACTTGATGGTCATTCTATCATCAAATGTCTTCGTATTAAAAACGCACAGGGAAACACATACATGGTTCGTGTACTAACCAACTCACACGACACCATCGATTCTCTTCTTTCAAATGGGGCCTTCATCTATCGCAAACGTCATCGTGTAGAGCCGTCTCGATCTCCTGCACCTCTTCCTGTGCGCTGTGAAAAGTGCCAGGTATATAATGACCATCCGACTGCTTCATGTCCTAATCAACTCAAATGTGGTTTCTGCACTGGCCCTCATAGCACCCGCAATTGTACTAATCTCAAAGAAACTCCTAAATGTTCCACTTGTAATGAAACTGGACATGCCACTTACAGCTACAAATGCAAGGCAAAACCTACTGCGGATCCATTCAAGCCTGAATTAACCGTACCACTGAAACCACATGTTACTCAAACAGCTTCTGCTCCCCACGATGTATGACAGCCAATCACAATTACACAGTTCTTATCGTTTATAACTGTTACACTTCAAAATATTCATCCTTTATTGCGCAACCATATCCTCTGTCAAGTTCAACAAGCTGCCAAAACCATCCTCAACATCAATTTCACAGCTACTTATTCTGGCCAAACTGTTTACTTTCACTCTGATACATTGCAAACTGATGTTTAAAACTCTCTCACTCATCATACTACTTTTAATCATTATGGATATTAATTTTCTTTTTATGAACATTAGTTCTTTACCGCAACATAAGATCTTATTTGAACAAATCCTCTTTGAAAAACATATTTCATGTTTCCTCTTAAACGAAACTCATCTTACGGCCCGGAGGCAAGTACACCTATCACATTATACAATGCTACGATACGATAACCAGACTCCAGCAAGAAGGGCTTGTGGTGGAGTAGCTATCGGATTTTCGCCATCTCTTCCTTTCCGCCGTGCTACTCTTCCCCTTCAGCCATTACCTGAACATCTAGTTACTACCTTGTATTTTAAACAACTTAACATCACGGTTGCGACAATATATATTCGTCCTGGACATCCTCTTCCATATCAGTTTATTCAATATATCTCCGACAATTATCGCACTTACATCATTCTAGCTGACCTCAATTTTCACAGTCGCACCCCCCGTCAACAGCAAGATTTTCACAATTACCTTGTAACACGTACTTCTGGACACTTTCATCCGTTACCTAAACCTACTCGACCTAGTAGTAACGCAACGCCAGAGGTTGTTATTACTTCTATTAATCTCCAAACTCGTTGTAGACTTGATGTACTAGATCCTCTTGGCAGTGATCATGTACCGATACTTCTTACCATCACAACGCCACGTCCTGCTTCTAGTATTACTTCTGAACCTCCTCGCTCTTGTCCAATGTTTGATAAAGCCAACTGGAATGGTTATCACACCATACTCGAACATCAACTAGAAACTGTCCAAGCACCCACTACAGAAGACGATCTTTATGTTGCGCTCGATACTATTACTGCTGCCATCAACACTGTCTCTGCCCAAAACATTCCAATGCGCACCGTTCATACTTTCAAACCAGCTCTCCCTCCTCATTATCTAACGCTTATCAGGCGTTCCCGGGCACATTATAGAGACTACACTCACACAGGCAATCTTGAGTCTCTCCGCCTCCACCGTCAATATCAACGCACTGTCCATAGCTACATAGTTGCTTATAAACGCCGTCGCTGGATCACTACCTGCAATGATCTTTCCACCACCACTCATCCCACAAAATGCTGGAAGCGTTTTCACCAACTCACTGGCCGCTCATCTCGCACACCTTACCCACTCTTAGACGGAGACCAACCCCTTGTTGACGATACTGCGAAAGCAAACGCCTTTGCCGATTACCTCCAAGGAATTTTCACTCCTCTTTCACCTGATCCGTCTCTACGCCGCCATCCAGCCGATAATCTCAATCTTTCAACACCAGATCTTCAACCCAATTCCAGCCACCATCTCCCTGCAAATAGTGATCTTACTGCTCCTATTACGGTTGAAGATATCCACCTCACAGTCGCCAGAAAACGTCAGTCGGCTCCAGGCGCTGATCGTATTTCTTACCGACATGTGAAAGAGGCTCCATATATTCTTTTTCATTTACTGGCTGCTATCTATACATTTATTTTACGCACAGGCTTCATTCCGACTTCTTGGAAATCCTCGATCACTCTCATGTTTCCCAAACCAAACAAGCCTACACATGCTGTCTCTTCGTATCGGCCCATTCAGCTCACGCTAGTGTTCAGCAAAATTCTAGAACGTATCCTGGTTACGCGTCTGCACCGTCATCTATCCGCTCATAATTTACTTCCTCTTTCGCAAGCAGGCTTTCGCCCTTCCTATAGTATTAATGATCAGCTTATGCGCCTTACAACCCATATTACACTGTAGTTCAATACATCCAAACCTTCCTGTCTTGTCTTATTTGATCTGGAAAAAGCTTTTGATAAGGTATGGCATCTTGGTCTTATATATAAACTCCTCTCTTTCCATCTTCCTCTGTGTTACATCCGTTTCATCTTCCACTTTCTCTCTTGCCGCCTTAGTTATATATCTATCAACAACCACCTCTCACACCCCATTTTCCTGCATTCTGGAGTTCCTCAAGGTTCATCATTATCTCCGTTATTATATCTCTTATATGTAGCCGATTTTCCTCCATTACCTGGCAATATCAGTTTATATCAGTTTGCCGATGACACAGCCTTCCTCGCAACCGCAAACACTGTCCAAGAGATCAATCGAACACTGCAGATTGCAATTGACACCTTTCTCGCTTGGTGCAGACGCTGGAGATTGACATTAAACGCTGGCAAAACACAATCATATTTCTTCCTCCGAACAAGCGCTCACGTGTCTATCGCAATCCGGCTAACTTCTCTGTCCATGTCGACCACGTTCCTCTCCAGCCACAAAACATATGTGCCAAAGCCTACAATCGTCTCAATCGTTTACGCCGCATCACTGGTAAAACCTGGGGGCTAAACACCCGAACACTTTTAACCACTTACAAAGTTTTCCTTCGTCCCGTTCTTACCTTCGGTTTTACTGCCTGGATTGCCGCTGCTCCATCGTTTTATACTCGATTACAAATTCTTGAACGGCATGCCCTCCGCCTTGCTTTCCGAATCCGCCTTCCCAGCCCTACCAACGAACTCTATGACCGCACTCCATTTCCCCACATTCTTTACCACCTCGAAAATTTGCGACTCCGCTACATTTCTTCTCGGTTTCAAACTCATCACCCCATGCTTCTAGCCACAATGCATCATTTTGCTTTACATCCGTCCAATATCCTTCTACGCCATACCCCGCTGTCCCTCCTCTTTACCCTCTACCACTTCTCCCTACCCCCCGACAGTCCAGACCATCTATTCATCACAGACTACATCACCGCCACGGCATCACCTTGCATCATTCCATCTTATGCACAGTAGTCCTATTGTCTAATTGGGCTTCCCCTGTCTCCATCAGATCCGGAGTCGCCCCCGGATCAGAAGATAACACGCATCTGTTTTGCTAACTATACCCGATGTTGTGACGTCTGGTGCACCTCATTTCCATTCATTCCATCCACCTTAATTTATGATTATGGTTAAAGGCCATAATGTCCACCCTTTTCCACAATATATGTTTATTTAATCAAATTAATTAATGTCTCCCCACTGTATTTATGATTGTGTATAAACTGATGTTGAATAAAGTTTAATAAAAATAATAATACCCATCCACACTCTCCAAATCCTCACGATCCCATTACTCCACTTCCCGATATAAAGGGCGGTACCCTTTGGGCGGGAGCTAGTCGGCCGCGACTAGCAAAAAAAAAAAATCTAACTAGTTTTTCTGGTATACTAAATTCGGTAAAAATAGTATAGAATGTATTCCCTCCTAACCGAGTCGTAGACCTTTCTAAAATCAATAAATAATTAATATAGCTTGGTGTTGTATATCAATTTCTTTTCGAGTTTTTGGCGAATTATAAATATCTGGTTGATAACTGATCGATTTTGCCTAAATCTGCGCTGATAATCTCCAATAATTTCATCTACATATGGAATAAATCTCCCTATCAGAATGTTTTGAAAGGATTTTATAGAGCGTCGACAAAAGAGAATTGCCTCGATAATTATTCTGTTCTATTATTATTGTTGGTGTATAGTAAATTTGGATAAAATGTGCAGCTTATACTCAGGTCAATACAGTACAAACTCGCTATTTTAACAACCATGCAAGGGCAATTGCTTCTTGTTCTGAACATTTAATATAATGTATGTCCCCGTATAAATATATTTGCGGTACTTATTGTCGAATTGCATCTAAGAATAGCAATCAAAATCCCTATTATTCCTTAAATAAGCCATTATTAGAAGTACCAAATTTCACAAAATTAAATCCCCACGTTAAGCGGGTTTGCATATACAGGCTCCTAACTATGAAAACATTTACGCTCACTCCAACCTCAATCATTTCACGAATTCAACCTGTTTTACGTATGTTATTAGGACATAATATCGATTGTGATTTATTCTAAACACACTTTTATACATTGCAACAGCTGTAACGTCCAAATATTTACTGAGAACTCATAGTCGTATCGGAATAAACAAAAGCGAGTATGGAACAGTAAACTGCTTTAAAAGAGGCAAAAGAAGATGTGCAAAGGCATATAAAACAGTCGAGTGGTTTGGGTCGATACACTTTCAATCACGTGTTTGTGTGTTCAAACCCGGTAGCAAGTTGTTTCTCTTTTAAGTGTCTTCCTATTTTCATCCGGAAGCTGAAAATATTTCTTTGAGTAACTCATTGAAAACTTCTTTTGTTTCAAATTCGATTAGAACGGAACATTACATGAATTGCGAATCTTAAATCCATAGCTTAAAAAAAAAAAAAAAAAATGAAGTATACTCACTACTCCATTATCCTCTGATTTGTAACGAAAAACTATTTATAAACAGTGGTGACTTCAGAAAATTATCCTCGGGGGAATTTCAATATGCGGGTGGAGGGCAAACATTGGTAGTCCACATTGAGCACGATCGAATATATGGTCCTGAAGGCGGACATTTCTTAGCTCGAGAGGGGTCTCAAATTCTCCCTCAGATCACGTCCTGAAAGCATCATTGCTTAAAAGCTTTTCGTAACAAATATAATATTACACTTGTTTCTCCTTCTACATTTAGAATTGGTAAAATCATAACTTATAGAGGATTATGATAAAAGCATAAAAATTACAATACCAATCATGTATAAATTATCCTGTAAGTTACCAACTTTGGGTCAGATTAAAACTCAAATATTTGTTTTCGAATTGCACTTAGAAGTAAGTCCTCTCTATATAATCCTGATTGGAAAGCCATGTATAACTCTAATTAATTAATCAATATTTATATAAATATTATTTTTTATTTTACAATTTTTACTATTCAATATTATATACACTTCATTTCCAAAATCAAAATCTCGAAAATGTATATTGTACGAGTGCAGATTCGCAAATAAATGATTATTTATCATACTAGCAGCGTTCACCCCGCTTCGCTGCGGTCACCCCGGAACGCAATAAACTTTGTTACTTAGATAATTTTTACTTTTTCGCTTTCAAGTGATATGATAAAAACCATAGAAGATTGCAGTAAATCTTAACATTATATCGCCTGTCATTTATGTTAACCCGCCCCGCTTCGCTGCGGTCATCCCGGTGCTGGCATATTGTAAAAGTGTCTGTAAAAATAAGCAAATCAATTAAAAAATTTTAAACAGAAGATTCAAGCTATTTTCCGCTGTATATCGCCTGTCATTTATGTTAACCCGCCGAGTGACACGGTCATGCGGGTTGCATATAAATACGTTTATTTTTACCTATGATGAACTAATAACAAAGGATTTGTACGTTATGGACACTTGAATGGTCAATTATCTCAAGACACTGGTAATTAAAAATTAAAGTGATATGATAAAAACCATCTAGGGTCCAAATCCTAATAACCCCCCAAAAATGAAAGAAATTGGTTCAGCCGTATTAGCGTGATGAGCGGACAAAGGATTTTGTACACCTTGTCTCAAAAAGGTTGAGCGCATTCTTTATTGCTGTTTCGAGGCAAAAATTTTCTAAGTCCAACTTCGGGTATCTTCGGGAAAAAGTAAACCAGGTTCGAACCTCGAAGCCAACCTTTGCAATCGGGAAAAATCTTGCAGATCTGTTTTTCTTCTTTTAAATATAATAAGACTTGTTACCAATTATATATAAAAAAGCAACATTGATTGAAATACTTAATGATACAATATTTCGAAACTTTGTATTAATGTCAGCTCATGCTTGTTTGTCATTTTGCTCTCCATACTTAATGGAATATTTAGATACGTAAACGAATCTTTCCATATGTAAAAGAATGGTGAAAGTTAAGACATAGATCATTATTCTCTCCTGAGGACTAAAATAAAAGTCAAAGTAGAACAAAAACAGCGTTTGCAGTGGATATGAATGTAATTATTATCTTAAATACAGCTATATATCGCTAGAAGTATTCTTCGAAGAGCGCTTGTGTTAGCTCACTGGTACGCCGTTGGATTTCAAATCTTAAGGTTGAGGGTTCGATTCACATCTGAGTCATTTTTTTTATGAAATTCTATTTTCCGCAATGCATGAAAAATTATATAAAATAATTACATTAAAATACGTCAGTTGTATATATATATAACATAATCATTGCAGAACATAGTGATTATTATGTTTAAAATACAACAGGTGTTCACAGTACGTTGGTATTCTATGATATATGTGAATGTTAAATTCAAATTAAGAAAATAATATCATCGCAATAAATAAATTATGTAGTGTATTTATTTGGAGCTATTTGTCATATAGAGGTTACTTCTCAACATTCGTATTACAGCATGTCATTGATATTCTTGAAAAAATATCCGAGGCATTAAAAGAGGGTATAAACAGAGAATCCAAAGTCGGAACGCTCGCAAGAAATTCATGAACCCCAAAGGTCACGTGAGCAGACTGGAATTGTCCTTATGAAGCATGCCACAGCAGAAGGTCTTTACATAGCTAGATTTTCAATTCAATACCTGATATATGCTTTTGCAATGTGGAAGTGGTGATGCCTTTGGTCGCTCTCTCTCACTTTCTCGCTCGCTCACTCTGTATTTATATATATGAAAGTGGATGTATGTGTGTGTTTCGACATAATTCTGATATGTCTAGAGCAATTTTAACCATAGTTCTTACAATCTGGGAAAGAGTACTGTCGGGATACATATCAAAAATGCTAGAAAAGGATCGATATTAGTATCGAATCCATAGTTTCGTGGTCGCTTAGGTAAACAGTTCTACTTTCAATTCAAGTCCAATTAAGCTCCCATTAGCACCCAGGGTGGTTACGCAGCGACAAAAAAAAGAAAAAAACGATATTAGATCCGAAGTAAGTTTTCAGTGCCGCATTTCCCATTAGTCCAACTAGGCCCGTGCCTAGAGGGCAACATATTTGAAGAGCGCAAAGTTTAAAATTTTAATTTTCTTTGTATGAAAAAGTTAAAAAAATCGAGAGCAAATATACTATTTCATGAGCAATCCTCTTTTACTATTCTAATATATTTAATGATAGCGTAAGAAATCTTAAAATAATTCAGAACATGTTTCCCATTTATTTTTTGTTACGTAGTTGTAGCTGTAGCATCTAGTGAGTGGTATTTAACTGCAATAAATTCACTAATTAAGCATATTCGAATTAAGTTTTATTTGTAAGTTAGGGATCAAGGGGCGGAGAAATATGTAGTTATTGGGGGCGCCGAGAGCAAAAGTGCGTAGGGACGCCGAGCTTCTAAATGCAGCACTGTTCGCTAAATTAATTGGTAGAAATTTTAATGCCATTTAAGACCAAATTTAGTCCTATCGGTGGCAGTATCCGTTTGCTGTCCTAGGAGGAATGAAAGGGGCTGACATCAAAATTATAAAAAAAGACCTACATTAGTGTCGAATCTATAATTTTGGAGGTCTCTTAGATAAAGAGTGGCACTTCCGATGCCATGTAAGTTAAGCCCTCATTAACACAATGAAGGAGTGTGTGAAATTTGTGACATGTATAAATAATTGAAAATGACCAATGTTAGTATACAACCCATATCTTTCGTGGTTCCCAAGTTCATTGGGAGCAGTTCTGATGACCTTTAAGTTTAAGTTCAACTTCCAGTAGGAGTAAGATCCCCCAGCACATCTAATAAGGAGAGTCGAAGGGAGTAACATATACAATGATTCAAAACGACCGATATTAGTGTAGAGTTCATCGTTTCGTTATCACCGAGATAAATAGCAACACTTCTGAACGAACATGCCAGCCTGATTTTGAATTTACAACGGCAGCATCGAAGGCATTGCTCGCACAGCTCTATGTATTTTAATGTTCCTGTATAAATGAATATTCCAGCGTATTTCTGGAATGTCTGGGACAACCTTTACCAAACTTGGGGGACATATTACTTTCAATCTAAAAAGAAAATATTGTAGTAGTATGAAGTTACGGAAGTTGGGAGGTGTGACATGTAAAAATAATGTAAAACGACTGATCTTAGTGTTTTATCCATAATTTTCTCGGTCGTTGAGATGGATAGTGATGCACCAAATGGAGGTTACATCCAAATTCATCCCCATCTTCACAGGATGATGGCCTGGGAGAGCTAAAAATAAAATATCAAAAATTACTTAAATATTTGTCGAATTCATAGTTTTCGGGGTGAGAAAGCGTTTCTAATAACTTTAGAAGGTAATTTGTACCCACTTCAAGATGGGCTTTTTAATAATATCAATTTCTCACCTTAAGAAGAAATTACCATTACAACTATGATATTAAGCCAACCTTCGTAATCGATGAAACAATTATGTGGATGTATGTTTCGTCTTTTAAATGAAACAAGACATGTTAAAATCAAAGATGGAGCGGGTAAGTGGGTCGGTTGGTAAGTGGGTGAAATAGGTCAAGATTTGCGAGTGGGTCAGTGGATCGTGGGTCAAAAGGATGTGACCTACTGCGAAACACCACTCACCGTGACTCACACTGGCCAACCGGGTGGCCACCCTTTTAGTCCAAAGATATTTCGTCCAAAGAACATTTCGTCCAGGGACATTTAATCCAAAGACATTTGGTCCAAAGGACAATTCGTCCAAATGACATTTCGTCCAAAAGACAATTGGTCCAAAGGAGAATTGGTTCAAAGGACAGTTCGTCCAAAATACAATTGGTCCAAAGGACATTTCGTCCAAAAGACAATTGGTCCAAAGGACATTTCGTCCAGGGATGTTTAGTTCAAAGCACATTTCGTCCAAAGAACATTTGGTCCGGTAACTCTTGGGAGTCAAGGGTTTGTTTCTATTAGAAGAGTAAAAGTGATTCATATAACATTATGACTCAGTAGCTTCTTATTTCTAAAGGAAATTTGAAATAGAGATTTATTCCGCAATTTTCATTTCGATAGAACAAATAATGCTGAGATATTCAGAAAAACGTAAACGCCTGAAAACAAGATGGCCGAACAACAGGAGTGAGGGAAGGGTTGCAGTGTGAAGTATGTTGCTGTAATAACTGCTAACATGACATCTAAAATTTTCATGTTGTGAATGAAATAGTTCTAAAATAAGTACCGGTAACTAAAATTAATGGAGTTTAAATTTGAGTAAGTTAAATATTAGGTATTCAAACCCTTGTGTTAGAAAAGTGAAAAATTATGTGTCAAGTATCTTTGAAGAAATACTGAGAATAGAAAAATACACATGTGTGAAATATATTCTTAGTGTCCAAAGATAATACTCTTAAACAGCCACATTCTTGGCTGCAACATTTTGAAAAGTGATTGACAAATATAAGATGAAAGTTGGAACATTTCGTGTAGAATATACGTATCTTTTCAGGTTAACCACAAGTCTGGTTTCTATTCGTAGACTATTGATAATGTGTAACTTCGGCAGACGTTTCTACATAATTAGTGAGTTGTATGACAAACCAGAATTGTTAACTTGTCTTGTATTTTTATTTCAGTGTTACTTCTTATGCAAATATAGTATATAGTTTTGCTTTCATATTAATTTTCTCGGTACAGCACAGTACATTTAAGATATTCATTGCAAAGTCTCAAACCAAATACAAGACCATGAGGAGGCAATGTTGTCCGCAAATGAAGAGGGAGTATGCTTTTCAAAGAGTTGTTTATCATTTTGGGAGGTGAATTCCTTATCCAACGAGGGGGCGCGGTGGCTCAGTGGTAGAGCGTTCATCTCTGGTGCTTGGGGTCCCGGGTTCAATCCCACCCCCCGCCAAGTGAACTTTGTGGTGGACAAACACCGTGCTCGTGGGTTTTCTCCGGGTTCTCCCACTTTCTTCATTCCACCATTTCACTCATCTCTCATCATCACCGTCTCCTTTAGCCTAACCGGCATAAGCGTGGGACGTAAAACTCAAAGATTTCATTTCATTTTTTTCCTTAACCAACGAAGCTACAACTGTATTTCTGCGAAGCTAAAACTGTATTTTTGTAAAATTATTAATGAAAGCAAAGAAAGGTGACCATTTAGTTTTCAGGGGTTTACATTTTTTCTGAATATCTCAGCATATATTTGTTTTATCGAAGAGAAAATTGCGGAATAAATCTCTATTTCAAAATTTCCTTTAGAAATAAGAAGCTACACAAGTAACACTTCCCAAATGTAACACTCCAATTTTGATAACAATTTGACAGGCAGATACTACACATAAAATAAATAAATACGTGTTTTTTTATTTTCTGCGGAAAAAAAACAGTTTTAGGAGGCAAAAGCCCCCACCCAAAATTGTGAAAGTTGTCACCCGAAAGGCAAGAAGAAGTGGACCGAAATGAATGAAATCGTTCACAAATATTGTAGACGAAAAATGAGAGAATACGGGTTTCGTGTTTTTCTAGAAAGAATGGTAGGGTGGGGCGCGGACCCTTCCAAACCTTTGCTCATGAAATATCAAAAGTGCTAGTAACAGTATGTCAGGAGTGCTTAAATTTACATGAAGAATTGCAACGAAACTTTGTGTATGGACAATACGCAAAAAATAATTGAACACGGGTTTTTTTTTTATTTTCTGCGAAAAAAAGGTTATAGGGTGCAAAAACTCCCACCCAAACTTTTGAAAGTTGACGCCCGAAAGCCAAGAAGAAGTGGACCGAAGTAAATGAAATTGTGCACAGATATTGAATTTTCCTGAAAAGAAAAAAAAAAACTGTTGAGCGGACCGAGGCGTTGAGTGGCGGAAGGTGTGGACCGAAGCGAATGAAGATAGATATTGGATACGTAAAATAAGGCCTTTTGTGTTTCACAAGTGTCTCCATCTGATTTCTTCAAATTTGGCAGATCAACAACAAGCACAAACAGTATAGTGTATTTTATAGCATTTCAGGAGGCACCTTTAACTCTTACAATGATTTTTCGCATAAACAAAAACACGTGTCGATTAATTTCCTGTTTGCTGTTGATGTGTCAAATTTGAAGCAAAACGGATAGGGACACTTCAGAAACACGAAAGACCTTATTTTACATAGGGTCTCTAAAATGTATACCTACAATTTCATTTGCTTTGGTCCACTACTTCCTGCGCTATTACGGTAATATTTACTTTTTTTTTCGGAGGAGGCTTAGGCCCCAACACTGTTTTTCCGCACAAATTAAAACACGTTTCGCTTATTGTTTAGCGAATTGTCCCTATACGAGGTTTCGTTGCAATTCTCCATACTCTTTAAGAACCTCTGACGTATAATTATTTGCACTTTTGACATTTCGTAATCAACAGTTTAAAAGGTCCGTGATATACGCAACCGCTTTTTTTTTTCTAAGGAAAATACGAAACCCAATTACCTTAATTTACGTCTACAACATCTGTGCACAGTTTCATTCAATTCTGTACACTTCTTCTTGCCTTTCAGACCTCAAATTTTAAAATTTGGGTGGAGGATTTTGTCCCTTAAAACCGTTTTTCTTCAGAAAATAAACTCGCATTCGTTTAGTTTTTGCGTATTGTTCCTACACAATGTGTCGATCCAATTTTTCATGTCCTTTAAGCAGTTCTGACATACTTCTATTAGCACTTTTGATATTTCACGATCAAAGTTTTGTAGTGGTCTGTGTCCCACCCAAACCTTTTTCTTTCTTTTTTTTTTCTTTCTTTTTTTTTTCTTTCAGGAAAATACGAAACCAATATTCCCTCATTTTATGTCTACAATATCTCTGCACAATTTCATTCACTTTGGTTCATTTCTTGTGACCTTTCGGGCCTCAAGTTTCAAACTTTTGGATGGGGGCTTTTGCCCCTAAAACCGTTCTTCCGCAGAAAATAAAAAACGTATTTACTTATTTTTTGCGTATTATCCCTACTCAAAGTTTCGTTGCAATTCTTCATGTTCTTTACACACATCTGACATACTGTTATAAGTACTTTTGATATTTCGTGATCAAAGGTTTGGAGGGGGTCTGTGCCCCACGTAACCATTTTTTCCAGGAAAATACGAAACACGTATTCCCTCATTTTAAGTCTGCAATATCTGTGCACAATTTCGTTCCCTTCGGTCCACTTATTCTTGCCTTTCGGGCGTCAACTTTCAAAATTTTGAGTAGGGGCTTTTGCCCCTCCCTAAAACCACTTTTCCGCAGAAAAAACACGTATTCGTTTGTTTTATATGTAGTATCTACCTGCCTATTTTTTTTTTTTTCAAAATTAGAGTGTTACACTTGGGACGTATTACTTGTGAGTTGTAATGTTATATGCATCACTTTTACTCTTCTAATAGAAGCAAAACCCTTGACCCTCAAGCGTTACCGGACCAAATGTTCTTTGGACGAAATGTGCTTTGAACTGAACATCCCTGGACGAAATGTCCCTTGGACCAATTGTCTTTTGGACGAAATGTCCTTTGGACCAAATATCTTTTGGACCAATTGTGTTTTGGACGAAATGTCCTTTGGACCAATTGTGTTTTGGACGAAATGTCCTTTGGACCAATTGTCTTTTGGACGAAATGTCCTTTGGACCAAATGTCTTTTGGACGAAATGTCCTTTGAACCAATTGTCTTTTGGACAAAATGTTCTTTGGACGAATTGCCCTTTGGACCAAATGTGTTTGAACTAAATGTCTCTGGACGAAAATTCTTAGGACGAAATATCTTTGGACGAAACGACCCCCAACCACTCACCGTCCCATTCTGTTCAGTGCATTGTAGACAGCATCTTCTGAACACTTGTGAGCTTGTCTACGTTTTACTTTCAAGATCTCCATTTTTCTTATTTTTTCATTTGTTTCTAATGAAAAAAAGTTCAGGCATTTTTGGATTTTGATATTTGCAATTGTAAGAGTGGCAATAGCAATAGGAGTTCAATTTTGAGATACAGCTTGTGAGCTTTTAGAGGATCTAACTGCTGTAAAAAAATTTTGAATCACCTGTAATATATGAATTATTATACATAGTATAAAAAACTGAAAGTAACTATGTCTGCGTGATTATCACGGTCAAATTGCAAAGTCAAATGAAATGGTATTTGGTATATTGTCAGGCCCCCCAATCCCAACTGGAAAGTTATTATACGCGTATCACTTTCATTATAACACATATCCTTAGTGGGGAGTAGGTGTCCGAATTTTTGCGAGAAACTGAGTATCTTACAAGTAGTTCAACTTAGAGAGCTGAAATTCAGTATATAACTCTTTATTAAAAATAAACAGAACGTGTCCTGACATTTTTAAAAATGTGTTTTATGAGCGGGGGAAGGAATTTTCTATATATTGGAAATTGGTAGTGGGTTGATTTGTAAAAATTATCGAAAACGATTGATATTAGTTGAGAACCCATTGAGGAATGAAAAGTACAGTCATTTGCATTTTATACCCACTGCTTTCTATTATAATAATTGCTGAAGCTGGTGTTTAATATATGAATCGTTTAGAGCATAAGGCAATCAAACCATAAAGTTGTGAGAAAAATGGACATAACATTTGTATTCCAAACTTAATTTCATGAGCATTTTAAATTAGTACGGCATGCTTAATTATATGGAAGACTAGTTTTTATTTCTCTTTTTCTTACGTTGGTCTACTTTATCTTCATTTGATACTTTCAAATTTCAATCTGTTTTCTAATGAAACGTATATGTAAGCCAAGAAAGAAATAATTATATATGATAAATTTAAATTCATCTTAATTTGGAAGATGAGAAACACTTTACCATTGTATATTGTAAAGGTCAGATTCACCGGTATTGTAACAGAGCGGTGCTTGAGCGATTGACGGTAGGAATTCAAACTCCGATAAGTGAAAATTTCACTGTCTTGTTTTTTTTCAAGTGTAACCTCTTTACTCAATGGAGAGAAGGACGTGGATCATGGGTCAGAGTTGATTACGTTGGTGGGTCGGAGTTGGTCACAATGGTTCAGAGTGGTTCATAGTTGGTGGTGGGTCCATTCTGTATTCTACCATTAATTTCATAATTAGCAATCACCCTGTCCTTTAGCTTAAAGACACAATCGTGGAACGTAGAATTTAATATTAGTGATGTAATAAACCCATAATGGGTCGCTTCTTGTTTTACCTTGGTGCATTATACTTTTACAATGGTAAGGCAAGTGTTTACCTCTTCTGGATAGTTTCACAGTTTCACATTTTTAGAGGTGGTCACGGAGTTTTCAATGAAGGATTTATTACCATCTTGAACGCTCGCTATTTTGCACAAGTTAGCATAAAGACTCGAGACTCTTACCATTTTTTTTTATAAATGTTAGTAATACTTTTAAATGACATACTACTTGATTCCCCTTGCCATTTTCAAATTTTTAGTTGCACCCCTCCTGAGACCCTCCGGTGAACCTTGGGGCAAATCTTTTTCCCTGACACGGGGTACCTTTGAAATTATAAAATACATGTTTTCCAGTGTTGACATCTGTTTCATCGTTTCAGACTTTTATTAGTGTCACGGGCTTCATGGATACCATGCTTCTTTATTCTCTTAGTTTTCAGATACAAGCCCCCATGCCGTAAGCGTCAGTGGACCACCGATGCGCAACCTGCGACTTTTCGCCAAAAGTTGGTGATTCCGCAGGTACGATCCGTGGTGGCCCCACTTCGGTTTTGAAAATTATACCACCAGCGGCAGAGACTCGACGAAACTCCAACGAACCACAAAATTCCTCCCCAAAATTATGTTAAATCGTCCATATGCTTGATTTGTTTATATTCAGGTGAGTGTAAAAAACACTAGGGAAAAAAAGCAAGTATCCCAAGGTGGGCGCGAACCTTCAACCTTAAGTTTACTTGCCGCATATTTTTCTGACTTAGCCACGGAAACGATGAAGAAAATCTCGCTTGTAGAAGGATAAATTATTGAGGTCTTAATTTATCCAATCAAACAAATCCCTCTATTTCGAGTTCTGTGAGATGGTACTGTGAACCGTTTCGAGATTTATTGCTTTCTGGTGGGGTACTATCTATGTGCAAAATTTGAGAAAATCGCCGACGCGCACCTTCGGAGACTCTCCTTTTTAGTGGAATGTTGACTAAAGATGGTGTGGGTCAATAAAACCTGGATCCACAACATACTGCCCCACCACACATCGTGACCCACAATGACCCAACGTGACCCATTCACCCACCATGACCCACTCTGACCCACCACCAACTATAAACAACTCTGAACCATTGTCACCTACTCCGACCCACTAAAATACATCGTCATTAAATTTGATCCATTATCCACGCCATCCTCTCTACTGACTTAAGAGGTTATATTTGCAATAAACCAATTTTTTCCAGTAGTTAGCTCCTCTAAAATCTCATAGACTGCATCTCAAAAGCCAAGTAGTAAGTCCTATTGCCATTGTTACAACTGGAAATATCAAAATCCAAAAGAGCCTGAAATTCTTTTTTCATGAAATGAAACCAAATGAAGTAAAGAAGAAAAATGGAGGTCTTGAAAGTAAAACGTAGACAAACTTGCCAGTGTTTAGAAAATGCTATCTAGAAGGCACTGAGCAGAATGGGTTGGTAGGTCAATAGGTCAGTGTGAGTCACAGTGATGGTGTTTCGCAGTGGGTCACGCCTTGTTGACCTACGATCCACTGACCCACTCACAAATCTTGACCCATTTGACCCACCGATCAACTCAATCTCTGATTTTTCGATTCCCGGCGGGAGCTCATGTGGTTCGGATTCCACGTTAATTAATAGGTCCACGTCTCATATAGCCTCGCTGCTGAAAGGGACGCTAAACTAAAATCAACTCAACTCAATCTCTGATTTTACATTTAGAATATCATTTAAAAGACGAAACATACATCTACACATTTTTTTCTTGATTGCGAAGGCTAGCTTGATACATATACTAGTTGAGATGGTAATTTCTTCTTAAGGTGAGAAATTGATACGATTAAAGAGCCCATCTTGAAGTGGTTACAAACTACATTCCAAAGTTCTTAGAAACGCTTTCGGACCCCAGAAAACTATTATTTCGACAAATATTTAAGTAAGTTTTTACATTTTATTAATCATATCTCCAAGCCCCTCATCCTGTGAAGACGGGGATGAATTTGGATATAACGCCATTGAGTGCCTCACTACTCATCTCAACGACCCAGAAAACAATGGATAACACTCTACAATCAGTCATTTTACACTATTTTTACATGTCACTCCTCCCAACTTCCATCCCTTGAGGTATCTCAATTCCACAATATTTTGTTTCTTAGATTGAAAGTAATATGTCTCCCAAGTTAGGTAAAAGTTGCTCCAGACATTCCGGAGTTTCGCTGGAATATACACGTATACATACATCAAAACATTTAGAGCTGTGTGAGCAATGCTTTCGATGTTGCTCCTGTAAATTAAAAATCCAGGTGGCATAGTCGCTCATACAAAACGTAGCATTAAATGACATTGTGTTTGTAATAGTGTCACGAACTCAAACTATGGATTTGACACTAATCTCAGTCACTTGAGACGTTTTATTTTTCATCCTTTATCGCCCGCCATAATAATGGGTTTTGGATCGATTGAATTGAATTTGAGTTTAACGTCCCGTCAGCAGTGAGGCTATATGAGATGTAGACCTACTAATTAACGTAGAATCCGAACTACATGAGCTCTCGCTGGGAGCCGAATCTGGGTCTCCCACGCCGAAAGCGTGTACGCTATACACTTAACCACAAAGGAGCTTTACGATGAGAGTTAAATTTTGGAATTTAACGCTTTCGGAGTTGTAGTTATTAATACCTGGAACAACGAGAACTATGGATTCGACACTAATATCAGTCGCTTTTACTTTATATATATCCCTCTCCAACTACCAATAGCTTACCCCGAGAGTACTTTTTAGACTATAAGCACTATATGTAGGAAGTTTGTTTACATGATGGAACATACACACAAAATATAAATATAAATATAATATATATATATATATATATATATATATATATATATATATATATATATATATATATATATATATATATATATATATATATATAAGAGGCGGAGAGAAAGGGACCACATGCATATACAAAAGCCTTGCAGATTATTGAACTGAAATCCTTTGGAAAGAAATCCTATTCTGCCTTCTTTCTGGAATATAAATAAGTCTCTTAGACATGACTTCGTGTTCGTAAATTTCCTGTTTACATGCTTTTGGGGATCAGGAGTTTTGTGTCTGTAACGAAGATTGGAGTTTGTATAATAATTTCTGTTTATACCCGAATCGTCTCTTTACCTTTCAGAAAGCGTAAATCACTTGCTGTAATGAGAAAATTCAGAAGTAACTTCCGATGACAAATAGATGCAAATAAATACACTACATAATTTATTCATTGCGATGATATTATTTTCTTAATTTGTATTTAACATTCACATATATCATAGAATACCAACGTACTGTGAACACCTGTTGTATTTTAAACATAATAATCACTATGTTCTGCAATGATTATATGTTATATATATACAACTGAGGTATTTTAATGTAATTATTTTATATAATTTTTCATGCATTGCGGAAAATAGAATTTCATAAAAAAAACTTTGACTCATATGTGAATCGAACCCTCAACCTTAAGATTTGAAATCCAACGGCGTACCAGTGAGCTAACACAAGCGCTCTTCGAAGAATACTTCTAGCGATATATAGCTGTATTTAAGATAATAATTACATTCATATCCACTGCAAACGCTGTTTTTGTTCTACTTTGACTTTTATTTTAGTCCTCAGGAGAGAATAATGTTCTATGTCTTAACTTTCACCATTCTTTTACATATGGAAAGATTCGTTTACGTATCTAAATATTCCATTAAGTATGGAGAGCAAAATGACAAACAAGCATGAGCTGACATTAATACAAAGTTTCGAAATATTGTATCATTAAGTATTTCAATCAATGTTGCTTTTTTATATATAATTGGTAACAAGTCTTATTATATTTAAAAGAAGAAAAACAGATCTGCAAGATTTTTCCCGATTGCAAAGGTTGGCTTCGAGGTTCGAACTTGGTTTACTTTTTCCCGAAGATACACGAAGTTGGACTTAGAAAAATTTTGCCTCGAAACAGCAATAAAGAATGCGTTCAACCTTTTTGAGACAAGGTGTACGTTCTCTTTTATATATATAGATATATTGGTCTCTATTCGAAATTCTATTTAATCGAATCCGACAAGAACACAGACAGAAACACCGGGAACAGGTGAAAGAAAGAGAAGAAAAAGTGCTAAACCCGGCGGGGACTCGAACTTAGTTCGAATGGTGCTTTAGAAGGCGAACGCCTTAGACCTCTCGGCCATGGTAACAACTAGTGATTTTAGCAAACGCTTCGAGTAGTAGTTCTTATTACAGAATAACATTTTCTATTGCTTAAAATTTAAACCTAATTTACTTTGATATAATATATCTATTAATTTGTTTCATGAACACGTTTTCGTTAGTTTGATGAATGATGTATGTTGTTGATATAGATTCTATTACATGTTCTTTCGTAAATATTATAGAAAATATCAGGGTTATTTATGATCTTTCATGGAAATTGACTGGCGCATGCGCAGTACACAGACAGTTCAATTGGAAGGCGAGGAAGGAAACGCTAACACACTGTTAGAATGTTTCATCGCTGTGAAGTATAAAGAACAGCTAAAATGTATTTTACGCTTGTCATTGCGTAAAGAATCACCAGGTTAATGTTTGTCCAAGTTCTCACTGATCAACTGGACTCATGAAAAATAATTAATATTGTCATTACTGCACAGTATGAAGAATAACGAACGTAAATTACACCACATTGTTCTCGAATTCGAACCTAGCTAAGAAAAGGACAATAAACAAAATGTGATTTATTCATTCGAATTGAGATAATTCAATCAAACTAGAAATTACACAATCAAAAGGAAAAACGTCGTTAAAAAGACAATAATACTTTTATCCGAGATGTGAAATAAAGTTATTAATTAACTGAAATGAAAGTAATATTGGGCATGATATAGAGTAAGAAAAAAAGTATATGTATTCTTAGAAACGTTCAAAGTAAATTCACAAATACTTTTTGAAGATATACTATTCTTTCTTAACATTTTAACGAACTAATAAGTAAACAAGCAAAGGAAAAGAATGAAGAACGAAAGTATTGCTCTTGAAAAAATATAATAAATAAATGAAACTTAAATAAATGTTTACACAAAAAATAACACACTAGTACTTCGTGCAATCACCTCCAGAGTCAATAACTTCTTGAAGTCTGGAGGGGATACTAGATACAAGTCTCGAGCAATACGACGGTGTGTCACGAAAATGTTGCCACAGTTCCATAACATGATTTTGAAGAAACGTTTGGTCTCTGTCTTCACGTCTCTCTTCCCATTCTTGCACCATGTAGACCCAGAGATGTTCAATTGGGCTCAAATCTGGGGATAGAGGGGGCCACTCAATACAAATTAACTCTGGATGTTCACTTAGCCACTCTCGTGTTTGCCGGGAAGTGTGAACAGCACTGTTGTCATGCATAAATATATATTCTTCCTGTTCGGGGAAGTTTCTTTCTAAGGACGGTAACAACGTATTTTCGAGGATATTAATGTAAACACTGCTGTTCATTCTCTCAGATACCGCAACCAAATCTCCAGGACCAGCAGCCGTCATGTATCCCCAAAAATGTGCTGATATTCATCCTGAACAAGAAGTTCTGATAATATTTTGTTCAGCATACCTGGTTCCGCGCGGTCTATACAATATAACTCTGCCTTGTTGGTTAGACTTGAAAACCTTCTCGTCGGTCCAGATGACTAAGTCCCAATATGACTGAGGTTGAGTTATGTTATTCTGTGCTCATTCCATTCATCTGGCCTTGTGAGTTTCAGTCAGGAGAGTCTTCCTAGCGGGTCTTGAACAGTGTAGACCAGCCCCCAATAATCTCCTTCTTATTGTTTCGTGAGAATAATTATATTCTCTGGCTTTGTCCAAGAGGATTGACGTGTGGCGTAGAGGTCTGTTGATTACTTCTGTAACTAAACCTTGATCTTGAGCTGCAGTTGTCACTTTTGGCATTCCACTTCTTGACCGAGACCTGAACCATTCACCACCTTCTTCATGTCGCTGAACCCATTTTTTGACCGTTTTTTTGTCACATCCTAGTTCTCTAGCAATCTGAGGCACAGTTTGTCCCATTTTTGCTCGGCTTATGATTTCTCCTCTCAGAGCAACAGACAGTTCTCCACAACCTTTAGAGCGAGGCATTTCCAGAACCTGTTAGAAATTTGCGTTCTGGCGTGTATGACAAATGTCGGTAAAGTGCATCTTTGTGTTTCTACTGCGCATGCACCAGTCATTTTTCATAAAAGATCATAAATAATCCTGACAATTGTTGTAATATTTATGAATGAATACGTAATAGAACCTATATTAACAACATCATTCGTCAAAGTAAAGATTACCGTAAACATAAAACAATTTCAACAAACTATTACATCAGGCCAAAATAGGCTTAAACTTCAGAGAACACAAAATAAATTTCTTACTGTAACAAAAGATTGAACACGAAATACGCTTACTATATTTTCAACTTGTCACATTAGCCGAGTGGACTAAAGCATTCGGTTAGAGATTCTAAGGCACCATTCAAGAGTAGTTCGAATCCCATCACAGTAGAATTTCGTTGTACCTCTTCTTGACGTTTCTGTTTGTGATCCTGTCGGATTCTGTTAAATATAATTTCGTAATACGCTAAAATATACGTAATATTTGAAATTCTTAACCTCCCATTTTTATATTTTCAAGCTCAGTTGAGAAGAAAGGGGAAAATGAAAGTACAAAGATTTATAATAATTACTTAGCATTTACTGTCATTGTAGTTGTGGATATTTTATTTATGAAAATGTATAATAAACTAAAAATATATTTAGTAGGTCACATGTCTCCATTTTTCGATTCAAACTTGAAAGTTACAATTTAGGCGGTGACATATCAAAGACCCAGGGGGTTGAGGGGGTTGTAACCTCTCCCATTGAAACTTTTATATTCTACTGAAATAAAAGTGTTCCAGTTTATAATCTTGGAAAAGCAACAATCACTGTGTGTGGAGAACGGTTTATTTATACTACGATTTATCACTTCCAAATGTGTAGAAGATGTGACTGGATATTGTGCATAATCATTCAAGAAATATAACACAACGAAGGGACTTCGTAAACCCTTCACGCCACCTCAGGAGGAGGAAGTGCGTCCCGCCGTCCTCGGTTAGGAACTACTGATTGCGAGGGAAACATTCTAACAGTGTGTTAGCGTTTCCTTCCTCGCCTTCCAATTGAACTGTCCGTGTACTGCGCATGCGCCAGTCAATTCCCATGAAAGATCATAAATAACCCTGATATTTTCTATAATATTTACGAAAGAATGTGTAATAGAATCTATATCAACAACATACATCATTCATCAAACTAACGAAAACGTGTTCATGAAACAAATTAATAGATATATTATATGAAAGTAAATTAGGTTTAAATTTTAGGCAACAGAAAATGTTATTCTGTAATAAGAACTACTACTCGAAGCGTTTGCTAAAATCACTAGTTGTTACCATAGCCGAGTGGTCTAAGGCGTTCGCCTTATAAAGCACCATTCGACCTAAGTTCGAGTCCCCGCCGGGTTTAGCACTTTTTTCTCTCCTTTTTCCCCTGTTCTCGATGTTTGTGTCTGTGTTCTTGTCGGATTCGATTAAATAGAATTTCGAATAGAGACCAATATATATGATAAATAATCATTTATTTGCGAATCTGCACTCGTACAACATACATTTTCGAGATTTTGATTTTGGAAATGAAGTGTATATAATATTGAATAGTAAAAATTGTAAAATAAAAAATAATATTTGTATAAATATTGATTAATTAATTAGAGTTATACATGGCTTTCCAATCAGGATTATATAGAGAGGACTTACTTCTAAGTGCAATTCGAAAACAAATATTTGAGTTTTAATCTGACCCAAAGTTGGTAACTTACAGGATAATTTATACATGATTGGTATTGTAATTTTTATGCTTTTATCATAATCCTCTATAAGTTATGATTTTACTAATTCTAAATGTAGAAGGAGAAACAAGTGTAATATTATATTTGTTACGAAAAGCTTTTAAGCAATGATGCTTTCAGGACGTGATCTGAGGGAGAATTTGAGACCCCTCTCGAGCTAAGAAATGTCCGCCTTCAGGACCATATATTCGATCGTGCTCAATGTGGACTACCAATGTTTGCCCTCCACCCGCATATTGAAATTCCCCCGAGGATAATTTTCTGAAGTCACCACTGTTTATAAATAGTTTTTCGTTACAAATCAGAGGATAATGGAGTAGTGAGTATACTTCATTTTTTTTTTTTTTTTTTAAGCTATGGATTTAAGATTCGCAATTCATGTAATGTTCCGTTCTAATCGAATTTGAAACAAAAGAAGTTTTCAATGAGTTACTCAAAGAAATATTTTCAGCTTCCGGATGAAAATAGGAAGACACTTAAAAGAGAAACAACTTGCTACCGGGTTTGAACACACAAACACGTGATTGAAAGTGTATCGACCCAAACCACTCGACTGTTTTATATGCCTTTGCACATCTTCTTTTGCCTCTTTTAAAGCAGTTTACTGTTCCATACTCGCTTTTGTTTATTCCGATACGACTATGAGTTCTCAGTAAATATTTGGACGTTACAGCTCTTGCAATGTATAAAAGTGTGTTTAGAATAAATCACAATCGATATTATGTCCTAATAACATACGTAAAACAGGTTGAATTCGTGAAATGATTGAGGTTGGAGTGAGCGTAAATGTTTTCATAGTTAGGAGCCTGTATATGCAAACCCGCTTAACGAGGGGATTTAATTTTGTGAAATTTGGTACAACAGATATAGCAGCTGATGTGCAAGTTCACAAAGACAACTTATGAACAATTTCGATTGACTAAATCTAGCGATGGAGTTGCAGGGTACACGGGAATAACGATCTAAGTCTTTTTTTTTTTTTCGAATTTGAGTTATTATTACCGTTTTATACAACGAATAGTGGTCTTACATATAGTAAACTGTGTATTTCGAAAATGTGACCAATATACATGAAATTTAGCTTTGAAAGAATCGTGTACCTTGGCAAGAGGATCAAAGTATACAGGTCCATCTGAAAAATGATCCAAGTCCTCAGTTCCATAGTCCCACTGATTCAATGCAAAGACGAGTTGAGTTCATGTCTTTGTACGGTTCGTTGTGTTTTCATGTTTGCGCGTATAACACAATATCAGCGCATAACATTGGTACATGTTTGTTTTGCTAGCGTTTAACATTGAGTGCTGTGCTTTTGCAATGGACAACCCTAGTTCGAATGAATAGTCTGCACCGAAAGCTATGCCTAGTGAAAACTATAGGGCGAGTTTCGGATGCATCAAACCGCATTCGAGCCGTAAATCACATCAGTTGAGATAATTGAATGAAGTTTGATGATGAAGTCCATATGAAGTTTGTGCTCCAAGTTGTGGCATTACTGCACGCAAGTAGGGATGCGCTCGAGTCGAGACATGTCTCGAATCTCGACTCGACTCGACTCGAATTCGAGTCGAGACACACTTTGTAAAATTCGAGACGAGTCGAGACAAACGTATTTCTCAACTCGAATTTTCGAGTCGAGACTCGAGTCGAGTCGAGACAGCTGGTACAAATCTCGACTCGACTCGAATGTCTCGAAAATCTTTCTATAATTTTTAATATTATTTTGTAGAAAGTACTCACTCAGAAACACTCGGCACGAGAATTTCGGAAACTGCAGGACTTGTCAGGTGTTCGAGGAGTGCTGTGGTCTTCAACAAGTGGCGAAACCAAGGGGAAAAGACGTACAAATGTCGAGGGGTTGGGCGCCCCCCACGTCATTACAGATGTCGGACGTCGTAGGTTGGGCAAACTGGTAAAACAGAACAGCAAGCGAACTGTGTCGGAAGATCAGAGTTTAATGCTGGGCAAAGTACAAGTGTGTCTGAACCAATGTTGTGAAATTTCCGGAAATTTTGAACCTGTTTTTTAAAAAAACATTTTTTTTTTGATTTTCGAGAAAAATTGAAAAAAATATAAATGTTTGTATTACGTTAATTTTACTAATAATGATATCTCTTTTTTTGTTAAACACGTGGAAAATGTAAGTTCAAAAATTTCAATATTGCGAATATTAAAAAAATAGCACTCGAAAATAAAACTATTTCAATTATTATCTGTATATTAAAATACTAGATTTACGCGTATATGTTTCTCCTGACAGAAAAGTTTATATGTTTGTCTTCAATCTTTTCGACAATGAAATCTCGAACCCACAAGTGCTAAAAACGTGCCGTTTTCATTCGTCGATTCCAAATTTTGTGTAAATTGTCCAGTTCCAATTGAATATATTTTTTTAAAAAAACATGGCCATTAGTTCTTTATTACATTTTTAGGGGTACACTAGAAGTACTGTGGGGGCGCGGTGGCTCAGTGGTAGAGCATTCACCTCCGGTGCTTGGGGTCCCTGGTTCGATCCCAGATCGCGCCGTGTGGACTTTGTGGTGGACAAACACCGTGCTCGTGGGTTTTCTCGGGGTTCTTCCGTTTCCTCCCACTTTCTTCATTACACCATTTCATTCATTTCTCATCATCACCGTCTCCTTTAGCCTAACCGGCATAATTGTGGGACGTATAACTAAAGATTTCATTTCACTAGAAGTACTGATTTTTTTAAAAAAAGTAAAGCATCATACCCTACGAGTTATATATTACAACATCACATAGTTGTATATAGGGATTGTATATCTGTCAGGCGCTTGTTTCATGGCCAAATGATAATGAAAACGAGGGATAACCATTTCTCCAGTCTAAGATTAATCTTCATTGTTTCGGGAGTTTATTTTTTATTTTTTTTGCCCAATAAACACCGTTTATCACTGACATAATTAATTGTGTGTAATTTATTTACTTATTAAATAATGCATGCAAATGCAATCATACACGATATGGGCATTCAGTAAATTGATACTTGAAAATTTGAATTCAATTATCTATACAAGCCGACTACGAGTAGCTAGATCTAGCATAATTCACTCCCATTTAGCATCTAGCATCTTGACTTTAGCATCTTGGCAAAATCTCATTCTTCCCTCTGGAAAACAGAAAAAGAACGAAAATTTAGATGGTTCACTGACCGTAGTTGAAGTGGTTGGAGTAATAAAACCAGTTAGTATTTCCGCTGTTGTATTGTTGAATTCACAGAAATGTTCAAAAATAAGCAAAACGTGACTCTGCACATGATGTTTACTTACCCATAGTTTTATTATTGTCAACTGAACCTTGCGATGTTTCTGTCCCTTCTCACTTTACAACTTGAGAGGGGAGGAGGTATGATCGTCAGAAATGCTTCAGTGCTGCGTCGGAAGCGGCATGTTTTGTACATATTTCTTAAAATGTTATCCATTCATAAAGTATAAATTCCCCGTTCCTCCCCTGATTCTCTTTCCAATACAGAGAACCGACTCTTTAAATGAAGAAAGAACCCTGAACGCTCCCGAAAATGATAAAATGAATGATGCGTACAAATAACAAATCTGTGGATGAATCAAATAATGCAGATACATTAGAAGATGATGACGAAGATAACAGTGCTTGATGCAGCGCAGTCCACCACATGTAAATAGATTTGAAGTGTTCATATTTGTGTATGAGTACGTGTGTATGTGCTTGTTTCTGAGTATTTATATGCGCGCGTGTCTTGTAATTGTTATACGTATTAATATCCACTGGATTAAGTGAAAGTATAAAATGGATTTGATGACTGCCAAATTGACGTCACCTTGGTAAGTCATTATTTTTTAATATTTAGTAATATTAAATTAGATTATAGTTTAGCGTCGTTTTCAGGAGCAAAGTTCTACAAGACGTGAACCTACAGTTTAACGTCGGATTTGAAACACATGAGCTCCTACCATGAATCAAACCTCGTTCGAGAAAGGCGCACATAGCAACGGGGAGCTCAACATTTAGTAATATGTATATTAAGTTGTAAAATTATATTCGTTTAATTTTCACTAATATAATCTTCACAATGTAAAGCCTTCGCTAGGCACGTTATCTTGTTTAAAAACAAAAAGCCTATCTCTTATGTTTCCGTCTCGGGGTTAGACTGCGAGATGATTGAAATCCGAAGGAGATGTTTTTATTATATTTTGTACAGTAGATCTGCTCCTTCAAAATCTCCGTGTTTGATAAGAATGAGCCTCCCTGACTCACGAAAATGTATATGTAATATAACAAACCATGCATATTAAATGCCAGACTAATACAGCAAACATTGAAGATGCACCCCTAGAAAATTTTCTTCGGCCGCCCATGTCTGGAGGTACACAATTTCGCAACTCAGTGGATACGATGTGGATGTATTCAAAGTCCACTGATTTACCCATCAAATTTAAATTTTATAAAAATATTCTCAGTGAATACTAACCTGAGGAGAACTATTTTTTTTAATTCGATCGCTAGAGGAGTTTTTTTTTTTTTTTTTTTTTTTTTGTTCACCAGGTCTCGGTAATCGTCCGGCACGAAAACTGAAGTTTCCCCAGCAAATTTCTGTATGCGGCCTGGAGACCAGACGAGTGAACCGTGAGTTACCAAATTTTGGTCAGGGGTACCTTGGCCCAGGCCCCAAATCAAGACGAATCTTTTTTTCAAAATTCGAACCAGGAGGCGCTTACAGGGACATGTAAAAGTGGTAGAAAATGGCCGATATTACTGTCGAATTAATAGTTTTCGGGGTCGCTGAAATCAATGGTGAAAGTCTGATCACATTAACTTCCAAATTCACCCTATTCGGGCAGGGGGTCACCGGGGGGGGGTCGGATACCGAGACAAGTGAAAGTCATCATTTCAACGACCGCGAAAACTATGAATTCGACAATAATATCGGCCATTTCCTACCACTTTAACATGTCCCTGTAAACGCCTCCCTGAGACCCCTGGTTGTATTCCGATACATGTAAAAGTAATCCAAAATGATCGATATTAGTGTCAGATTCATAGTTTTTGCGGTCGCAGAAATGAATGGTAATACTTCAACAGGTGTTGACTTCCAAATACTGCCCCATGCAAAGAATGGGTATATTCAGCTGTCTAATATAAATAAAATAAAAGAGTTTGTTTGTGTGTTTGTCTGTCTGTGTGCGGCCTTTGGATCAGACGAGTGGACCAAGAGTTATCAAATTTTGGTCAGGGGTACCTTGGCCTAGGCACCAGATCAAGACGAAGCCCTGTTTTCAAATTTCGAACCAGGGGAGTCTCAGGGGGGCGTTTACCGGAACCGGCTTGGGAACCAGACAAATTGACCGAGAGTTATCAAATTTTAGTCACGAATACCTTGGTCCAGGCTGCAGACTAGAGTTAAACGATTTTGTCAAAATTCGAACCAGGGGGGATACCGAGACATGCAAAAGTAATCAAAAATGATTGATATTAGTCTCAGATCCATAGTTTTCGCGGTCGCCGAAATGAGGGTAATACTTCCACAGGCCTTGACTTCCATGCGAAAAATGGGTATATTTAGCTAATATATATACTCATCAAAAAAATTAGGGAATCAGATGAAAACTCATGTAAAACTTCTTACGAATAATGTGAGAACACTGCATATTGTCCAGATCAGATTAAAATCATGAAGGCCCAACGTGAAAACGAACCGTTTGGAACATCTGTGCACGTGACCAGTGACGTGGCGCTACCAGATATCACTTTGTAGTGTGGCGTTGATAACACATTCCAGCTCCAGGATACCTTTGTTCTCATTGGGCCATATGCAGAGTCCTTCTGACGTGTGATTAGAACCATACTAAAACGTTCGACTTACATATGCTTCCTGCAGAAGTTGTGCGTTTAGCATGACGCTAATCATTTGTCAAAACGACTCTGCATAAGGCGGATTGTGTTTAGTGCGTCACGAATCTACGTAGTGAAATTGCTCAACAACGTGATTTGCCAGAATCGTTGGCATGGTGAGCTGTCGGCATGTTGGAAGCTGGTCAGTCACAGCCGGAGGTGGCACATGCCATAGGATTGGCACAAAGTGTGATTTCACGATTGTGGAATCTATTACAAACAACTGGAAGTGTTCGAAGAAGACATGGACAGGGCCGCCCACTAGCAACCAAAGCCAGCCGTCGAAACCGGCACCAGAATACAACTCTGCTCCCGCGAGCCTTCCGAACAACAGGACGCACAATATCCACTCAAACTGTCCGCAATCGCCTTCGAGAAGGTGGTCTGTACGCACGTACGCCTATGGTGTATGTGTCCCATTAACTCCACGACACCGTGTTGATCGAAGATCGTAGGCGGAGGAACATCGTGGGTGGGGACGCAATGAATGGGACAATGTTTTGTTCTCTGACGAGTCTCGATTCAGTGTGGAGCCTGATAATCGACGTGTTTTCATCTGGAGAGAGTGTGGAATATGACACAATCCCATGTTTGTGCGAGAAAGATCCCAGTATCATGATGGTGGACTGATGGTGTGGTTAGGAATCAGCATTGGTGGGCGTACTGATCTCCACATCATCCGAAATGGCTCTTTGACTTCTCTCAGATATAGGAATGAGATCATGAAAACTCTTGTTCTTCCTTATGCTGGTGCCATTGGTCATTCGTCCCTTTTCATGGATGACAATGGTCGTCCTCACAGAGCTCGGTTAGTGGATGAGATGCTGGATGCTGAGGGTATCGCTTGGATGAAGTGGCCAGCATGCTCTCCGGATCTCATTCCAATTGAGCGTGTCTGGGATATGCTTGGCAGACGAATTGCCGCTAGGCCAATAAATCCAACAACCATTCCAGAGCTGGAAGTCGCTCTTCTGGATGAGTGGCACAACATCTCCCAAGAACTCATCGATAATCTGATTGAATCCATGCCACGCAGGTGCGAGGCTGAGCTCCTCCGTGGCTAAGCGGTTAGCGTACGCGCCTTTGACGCGGGAGACCCGGGTTCGATTCCCGGCGGGAGCTCATGTGGTTCGGATTCCACATTAATCAGTAGGTCCACGTCTCATATAGCCTCGCTGCTGAAAAGAGACGTTAAACTTAAAATCAACTCAACTCAACTCAAGCAGGTGCGAGGCTCTGTTGGCTATTCGAAGTGATCATATGACATTAAGGAACAATCAGTGTTGTTGCCTTACCTGTTTGTGAGCAGTTCGAGAGGTGCACACATGACCGTCTTGTGTCATGAGTCATGTGAACAAGGTTTTCCGTGCCCCCCAAAACCAGAATGTGCCCCATTTTTCTAGTGTATCTTAAAGCATTCCTTCTTGAATGATATATATGAGTCAAACACAAGCTTATTCATACCTTATCTTAAGGTCTTGTGTGATATTTCAGCTGAACCCCTATTTTTTTGAGCATTATATATATATATATATATATATATATATATATATATATATATATATATATATATATATATATATATATATATATATATATATATATATATATATAGTGGCGGATCCAGGATATGATCAAGGGAAGGGCTAAACCATAGTTTGCAGTTTTATCCAGTGTAAAGCAGGATTGAAGCCCATTTTATGCAGTGTATACTTGAGTGTGAAGGGGGGGCCTATAGCCTCCTTGGATATATATATATATATATATATATATATATATATATATATATATATATAGGTAGATAGATAGATATATGATCGAAAATGACCTCGAATCCATACTCGGTGAGATGAACAGAAGATACCGTTTAAATCCACAAATTCAGACTCATTAGTACTCTAAGGGGGATAGTGACATGTGAAGATAATTGAAAATTATCAATATTAATGTCAAATTCATAGTTTTGGGGCTCCACAAGTTCATTGGTGACAGTTTTGGTGCCCTTTGTGTCCAAAATGAAACGTATTCTCCCCGTGCGAAGAACGGGTATTCTACTAGTCTGTAATAATAACTAACGGAAGTTTCACTTAATATATTTTTCGGTGCTCAAATTTACTCACTTGTGCGGTATATGTGTGTAAAGTAGAATTAAAACCTGTTGCTTTAAGTATTTTTCCGTTAGCAAAATACGTTGTATATACAGTAGGACGTCGATAATCCTAACGTCAAAAATCCGAACGCGGTCCCTAGAAGCTGTTTACATTTTGTCTTAACGCTAGCAATAAACAAACAATAGCGTGTCCGTCGACGTTATGTAAAGTCAGTGTTCTTACAGAAGTTCATTTATATGTAATTGTTTGTCATGTATTTTTATTTTTTCTTAGGCCTATAAGTTTTAAGTGTGACTTACAACAACAGCGTTATTTTGAGTACAAGCAGGTTCTTCAGAAACATTAAATGTAAGTAGCCTTAATTACCTGTATTGTAATTGAAGGCATGAAAATGACAACCAGATAAAGACCAATTTCTCAAAAATGAGATTTTCATATATTCGAAATCTATGTTCAGTGGTCTATCAGTGAGTGTGAAAACAAGAGTTGCATGCTTACACATTCCCCCACCAGAGAGCTTTTAAACTTACCCGTTTTTTCGTTGACAATGAGAACCAGACAAAGACCGGATCTACAGTGAGTGTAAAAAGTATTCATACAGCCAATATTTTTTAAAGAATGAGGTTTTATTCCGCTTCTATAATATGTAGGTCCAACTCACTGGGTGATTAAGAAACGGTGTTCCGAAAGGAAACCTTGGGGGGAGTATAAACAACAAATGCTATTCCGATCTTGGTTTACAGAGACAAAAATGAAAAAGGTATGATAATCCATGCGCAGAAAGTATTCATACAGTACCAGAACTCTCACATGAATACTTCACTCTCCGTGTACAGAAACGAATGACGGGCATGTGAAGGCACTCAAGTTTGCTCTACATTCCCGTGCAATGCATTCAGGTTACAACGTTACCGCGGAGTTTGAGAGTGCGGCAGTATGGGGCATAAAGGTCCTAAAATTGCAGAAGAGGAACGATGAATTATAATTCGTCTGCATAATTAGTGTAAATTACTTTCATAAATTGCAAGCATTGTTGGTAGTCCTAGAGGAACTATTCAAAGTGTTACTAATAGAACGGGACAGAGAAAAACGTTGAAAAACGCACCTAGAACAGGTCGTCAGTGAAATTAATTTCGCATTGGCAGTCATTGATGGTTCGAAAAATAAAAAAAAACATCCACGTTTGAGTGTGCCAGAGCTTACAAGTGAGCTTTATAATGAACTTAAAGTGCATGTCTCACATTCTATCATTCGCAATTACGTGAGAAAGCGCTTCTTTCATGTCGGGTAGCTCAAAGAAAATATTTTGTGAATGAAGTCAATAGGAGAAAAACGTTAACATTTGCCAAAGCGCACTGAAATATACCATAAGAATTCTGGAACTGTGTGATATTTACGGATGAAAGCAAATTCAACATATTTGCATCGGATGGACGAACCATTGCGTGGAGGCGAAAGAATCCAGAGTTTTAAAAACTAAACCTGAAACTCACAGTGAAACGTGGTGGTGGTTCTATTATGGTTTGGGGGGGTGTATGAGTGCCTCAGGTGTAGGGTCCTTGTATTTTGTAGATGGTACGATGAACCATCATCACTACATTGACATTTTAAAATCGAACCCCATTTATCTGCTGAACAAATGGGCTTTAGACATAACTTCATATTAATGCAGAACAATGATCCAAAGCATTCCACTTTAAACACGCCTTCGGATCTTGTGCAATGCGCCAAAGTAGATGCCAACACCTCCCCAATCCCTCAACATTTATCCAATTGAGTATCTATTGGACCAAGTTGACAAAATATATTAGAAAACGACCGATTTCCAATAAGCAAGACTTGCAAAATGCTCTGCAAAAGGAATGGCAGAAAAATCCCTCATCAAAGACCAAAGATTTGGTAGCGTCAAAGCCAAAGCGTATTAAAGCTATTATAGGAGCAAAAGGATATCCTATAAACTACTAAAATAGCCCAATATGACGAAAACAAAGGCACTAAGTGAAGTGTATGAATACTTTTTGTTGATTGATATGTCTTTCTTTTCACAACCTTTTTATATTTTCTGCACGAATAGTAGCTTCTTTGTTTCCTACAGTCCCAATTTGTTTCATATCAGTATATTTTTGTGTTATATTTCCTACACTTGAAGAAATTAAATACAAATTTTCAATTCAACTGGTGTTTGTTCACCGTGATATGTTACATGTTACCATTTTCCAAGGTGTATGAATACTTTTTACATTCACTGTATCTGGTTTTCGTTCTCAGTTTCTGAATAAATATGTTCTGGCTAGCACTACCATTTTGTGCGTAGTTGCTTTCAGACGAACACGAGTATTGTAGTCCTCGTACCACAAGTACTGCGTTATGATGAAACTAAGTAGCGATAGTTTTGTGGACGATTCAGATACCTATCCAGATTTTATTTCAAGTGAATGTGATGATCGTGATGTGATACATATACAGCGAAAAAAAAAAAAAACGTAAGAGAAATGTGAAAAAGTGGAAGCAGAACGTTCGCAAACGTAATCTTAATAGCAGGACACCATACATATCTAAGAGAGGAAAGCCGATGGCAGGACGTGTTTCCAAAGACTGTTCTTGTAAGAATAAGTGCACTCAATAGTTTTCCAGTTCAGCAAAGGATAAGATACTACAAGACTTTAATAATCTGAATGATAAAGTATTGCAAGATACATACCTGTCAGCGCTAATACGATTCTGTGAGATTCAGCGAAGGCGTCCTGACCTCATATTGAAGAGACGGGGTAATCCATCACAAAAGGAGTTTGTAATTCAAGAGAAGAGAAATGTGCCATTTAAATATTATGTAAACGTAGATGACAAAGAACACCAAGTTTGTAAGAGTGGCTTTTGTAGTTTACATGGCATCAAAAAAAGTAGGGTTAAAAGGCTTGCCTTATACATAAAGGTCGGTAGTACGTCTCCGATGGATATGAGAGGTAAATCTGAGGGTTCCAGGGATAATAAAAAGCCAGAGAATGTTGTGCGTCAAGTAATAGACCACATCAAATCTTTTCCTACCAGGAAATCATACTATTCTCGAAGAGATTCTTAGAGAAAATGTTTACAACCGGACCTTACTGTAAAAAAAAAAAAAAAAAAAAAAAGCATGAACTTTACTTGGAGAAACGTGAACCAGAGGTTTTCCAAAATATTTCTCAAGGGACAAATGTAAGCCAGAAATTCCGTACGAATATTATAATTATGTTTTTAACACCACATTCAATTTAGCTTTTGGTAAACCTCGCAGTGATGTGTGTCCTACTTGTGGCGAATTAAAAGTCAAAATAGATAATGCAATCGATGAGGATAAAATGAACTTGCAGTGTGAAAGAGAGGTGCATTTGTTAAAAGCACAAAAGTTCTATGATGACTTGAAAGAAAAAAACAAGCAAGGCCAGGAAGATCCATCAGTCGATGTTTTATGTTTAGACTATCAGCAGAACTTCTGTCTCCCTGTTCTACCTGTTGGAGAAATATTCTATAATAGACAAATATGGATTTATAACCAGTGCATTTATTCCACCAAGACAGGAACATAAAAAATGTACATGTATGATGAAACAGTCGCAAAAAAGAGAGCAAATTAAACTATGTCTTTCCTTAATCATTACATTGAAAATTTCGTGGACCTTAGTGTAAAAACTCTGTACATTTTTACAGACAACTGTGGAGAACAAAAGAAAAACTTAACTCTTGTCCAGTATTTGTCCTTACTTGCTACTATTAAGAAATTTGAATATATTGTTCATCACTATCCAGAACGGGGACACTCGTTTCTCCCATGTGACAGACAGTTTACACAGATTGAAAATCTCAGACGCCAAAAAGAGTATGTATATATACCGGAGGACGGGTATTTACTTGTTCAGATAGCATCCAAAAAGTTTCGCGTCATAAAAGTTCAGCAAAACATGGTCAAGGACTTTCATAATTTCTTGTCACCTTGGTTCGTTAGGAACATAAGGGATGCGGACAAGGCGTTCAAAATCTCTACTTACAAGGTTTTCCAGTATGAAGGCAAAAACATTTGCGTATCCCACGGACACTCTCCGGAAATAGAATATGATTGTTTTATCGGAGTCAAGAAGATTGCAGACATTAGTGAAGTAAACCTGAGCAATGCACCTCGAGCTTACTTCAACTCACTTCCAATTAGCGTAAATTGTGTTCCAAATATGGTACAGACATTTATAAAGGATGGTATGCCAATCTTCACTGTGTAGAAATGTAAAATAACACGAGTGATACTGATACAGATATGAACAAGTAGCAGACATTTTCAGTGAGTGTGAAAAACAGATATCTCCATTTGCATTTTTGTATTTCTGTAATAATGATCCGTAATAATAAAAAATAAAGATCTTTTTATTGTTAACTACAAGTATATTGTACAGTTAAGAGTTCCACTTAATTCCAACCATGTTGTAGCAATTATATTGGATATACGTAAGTATTCTTTGGTCTTTACCTTGTTATCACTCTCACTGAGTTAATATTTTTATCTGGTTTTGTTTTCTACGTCTCTTGTAAAATTAGCATTTTGGTCTTTATCTGGTTGTCATTTTCATGCCTTCAATTACTGTATGTTCTGAATAACTGTATCGATAGAACATACCGTACGGTATATGTAAGCCTAAATGGCATTTTCTTGGTCATTTTCGAAACTCCGAACTACCTGTGGTCCCAATTAGTTCGGATTTTCGACTTCCCACTGTATATGTTGCAGACATATTACAGTAAGCAAAATTACTAGCATCAGGCCAATAAATAGTTTTTAAACTATATTTTCTTGTTTTTGCCAATATTTCCGAACAAATTATTTTTTCTAATGGTTTCAAAATTTCCGGAATTTTACATAGAACAATGAAGATATCTCTACGAAATATGTTTGATTTGACATATTAACTAAAACGATTCTGTGATTAACTAAAATGATGATTCTGATAATACCCAAAATTTCCGGTTTTTCCTCAACTCGGGAAAACCATAAAAAAAACTGTTTCTTTACCCAAAATTTCCGTTTTTTTCACAGGCCTTCACAACACTAGTCTGAACACACAGTGCACCGAACACTCCTAACGATGGCGAATGTTAACACCACGACATCGTCAACTACAACTGAAATGAACACGTGACCATCGCCACTAGACCTTGGCAAAATGGTAGAGCGTTGCATTGTCTGATGAATCCCGATACCTTCTTCATCATGACGATGTGAGGGTGCGAATCCGTCGTGTTCCAAGGGAACAGCACCTTGACATCTGTACTGCGGGACGGAGACAAACTGGCTGCGGCTTAATTATTATCTGGGGAAAATACAGGTCAGCATCCATGTGTCTAGTGGAGCTCGAGCAAGGCACCATGACGGCCGGGGCGTCGCACGGGACTTGCAGACTACGTACACCCCTTCATGACGGCCATGTTTCCCATCGGTAATGGTATTTTTCGACAAGATAATGCACCATGTCACAAGGCCAGGAGTGTGATGGAGTGGTTCGAGGAACACAGAAGCGAATTCCAAGTGATGTGCTGGCCCCCAAACTCTCCGTATCTGTACCCAATAGATCAGGGATGTGATTGAACGTGACGTGAGGGCGCATCACCCCCTCCCCGGAATTTAAGGGAATTAGGTGACCTGTGTGTGCATATGTGGTGCCAACTCTCTCCAGCGACCCACCGAGGAACATTGCGACCATGCCAAGACGCGTTGCCGTTGTTATTCGTGCCAAAAGGTGGACATACTAACAATTAGGTAGGTATTCATAATGGCCTGGCTGATGTGTGTGTATATTTTAACTCGTATATTTTGTCTCGACTCGAATTTCGAGACGTCTCGACTCGAATTCGAGTCGAATCGAGACAGCAACATATTTTCGAGTCGAGACAACATTTTCTCCAGACGAGTCGAGACAGGGTTAAATCTCGACTAGACTCGACTCGTGCGCATCCCTACACACAAGTTGTATTAAACACTGTTAGTGACCTGCACATATTCCGCGAATCCTGCCCAGGACAGAACAAGAACTACACAATATTATGATTTTTTTTCACTTTCTGGTCCACACTACGGAATGGTTTTAGAACATTCAGATTACATTTTCAGTAAGCGGCCGTTCCTACTTATAATGTGACATAAACATCATAATAAATACCCGATGCAAATGGGAAACACCTGTAACTGATGTGAGGTCATTGAATACGCACAAAAAAAAAAGAATCTTTAATTGTAATAGACTGTAAGCCGGAATTTTCCAGCAATGGACAACATTTCTTGGCAAGAGATACAAAAAAAAAAAAAAAAAAAAAAAAAACCTTTCGCACAAAGAACCATCTCTCAATTCCTTGTATAGAAGATGGATACACTGGTTCACCTTCTAAACTCATACTTTGGCTCATATGAAACATATAGAACCATAGAAACCCCATAACTTCGAGAACTGAAAGCAGATCAATTGCCCCCAATAAAGCTGGGACAGTTGATTGGAATTTCCTGTACAAAATTTGAAGACTTCCAATTCTTGAAGCAATTCTGTGGGCCAGAAGCGCAACAGTAATTCAGTTCATTGAGAATACGTGTAAATGAGGTGGACGAAGATAGTAGTAAAGAAACTCCCTACAAACAAGAGACAAGGTGAAATATTATCTCTATGCATGTATTGTATATTCAAGAAAGGTTGTGTATTTTTGTTCTGTAACTGTATTTTTTTATTTCTAACAGTTAATCACTGTAGCCTAAATGACTAGAATTCAATAAAAATTTGTATTACCTAAGAACAAAAAACAGACGTAGTAATTGTCGAGAACACACTGAAAATGGTCCTTAAACTTTTAAATTGTCTTTTCTCACAAAGTTTAGAAATGGACTTAGATCGTTATTCCCGTGTACTTTTCAATTGATATTTACTTTTCGTTCTTATATAACACTGACTTTATAAAAGATGAGACAGTATTTATCGATAAGCAAAAATTGAAAGATTTCTACATGTAATAGATAGATCTCTTTGGTATTTTAAATGTATATTATAAGATACATTATTATTTCCATCCATAGAATAAGCGTACAATTGCAGAGGCACCATGTTACAGATCACACATTAAAATAGAATTAAGCTCAAAACCCATTATAATTAGAAAAATAGAGTAATGTAATTATTAATCATTCACACCAAGCTTAAAATTACTGTATCCATTCAAACCTAACATTTTTGCGATAATGAGTGATTGTCTGTGTATACGTTTTTAAAATCTACTCTCGCGCATCGCAAACAGAGCGTGTGATAGGAAATGTAGTTGAATACTCTTCACTGGTTGTATTAAGTTTCAGCTATTCATATGCACTCGTATGTAAATGAACAGGAGAGTACAGTAAATTTCTCTTCATACACAGAGAATTCATGGTGCTACGTCCGCAACGATATTATTCATTCTGTTCACTCAATACGGATGAGACATACAACATTCTCGTTAATATAAGCCCCACCTATATAGAAGTAGAATCTAGAGAACATAATTGGTTCTAGGAAGTGATATTGATGAGGAAAATACCACTATTTCTACTTACTATTGTCGTATCTTGCGAGTAATCCAAGTTATTAAAGAAAAGTATTTGCTAAAATTGAAATAACTTCGGAATGAATATTCAACTATAACATACGTTACCAAATCTGAGTGAGGAATGTTTTGTTTTGTGTATACGAAAATGAAAAACCTTTAACAAACTTTATTTTTTATATTTTTCTTCCCCCTTCCCATCTCTCTATTTATTTACTTTTTTATATTAGTGGATGCCAGCATCTTTAATTGTAACAATCAGAGGTGGATCTAGCTTGTGGAAGGAGGAGCCAAGGCCAAGTTTTTTGAGTAACAAAAATAATTGAAGCTATTTTTGAAAGTTTATATTAAACTCACGATATACCTATCATAGTCTGGGTTCTGGTTCCCCCTCCCCCAGTTTTTACCTTCTAGATTCGCCTCTTTCTGGTAACAACACTTTATCCACAATTTCTTTCATTTTTAAAATGAAAAATGCATATTGAAAAGACATTTTTTGTCCGTATGCCTTTTATTAGTATTGTATATTGTTCAACTGTTGTCATTATTATTTGTAAGCAAAATTACCTTTCGTCATAACATAATTTCTATATCACTTTTATACTATATTTTTTGATGTGGAACGAACTAATGGGGTATTCGTTAGTTTATATGTGGAATTCAATTCAAGATAGAAAATTTTCAAGATGTGAAAAACTCTCGAACTATTTTTATCTTCAAAAGTCGAGGTATCGTTATATTTAATACACAAAATTATCATTTGTGATTTTCGTATTGACTTCGTTTTTCCCATTTTAAAGAAGCAATTGAATTTTGAAAACAAACGAATAAATTAAACATATTATGGATAATAGTGGAATGTAAAAGTGGAAGAACATGGGAGAACCACAAGGAAATTCAGGCACTATGAAACTCTCTTGACAGAGACTAGGCTCCAATCAGGAACCCCACGCGCCAGAGAAGATCTCTTTACCACTGAACTACAGCGGCACTCTATACTATGAATTACGTAACACCTTAACAGGGTTTGAGTTCTAAGACTTTCCCACAAAACTCAAAAAATTTCTCGTCTCGTCTGGAATTTAAAAATGCACTTCTCGCTTTGACTCTCGTCTCGTGGGCAACATTAGTGATTTTGCCGTCATCACCTTGGACACTATCGCTCGCAAAACATCCAACACATTCCCCAATTTTCTCACGGCCACATCACATAACTAGCCGTCAACAATTTCTCTCTTTGGAAAACAGAGAGGTCGCGTATTTCATACTATCGCTGCCTGCTCAATTCGCTGCACACCACCGTTCTACTGCTCCTCACATAGTGCGGCGTTTGCCCTAACACACCACCACTATGAGCACGGCGCTGCGGTCGGCACCTTGTCTTTGGTAACCCAGCCATCTGGTTTGTTTCCGACTCCAGATGTTTGCATTACCTCGTGTATATATATATATATATATATATATATATATATATATATATATATATATATGACACACCGAATACAAATGTCTATTTGCAGTATGATGAATGTCCAACATTGAAAAAGAGAGAATTCAATATGTTCAACGCTGTGGGACAGGGTGTACCTTCTCACCTATCCGGGGGGCCGAAGTGGTTCAGTGGTAGAGCGTTCACTTCTGGTGCTTGGGGTCCCGGGTTCAATCCCAGTCTCCGCCAAGTGAACTTTGTGGTGGACAAACACCGTGTGCATGGGTTTTCTCGGGGTTTTGCCGTTTCCTCCCACTTTCTTCATTCTACCATTTCATTCATCTCTCATCATCACTTTCTCCTTTAGCCTAGCCGACATAAGCGTCGGACGTAAAACCCAAAGATTTCATTTCATTTTTCTCACCTATCCGGTATGAAAGTACATTTTGTGTAGGGGAGTTATTGATTGTCCGAATATGAATATCACATTCATTTCTACATTCTGGAGTGCGGAAAATGGAAATTTTAGAAAGCCCTACTGCAAATAATAATAATAATAATAATATTAATAATAATAATAATAATAATAATAATAATAATAATAATAATAATAATAATAATGAATATAATAGCTTGAACCAAACATGTCAATCGGCCAAAAAATCTAGTTTATTATTTAACTTCCTGGTTATATGAGAATGCAGGACTTCTCGAAGAGAGGAATGGCCAGTTTTTCTTCAAGAATACGATACATGTGATTTACAATGCAAATGAGTAGGTGGATTTTACAAAAGATATATATTTGAATCACTGAACTGATAAGCAATTTTGAGGTGGAAATGTTTCCTAATTTCCTTGAACTTGAATTAGCATCAGTGTGTTTCTCAAACCAGAAGTTGAAGGTTGTGTAGGCAATATGTTTCAATCAAATAATCAAATATTTCCAATTAGTCTTATCTCCTACTGAACAAAATTACTACACCTGACAATTCGTAATATTGTTTCTTAAAATAGGCCTGTGAAAATATTGTGTGCAACCCGAAATCTTTTGGAAATTCATCGAAAACGAAAAGAAAGGAAACATGCTTTAGTTTCAATTCTTTACCGGAATACCAAACAATATCATTATTTGTTTCTGTTAGTATATATTTCACAGTTTTGAACGCTACAAAATAATATTGCACTGTTAAACTGAAGAATGCAATCAAGTTCAATTTTTCTAAGACTTTTTTTAAACTGTGGGCCGTGGATATGCGAAGATAAATATTTATAGTTACTTGCAGTAGGGTCTATATCACTGAAGCTACATTATAAGTGAATATACGAATGGGATCCAAACCGTAAGACTCTCATAGAAAATTGATCGCTGATGTCCATTCAGAAGTCAAAAATTCATCATATATTTAGCCATAAGGAAGACATTATTATTGTTAATTGTATAAAACAGAAAATAAACACTGCAAAAAATAAATCTATGTTTGAACATGATTCAGATTTTTTTTTAATGAAACAGCTTCTGGTCACTGTGTTGAACATATCCAAAAATGTCCGGAAGTGTTGTATCAAATCGTCCCTCTCGAGACAAAGAGGCGTATCTCATTTTTTCAAATTTTTTAGACGACAAGTTTAAAGATGTTATCATAAGTATATTTTACCGAGTTCTGTGAAAATTTAATTTGATCTCGTAAGTTGTATACTTGAAAAGAAGGATTTCAAACTAAATTTTAAAAGAAGACGATAGAATAAATAATGAGAAAAGATTTAAACTTGTCTTCTGGAAAAGTTAAGAAAACGAGATACGCCCTTTTGTTTCGAGAGGGACGAAATGTACTCCCATGCGCAAAAAATATTGCGCGTATATTGTAACTCACAATTTTTCGCAATTATTTCATTTTCCATGTGTTTATTGGTAAAATTCAGTTATTAGTACGTGGAGATAATAGAAAGCAATCCATCTAAGGAGATATTTCCAAAAAATATAATAAAATAATAAAAATATAAGCAAAAAACAAAATTATGTTCGGTTTTGTGTATACTGGCAATAATGTTTTCGAGGGAATTTTTGGAGTAGCACAGCACGATTGCAGAGGGAATAACAAGATTGGTAGGAGAAGAGCTGAACCAAGGAACTAGAAATTACAGTAAAATATTGCATTTATTGGCTTAAATCTAGGGTGTAAATTGTCTGCCAAATATAAATTAGCTTCTGTAAGCAAGATGTTATACGGAAATATATAAACAAAGAGAAAAACTGTTGTCTTAAGTTTGGAAGTGACATGCTCTATGGCCATGAGCATTTATTTCTTAAGAAAATGATAGGCAACAAAAGAAAATCTGTGTGGTCAAGTGGGTAGAGTGACGGACTAGTAATTCTTATACTGTTTTGACACCAGATCGAATCCCATCCGGTAGTGTCCAATTTTTTTTCTTTACAAAACATTGTAGAAAGTGTATAATTTTTATGTTAATAAGAAACGAAATAATATAATAATGAAATAACTTTTTGTTTTTCTGATGACGTATTTATTCAGAATTAGCTTACTATTTATTACTAATAGCGATTGTTTTTAGTTTATGGTATGGTATGCTTAACCGTTCCCTCTCCGTTTTTACACAGCTTCAACTCACTGCGAGTGTCTGTGAGTCAGGAACAGGAAAAAACAAAACAAGAGCAACCTGCAGCTTTACACACAGCGTGAGGAACACAGTCACAGCGATAGCTCGTTGTCATGAAGAAAAAAAAACTGTTCTAGTGTTTCTGTGTCTGTGTTTCTTTTTAAAGTATTGACTCTCTCTCTCCTTTTGTTTCATATCCACAAGTGCAACAAATGCAAGTCTGTGTGAAAAAAAAATCAAGAGTGCTTTCTTTAAACAAAACTAAATTTTACAGGAAGGTGAATGCTTCCTAAATATGCCATGAATATTAACTATAATCGTACCGAATTATACAGTAGCGTGAAAAACTGATAATAAAATGATGTAACATGCATAAGCTTTTTTTTTCTAGAGTAACCACACATTAAACATAACAAATTAATTTTTTGGGATTACAAATTATCACATTACGTGTCGGTGTAGGCCTATTCGTTTTCACATTCGAGCGACGAAAGAAGAAAGTGTGGTGATAGTTATAAAAACCGAATACCAGGTTTCAATAAATTCAAGTTACATGGCTCCTACATATCGAAAAAAATGATTTTTCGATGTTTGTCCATCTATTTGTCTCTCGGTTCGTCACGCTTTTACACGCACTCAAATAGAGGCCATACTGTTCAACGTATCTGCATCGAATTCTAGACATAACGTTTTAATAATATAATATCTTTCGAATTTTATGTCCTTCGACACCTAAAAGCAAGGGTAATTTACTGAAGGATTAAAATTTAAAATAATTCAATTTTCTCAAATAAAAAAAAGCTTTGACGATTTTATTTACTTTTGATAAATATATATTTTATTAACAAATCTCCACCACATATGAATAATTTTTCTGAAAAAAATATATATGGTGTAATTTACTGTATGGTATGCACAATTTTCTCAACCATATTTCATAAATAAATGTATCATTAATTACCTAACAATATGACAACTCGTTCGAAGGAGTAGCTTAATCTTAGGGTGAGCTTTCCCCCGATGGTTTTCCCATTAACGCCTCAGGCAATTTTGTTCATATTTCGTAAAGAAATATTTCATTAATAAACTAACATAGAGCATAAATAGTTTATTCCGATAACATACAGAAGAAGTGGTTTTCTCAAGGGTTGATTTTTTTTTGGACAATTGTCTCAGTAATAACTGAGACAAATTTGTTCTAATTTCAGTAAAAATATTTTCTGTAATAATCTTACAATATGGTATAACTCGCTTGTTCCGAACAGAAAAATCCAAAAGAGATAGTTTACTTTGACAGTGAAATTTTTCCCGACGATTTGCTTAAAAATTACTCGATATACAGTCAAAATTACAGATAGAAGAGTTTACCTTTGGGGGTAAGCTTTTCCCGATGACCTTCCTAAAAACAACTCAGGAGAAGTTTGTTGTTCATATTTTATAAATACGTGTTACATAAATAACCTAGCTATATGGTATAATTCCCTCATCCGGAAAATCTAGAAATGGTATATTACTTTTGACAGCAAGTTTTACCCTGCGATTTTCTCAAGAACGACTCAGGCGATTGTGTTCGTATTTCATAAATAAATGTTTTATGAAAACACTAACAATATAGCATAGCTCGTTTGTACTGAAAAGATCCACAAGGGATAATTTATTCTTGGAGATGACTTTTTGCATAATTTTCTCAGAAATTACTCAGACGCTTTTGCTTATAGTTCACATACAATTATATCCTTTATAATTCTAATATATGGATCAAGTTATTTCTAACGGAAATATGACCAATGGGTACTTTACTTTTGGGCCTGAAGTTTCTTCTAGCAAAGTTTTTCAAAACATTATTTTATTCGCAATTTCCCAAATAAATGTTTCAATAACAGTTGCAGCCTAACATAAGTCATTTTGAAAATTCGAGCGAGAAAGTACAGTGCGTTTACTCCGTACCCTTTCTTAAATATATTTTTAAATGTTACACCTAATCACAATTTTCCGAACAAAATCGAAACTTCTTTTTAAATGTGCCTTGTTGTGGTCAAATGGTTCAAGTGCATTGGTTCTGGATTAGATTTCCAGTGAGAGCTAGTGTATCTTCATCCAAGAGATGTGACACGTCGGTGCAAAGAAGAAAGTGTTTAAATAAGCCTAACCAAGCTAATCAACAAAAGAAATAATACAATGTTACGAAATTGTCGTAGAAACGTTGTTAATATTAGGTAGGTTCGACTGGAATGTCCAAACAATTGTCAATTCCAAAACTTTGTTTTCGTCCGGCGGGAGCTCATGTGGTTCGGATTTCACGTTAATCAGTAGGTCCACGTCTCATATAGCCTCGCTGCTGAAGGGACGATAAACTCAAAATCACATCACACATCTTTGTTTTCGCCTTTGTTTTACCTCATAAATGTCTCTGTTCATAAGCTCCTTAGTGGGTAGCGTACGCGCCTTTGGCGTGGAAGACCCGGCTTCGATTCCCGGCGAGAGCTCACGTGGTTCGGAGTCCACGTTAATCAGTAGGCCGACGTCTCATATAGCTTCGTTGCTGAACGAGAAGTTAAACTCAAACTCAATGTCTTTGTTCATAAATGTCTTTCTGTATGGTTTTGCATATACGTGGCATGGACATTAAATTTTGATTTCTACGCCATATGTATCTAATTACATATACACCTATAGAACGAACACAACAAACTTGGAATATCTACATTGTTTGCGTATGGAAAATAATCACGCTCTACTGTACAGGACAGCCGTCTGTATGGAATTCCATACACATGGAATCAACGTATTAAGAAATGTATAATAATAAGAATTATTATTATTATTATTATTATTATTATTATTATTATTATTATTATTATTATTATTATTATTATTATTAATAATAATAATAATAATAATAATAATAATAATAATAAACAGAAAACGATACGATCATTTACATAATTTATAAATATAAGTTAACATTTAATAAGCATATAACTGCAATGGAATTAAGTTGTTTCTCTCCCTGAACGCTACAGCCCTTATTGTTCTAAGGCGTAGAAGAGAACTTGTGGCACCCACGATTTGGGGCGGTGTGTGGTCACAACTTGGTATCCCTTTGTTGTTAGTCCTAGCTTTCTAGACGGATGCAGTTATTACCGGTAGAATATACAAGCAAATAGACTTTTGTATTACTATTAAAGTAAATAATTACACTCATTCCTTCAATGTGATACTTGTGGTTGCTTAACCGTATACAGACAGCTGATCCATGCAAAAATCGTTAATAATAATAATAATAATAATAATAATAATAATAATAATAATAATAATAATAATAATAATAATAAATAAATAAATAACAGGAACTCGACAAATATTCTTGCAAATAATAGGAAAAAGTTTGCGTCACACTGTTCACTTTGCTGGACACACCAGTGTGGCGCGTTATACCGATTGTGGCACACTGGAATATAGGGTATGTTTTTTTTTAAATTTTTTTCCAACTATTCCAACTGCTTCAATTGAAATGGATCTATAATAATAAGAGAATGAATTTAGTCTTCTTACCCTTCAATTTAGAAATAAGGTTCGCGAGAATTTCATAAAAGAATAATATACTCAGAATTGTATATAGTAGTTTGTTTTATTCGAAATTACATACTTCCTGCAACTGTTTTTTTGATTGAAATGATTTGAAATGAAATTTTTAAGTTTTACGTCCCACGAAGATGCCGGATAGGCTAAAGGAGACAGTGATGATAAGAAATGAATGAAATGGTGGAATGAAAAAAGTGGGATAAAACGGGAGAACCTCGAGAAAACCCACACACACAGTGTTTGTCCAGCACAAGGTTCACTTGGCGCGAGCATAGATCGAACCAAGGACTCTATGCACCAAAGGTAAACGCTCTACCACTGAAACACCGTGGCCTCTGAAATTACTTATGGAACTACCGAGAACTATGCTGTAATATTTGAATGTGCTCCAACTTTACAATAATTAGTTTAGTTAAATTCATTATTAATAATTAAATAATTGCATTCATTATTAACAGATAAATGCTGCTGATGCAAAGACTTAAATCTAGCGATACCGCGAGCGTAAGTATTAAACAGAGGGATTTTAAAGAGCCCCCTGAGCTGGGGGCCCTGGGCTCCATTGGCTTCCCCCTTAATCCGCTAATGCCTATAGATTATAAATTAAAGGGGACGGGCCGGATCCGTTCTAAAAATTCCGGCCCGTGCAGACCTCTAGATCCTGTGTATATGCTATCTGAAAGTACAGTAGAGTTTCGCTTATCCGACATAAAACAGGCAGGCAGAACGCCGGATAATATGGATGTGTTAAGGAAAGACCTATAAAAAGTCAAACTATGATATAATTTTACACATTACGCATCTAATTATCATCTTTGCAAGAAACAAATATAATGCATTGACTCAGTGACGTATCCAGCGTGAGGTCCTGGAAGCTGTCCCTTACCAAACCTCAAGCACTTTTTAATGAACCTACTTTTTCCCTTTTGAGGTTTTTTTTTTTATGTCAGATTACTTTGAGTCAGTGTCCAAACTGTGGACAATGCGTTGTTGTTATAATTCTAAAGGGTAACACTTCCCAAGTGTAACACTCTGATTTTGATAAAATTTGGCAGCTAGATACTATACATAAAATAAAAAAATAAGTGCTTTTTTATTTATTTATTTATTTATTTATTTATTTATTTATTTTTTGCTGAAAAACGGTTTTAGGGGGCAAAAGTCCTCACCCAAAATTTGAAAGTTGACGCTCGAAAGGCAAAAACAAGTGGACCAAAGTGAACGAAATTGTGAACAGATATTGCGGGCATAAAATTAGGAAATACGTGTTTTGTATTTTCCTGGAAAAAACGGTTAGGTGCGGCACAGATCCCTCCAAACCTTTGATCATGAAATATCAAAAGTGCTAATAACAGTATGTCAGAAGTGCCTAAATTTACATGAAGAATTGGAACAAAACTTTGTGTTAGGACAATAAGCAAAAAATAAACAAATTCGGCTTTTTTATTTCCTGCGAAAAAACGGTTTTAGAGGACAAAAGGTCCCGCCCATGAATTTTGAAATTTGACGCAAGAAAGGCAAGAAAAAATGTACCGAACTGAATGAAATTGTTCACAAATGTTGTAGAGGTAAGATGAGGAAATACGTGCTTCGTATTTTCCTGAAAAGAGAAAAAAACCTTTTGAGTGGACCGAGGAGTTGAGTGTCGGAAGGATTGGACCGAAGCGAATGAAATTGTCTGTAGATATTGGATATGAAAAATAAAGCCTCTCGTGTTTCACAAGTGTCTCCATCAGATTTCTTCAAATTTGGCAGATCAACAACAAGCACATACAGTATAGCGTATTTTGTAGTATTTCACGAGGCAACTTTAACCCTTACAATGTTTTTCCGCATAAACAAAAACACGTGCCGATTAATTTCCTGTTTGCTGTTGACGTGCCAAAATTGATAGGGACATCTTTAAAACACGAAAGTCCTTATTTTACATACAGTTTATACAATATCTACACACAATTTCATTTGCTTCGGTCCACTCCTTCCGGCACTTTTACGGTAATATTAACTTTTTTTGGAGGGGCTCTAGGACCCAACACTGTTTTTTCATACAAATTAAAATGCATTTCATTTATTGTTTTGCAAATTGTCCGTATACGAAGTTTCGTTGCAATTCTCCATACTCTTTAGGAACTTCTGACATATACATACTTATTTGCACTTTTGATATTTCCTAATCAACAGCTTAGAAGATCCGTGCCCCACTCAATCGCTTTTTTCCAGGAAAATACGAAACACAATTACCTCAATTTACGTCTAGAATATCTGTGAAAATTTTGGGTGGGGAATTCTGCCCCCTAAAACCAATTTTTCGCAGAAAATAAACCTTTTTTTTTTTTTTTTTTGCGTATTGTCCCTACACAATGTGTCGTTCCAATTGTTCATGTCCTTTAAGCACTTCTGACATACTGTTATTAGCACTTTTGATATTTCACGATAAAAGTTTTGGAGGGGTCTGTGTCCCACCGAAACGTTTTTCTTTTTTTCAGGAAAATACGGAACCCATATTCCCTCATGTTTCGTCTACAATATCTGTGCACAATTTCATTCATTTCGGTTCACTTCTTCTTGCCTTTCGGGCGTCAATTTTCATCATTTTGGATGGGGGATTTTGTCTCCTAAAACAGGCATTCGTTTAGTTTATGCGTATTGTCCATACACAAAGTTTCATCGGAATTCTTCGTCCTTTACACACATCAGACATATTGTTACTAGTACTTTTGATATTTCATGATCAAAGGTTTGGAGGGGGTCTGCGTCCCACCTAACCGTTTTTTCCAGGAAAATACAAAACACGTATTCCTTCATTTTACGTCTGCCATATCTGTGCACAATTTCGTACACTTTGGTCCACTTGTTTTTGTCTTTCGGGCGTCAACTTTCAAAATTTGGGTGAGTGCTTTTGCCCCCGTAAAACAGTTTTTCCGCAGAAAATAAAAAACATGTATTCGTTTATTTTATGTGTAGTATCTGCCTGTCAAATTTTATCAAAATCGGAGTGTTACACTTGGGAAGTGTTACTTGTAAGAATATTGCGTAATGCCATTGATACCAGGTGGAATTAAAGAACACTTTTAAATGGGATTACAATTTCGTTTCCGGTCTGTTTATAACATTACTGTATTAGAACGATACACTCATTGCCATTTGCTATTTTTGTTATGTGATATACGTAGCAGACAGTTTTCCTTACATGTCTCTAGAAAATATTTTTTGATTTCGTGTGAGTTAGAATTAAGTTTGACCGGTTCATAAATGACAAATAAGAAACGTTTAAGAGAAATACAGAACTGTTGCTTTATTATTATTATTATTATTATTATTATTATTATTATTATTATTATTATTATTATTGATATTTTTGAAACATTAGAATTACGTGCTTACGAGGATTCGTGTCGGGTCCCCTCCGAAAAGAAAACCTGGATATGTGCCTGCACTGAATGATAGACGTATGAGTCAAGGTATAGACGAGCGTGCTAGGCGATCGAGTCCGGAGCATCAAAAACAGACTAAGACCACAACTTGCAGTTCTTCTTGGCCGATTGATGCTGCTTTTTACCGGCTATGATATGTCGGATAATAATGTGAAATAAACGAAGGTCAAGACCATGGCGTATTGGTGTTTCATGCACCTAAACCTGTAAAATATTTGTGCCGAAAACATCTTTCACTCACTAGCTAAATTTGAGGGTATGATCGCTCATCTTGCCTTATAAAGTATAGTCTTATAAAGAATATATATAGCATAATAAAAACCTTAAGACCAAATTCAATGATTTTCTATAGTTTTCTTTTTTTAATAACGGGAAACTTGTTTATTTCATCACGATAAATCACGTTTGATACTAAGATGTCTGTTTCTGACTATATATTTTTTTTTCATACTTTATTGGAGACAATTTTTTTTTAAGAAAAGAGGATGATAAAGGAAGCTATACAACACCATAAACTGAAAGCAATCGGTATTACTAATAGTACACTAATTCTAAATAAATACGTCATCAGAGGAAACAAAAAGTTATTTCCTAATTGTATTGTTTTAGTTTTATTAACATAAAAATTATACACTTTCTACAATGTTTTGTAAAGAAAAAAAATTGGACAGGACCGGATGGGATTCGATCTGGTGTCAAAACAGTATAAGAATTACTAGTCCGTCACTCTACCCACTTGACCACACAGATTTTCTTTTGTTGTATATCATTTTCTTAAGAAATATATGCTCATGGCTATAGAGCATGTCGCTTCCAAACTTAAGACAACAGTTTTTCTCTTTGTTTATATATTTCCGTATAACATCTTGCTTACAGAAGCTAATTTATATTTGGCAGACAATTTACACCCTAGATTTAAGCCAATAAATGCAATATTTTACTGTAATTTCTAGTTCCTTGGTTCAGCTCTTCTCCTACCAATCTTGTTATTCCCTCTGCAATCGTGCTGTGCTACTCCAAAAATTCCCTCGAAAACATTATTGCCAGTATACACAAAACCGAACATAATTTTGTTTTTTGCTTATATTTTTATTATTTTATTATATTTTTTGGAAATATCTCCTTAGATGGATTGCTTTCTATTATCTCCACTTACTAATAACTAAATTTTACCAATAAACATATGGAAAATGAAATAATTGCGAAAAATTGTGAGTTACAGTATACGCGCAATATTTTTTGCGCATGGGAGTACCTCAACTTTTGATGCGTTCAATGATTATACGGGAAGAAAAGACTTTTATGCAGTGTTAGAATACTTTACATATTACTAGATAATTTAAAAGTCATTTCTGCGTGTATACTCACAAGATACATCAGAAATTGAGGTGCATTTTGAACACTTTTACGGCAGTTTTTATAACAATTGTCAGGATACAGACGTTTTGTTAACTGATAGAGCACTTCCTGGCATTTTTGGATATGTTAACAGTGATAAAAGTAAAGTCGCTTCTACAAACAGTTCAAAGACTAAATTATTTCCTGCACTATAGAATTATTTACTAAAACCATTTTTGTTAAAAGAACAAATAAAAAATACAGGTTTAAATCTTTTTGCCAAAGGAGGTTTCGCAATTTAAGATCTTTAACTTGAATAAAAAACAGGAAACATAAACTTGCATGCACCTAACAACTGTATAATGAAAGTGATTTAACAAAGGGATCGATCTTATACGTTGAAACACGTAACAAAAAGTTGGCTTCACTGACCAAACTCTGTTCGTGACGCTGCAAGTTCTTCTGTCCATTGAATATGCTTCTTGGAATTTACAAATGATGGAATTCGATTTTCAATTCCAATGATTAGTATTAAGAAGAAGAAATGGTAGTATATAAAGCCAAGACGTTTACAAAGAAATCAGGAGGTATTATTTTCAGTTATGTGTCAACTGAAACTGAGAATTTTATAAAATACTATTTCCTGTTTTTTCTATTTATTCGTAGTATTAAATAATAGATTTCTTTTTATAGAACGAATTAGAAATCTATTGTTTAAATCAGAATTTCTCAAACTGCAATACAAATAGCACTGGTGGTACGGGAGGCGACATTATTAGTACGTACTTATGGTGGTATTAATGATTAAAATGATTTGGTGGTACGCCGGTAGAAAAGACTGAGAATCCCTGATTTAAATCACTTCACGTATTTACCTTTCCAGATATGTTTAACAAGATGCACCAGACTATTACTTTATGGATGATCATAGCAAGTATGTTACTTTACTAAATAAAATACGTTATAGATACTGCAATATTTAAACAATTAGTGATTTCTAAATTGCGGTCCTGAACCGCAAGAAAATCTAATGGCTACAATTGATTAAGCAGTTTGATGTGCGAAACTTCTTTATATATTTACGAAGTATATCTAAAACGTTCTTCCCGAAATTCCCCTCCATGAAAATATTGAAAATTTGATCCCAAAACTCTCTTTCATGGAAATCCTAATGGCGCTTTGATTCATTCCCAGAATGCCCAGTAAATGTTATATTGAACAACTCACTCTGAAATAGTATTGTTCAACTCTAACTCATAAATGAATTTTCATCTCAATACACAATAGATGATCGTTTGCCTTCTTCATAGGTTGATATTGTGACAACTTGCCAGGGAGGAACAGAGAAAACGAAATGAAGGAAAAATAACATCTCACTCAATCTAGGCGGTTTCAAAAGGAGCCTTGTTACTATTCAGCTGCAGGTTGTGCAGATTAATCTGCAAACGATCCATGTTTGCAACTAAATCAATGTATAATATCGAGTCAAGTATTGTACAAAGTTAAAGATGGTCGGTCAAGAATTACAAGATACCCTTAAGCACTGAAGCAACTTACCAAAGTTATTGTCTTTCTCAAATTTGTTGAGAGCAGTGTAAATTCTTAGTCCAATTTAATATACGTATTTGGTCTTCCTTCGTTCAATATTCAAGTGGTTTTCAGTTTGCAACTGCGAAATGTTACATAAGTGTGAGTCTTCTTTTAAGATTTTTACCAATTTAACTGCATTAGGATGAGATTTTCCAATTTTCCAACCTAGATGGTAATGCCACTCATCAACTGCATTAGTTGTTCTGTGGCGTTGTCCATAGCAATTCCAGATATCTTTAGAGATTTTGTTTTCAAACCGTTGTTTTACGAAATAGTCACTGAAGCGCTGAACGCAATCTATCATTGGACATGTTTCCATTATTTTCATCCAACCATCACTTGCATATTCTGGCAGTTAAGGGCTAGTGCTGCTTCCTTCCTGATGTGCTGTCTCACTTCGTCGTTGTCTTAGTACACTCATGCCCAAAATGATTGTCGCATATCTATAACTGTCTTCTTGTAATTCGATAATGATTTTGCAGAGTACTTTTAATACTGATACTATGTGTATAATCGGGAAATGTATATTTGTAGTAAATTTCATAGGAAAAGAATTATAAATAGCTACGAAAATTAGAGTGAGTAAAACAAAATGTTGCTAAATGAACAAGAAAGTTTCATTTTCGTTTTATTGTTCTTATTTACTGTTCTTTTGACATGAAATTTTCCACATACATGTCTTTTCCGATTATACACATACTAACATTGCAAGAAATACCGGGCGAATTCGTTATCAAATTATATTCACACAACAACATATTTATATACATGCGACAATAATTTTGGACATGAGTGTACATATTCATCATTCCTAGCTCTTGTACTTTTCTCCATATACAGTGCTTAAAGTTGCAACCTTGAATTTTGCAACCTTGCAACCTTGCAACCTTAAGGGAGATTCTAACAGCTTGAATTACAGGATCACCTCCGGTGCTTGGGGTCCTTGGTTCGATCCCAGCTTGCTCCGTGTGGACTTTGTGGTGGACAAACACCGTGCTCGTGGGTTTTCTCGGGGTTCTCCCGTTTCCTCCCACTTTCTTCATTCCACCATTTCACTCATTTCTCATTATCACCGTCTCCTTTAGTCTAACCGGCGTAACGTGTGACGTTAAACTTAAATATTTCATTTCATTTCATTTTTGAATTACAGGAGTTTCAAAGTGACCTTGAACATTTTCGTTTTCTAACTGGTAATATAAGACGTAGCAAGCGAAAATAACTGCAAATAATTTTTTCTTACTTCGGTTCTTCATAAAGCAATACAGTGTCGGTCTCACCTACCCCGCGACATCAGCATGTGGTGTATATAACTGACAAAAATGTTTTTGGCTGTTTTTAAATGTTCCATCGTCTATTGTAGTTTCACTACGATTATAGCTACTCTCCTTGCCCACTTTGCTCCCGCAGCCAATAATCCTCCCATTTTCAAAAGAATTGTTATCAAAAGTAGGAAATTGTCGTTTGTATCTAAAGGGAGCACGTCTTCAGGAAACCTCTCGTTTTTCCCGTTGTCTAGCAAATTTATAATTGACCATGGCATGTGCATTTGATTAACCGAAAGGGCCATTCTGATGCATAATGCCTCGAATATTTCCATCGAGGTGCGTTGTAAGACGTGATTTCCCATATTTCCATGAAGCGGTGTTTTGCGAGGACACTGTTTTCGGCCTGGGACGCAAAAATAATCTCAAGAACTACTTAATGGATCACCACCCAATGTGGTCAAGTGTAGAAGGTCAAAAGTTACAAAATTAGGTACATTTTTGGAGGAGATATTCAAATCGGAAATTGTACAAATCAACCATTTCCGATTTTTACGCTGACCACTAAAGAGGAAAAATCGTAATAGATATAGAGAGGCAGTTCCTGCAATCGATTAAGCATTGCAAGAATACATTTCATCTTCACCCTTAAATTCCCAATAAAATTTTAACTGGTAGAAGCCTACAACTTCAAGCTTCAATATTGATCTAGTCTATTGACTTTAGACTATGAACCATAAGTACAATCCAAAACTTTAAAAAAATTCAAACTAAATTATTTCAAAATAGTGATCAAAAATGTTAAACAAAATTTTCCAAAAAGTTTTGAAAATTTAAGTCAAAATTTGAAAATGATCAGCCAATTTCACTAAAAATAAATTTCCATCAATGATATTACAGTACCTCTCTTAAGTTTCAAAGTGTGACATTGTTAATCAGAGGCATTGATCAACCAATCCGATTGTACTAATGATCTTAGGCTATGAGTTGTAAGTGTAAAGATTATAAAGTAGGTCAAAATCTTCCAAATTTGAATATTGGCAATTTTTTATCTATGAAAGACACAGATTAAGTCATCCAAGTTTACAAGAAGTATTATATCCGAGTCCTAAAGAATATTTGGCAATTTATATTTTTTGACAATTCTAAAATTTAAGGGGATCAAATGTACCCTCCTGAAATTTTAGAAAAGCGTTTCAAGGGACTCATGTCAATGAAAGAAAATAGGGCCATGTATTCATCCATATGATCATATTTTGGAATAAAGCACAATCTTAGTAGACATTGGACACAATATTTAAAATTCCCGCCTTATGTTAAATCATTTTCGCGCCATATTCAAAATTCTGTTAGATATAAAATATTACTTTTGACAGTGTATTCCTGCCAATATATTTACCCATAAAAGGGAACAAGTAGGACTAACCAAATTTACAGAAGTATATAATCGAATTCTAGAAACCATTACTTTTTTTTTTGACAATTCCAAAATTTAAAGAGTGGGCCAATGTACACATTCCAAAATTTACGAGGTGTGAATCATGATATCTGTTTCCTACTCAAGAGAATAAATCTCTAAATTGATTGATATGGTCGTATGTTGTAATAAATCCTCATCTTCATCATAGATATTCTGCTATTATTGGCAGTTTACTTTCCGCAACTGAAAAGCTTTCATGCTCTACGGTCTTCCGCTAACCTTTTTGTCTTCGCGTAAAGCCTCATCAAAGAAGATAAAATAGGTCAATAAGCAACCCCATGGTAAGCACGTGGCAAATACAAATATTTGGGCAATTTTTACCAATAGAAGGGGACATGCAGAACCAATCAAAATTACAGAGGTATATATTGGAGGCATAGAGAGCAAATCTGGATTTTTTTTTGACAATTACCAAATTTTATTTTTTGATAATTCTCAAATTTAAGAGGTGGTTTTATGCATCCCTCCCAAAATTTAAGATGAGAGCACTAATGTACGTACACATGATCTGTGAAATACAATGCGCCTCTGCACTCAATCATATAACCATACAACGTGATATAGCCTCATCAAAGAGGATAAATTGCATCAAAAACATCCAAAATTTACATTTGGGCAATTCTCTGCTTGTCAGTACGATTAGGCATGTGTTTCATCGACCAGCAGTCTATTCCATCGCACTTTGAAATAGATATAACTTGTAGCATGCAGATATTCCATTTTTCACTACAGGAATTTCAATTTAATTAACGATTTCTCTTACTAGTCTCAAGATCTGATTAGTATAGTGGATATTGTACTGCATTAACTACTGCATTAGTTAAAATCATGCAAGTGCTCCCACGACCGTGTTTCATGACACAAGTTTAACTCGCACAGTTTTTATATGTTCCTATGGGTAAGAAAGCTCTTACCTTTGAAGTGAAAACAGATATGTAAACTTTGGTTATGGATTCAGGAGTAAATTCTAGTGCTATTTGATACCCCACATGACCCTCTTGCAATTTATCATATTTAACGGCGAATCAATATGGCGCCTTTCAAGATGCCGATCATGCACTGGAAGTACTCTCACATATAGATGATCTACCTTGGTTTACAATACTGGAGTCAGATCTATCAAAACCTTTTTCATTTTTTCTGCTAAAAGGGTATTCTTGGACATTGCCTACAGGTTTTCAAGATGGCGTCAGTGTAGCAGCTCAACGAAGCGTTTGCGCATCGAGTGACTATTACTATGTTACTTAGCAACTCGAACTGAATCTTGTTACTAATTTTCATCAAAATTCAACTCTCACGGTTTATGGACCTTCCTCGTGAGCTAGAGCAGCCCCAACTTATCCTTACAGTACCGGTATATTTTACTTTATCACAGCACAGCTTTTTATAATCGTGTTCATAAAAGATCTTGACTAAATATAAATCAATCAAATATAGAGACTTCCCTGAAAACATATAGGCTAACACGTCCCGCCATTGATATGCACCCGCATAAGTTTTGGAAAGTCGGTGCCGTTGCTAGGAGAGAACAAAATTGAGTCCAGTTACCTCATAAATTTCATGTGTTCTCGATTTTCCATACTGTTGGCATAGGGAAAAAACTGTGATGGTTCTCTCGACAGAACAGTTCTAATTGGGAAAAGGGTCATGTATTGGGAAAAGGTAAAAGAGTTCTAATTGGTCAGATGTATACATTTCTTGAAGTATATAAGATATAGACCCTACGACTATGGACTACATACGAATACTTTTTTAAATATTACTGAAAACTAGTACCTAGCTTCTCATTCAGCGTGTGTATCTTTAGTCCTTGTTTTGCGGACCAGTATAATAGTAACCACATGTTGCCCTTCGAGGGTAACATGTATTACGTTTGGGTTGTCATTCCGTGGCCTGTAATTTAAAATGAAAAATTCCAACAGAAAATAGAAGATACATTTTCACTTCTAAAAATATTGGTTTCATGATAGGTAAAAAGGATATTAAATTATTTGTATACCGGTATCTTATATTTCAAGCGCATTATTTTAGAAAGAATAATACATTAATGAATGTTTACGTATTTGGTGCTGTATCATAGGAGAAAGTACCCAAAAGTTCCTGACTTTGTCTCCCTCGTCGTCCTGGTAAAACCTTAGTGTAGGTTTATATGAAAGCTCAGTATCTTGGTATATAATACTGCAAATATATGCTAGTTGTGATTTTTTTTCAAACTTTAAGCAGTCATGGAGGACCAAGTAAGTTTCACAGTTTTGAATTGTCCAACCGTCATATAAAATGTTTGTTTCTCCAGAGGAAGTATGCAATTGGAGAATCCTTCCTATAACACTATCAAAACCTGGATAGTTCTTTTCAAGACTGAGCATTTCACGGTTGAATATAACGCCTGCAATAGGCACTCTTCAACCTCAACCGACCCGGCAGCATGTGATGCTGTCTGTGAACAGATTCTTGTGAACGAGCCAAAATCGAAAAAAAAAAAAAAAAAATAAAAAGATCAGAAACCGAACATCTCGCGAGAGCGTGCAGCAGTACGCTGGACAAGAGTAAATTTTCAGCAAAGTAGGTGCCGAAATGTCAGAAACAGAGATGAGAGAAAGGAACGAGTTCAAGCATCCTAGGCAGTTTGGGCTTGTTTTGAAGTTAGTGCTTTGAACTTTTTGGCCCAACTAGTGGCTGAGAATGAAACCTGGCTCCATATCTATGATTCTGAGACCAAGGGCCACTTAATGGAGTGGCGCCATTCCCGGTTTCCGCGGCTAAAGAAGTTAAATGCTCAGAAATCAGCAAAAACTACCATATCTTCAATTTTCTGGGACAAAGATGGTATTCTGTTGGTAGACTATTTTCCTCGAAACTCTAATATCACAGGTGAGTATTATACTAACCTATTGAGTCAGCTGCACAAGGCAATTGTGACGAAACGCGGCAGAAAGTTGTTCAAAATAATTCTCATATTGCAAAACTTTCCCACTCACTACGTTGTGCCTGTCAAATTTGATACTCTGGAATTTCAATTGGTCTTCCGACACCTATTCGTCTGACCTGGCTCCCTCTTATTATATTTTGTTACAAAATTTGAAGAAACACCTTAATGGACATCACTTTCAGAACACTCCTGACGTCCAACTTGCTAGGGAGAGCTAGTTTCAGGCCTAACTAAAGGAACTTTATTTGCAAAGGTTAAAAGTGATGCAACATCGCTGACCCGAATTCATCACTCTCAGAAGGGAATATGTTGAATAACTGTGTAATTTTATCCCTCTAGCTCCACTCATTCTGGACAAAGTCACGAATTTTTCAAAAGCTCCTCGTAAACCATCCTTTTCCCGATATTTGTATGTACGTAATGTTCTGTTTTCCCGGTAGTTTCTTTGAATAGGTTATTCGGCGCTTTCTGATGATTGCAAAGGAAAGCGTCAAAATCTAAACAAGTGGAAGAAATTGGCTTGTTCTGTCATATATTGATAGCATTACATTTTAATTGCATATAATATAATTTGAAAAATTAATTTCATGGATACAAAATATTAAAAATGTTAGAGAAAGTGCAATTTTTGAACTCCCAGAAAAAAGCATTATACATATATAAAAGTAGTTTTTGCGGATATATTTATGCTCAAAGATAAAACACTTTTGGTTTTAGATGCATGGTTTATTTTATTAAACAAATCGTGCATAGAAAACAAGGAGGCTTACTCTTTTTCCTTGTTTGAAGTCTCTTTTATTAATTGTGATGTTACTTACGATAACCACAAAGAAAAGTTCTAGCATTTAAAACTCTTAAATAAATGATAGGGTGTTATTTATAAGCTTATGAAAAGGGCGTTCTTTTATAAACATATTTCAAGGAAAATCCGCGTAGATGTGTGCAGCATATAATATGAATTTATCTGATGCTTACGTTTGCTAATTTGTGTTGTGGTGTTTTTCCAATTGACTTATACTATCCACAGTTTATAGGGTCAACATCGTGACTGAGTATTAATTACTTGTCACCATTTGGAATTGAACCCGGAACCACAATAATAACCTTTCAGCTGACGTAAACTGATGACCTCTCGGCACAAGAACGTACTTTCAGGAATACCCAACGAAATATTTGCATAATGGAAGTACTGTATTTTCTCAGAAAGTACAGGGAGAGACACACGATCAAACAATAGCTGGACAAGAAAATTGAAAAAGGATATTGGATGGAAAATGACATCAATAAATACTTTACCTTTATGTTGAAATCAATTTGATTTTAATCCTAGCAAATATTACAGTGTTACAGGAAAATATATTTTAAAGATTAGCGATTGCAGGCTGGTGCTACAGTTTTCTCCATTGAAGCCAAACAGATGATGGATAATAACTAAAGAATTATTGAAACTGATTTTATAAGAGTAAATCCACTGACTTACCATCACCGTATCTCCAAAACAGTTTCGTCTAGGAATTTCAAATATCCTATCCTTGATATGATTTTTCTCATGATTCCATGAAAAGATATCTTAAAAATAGGTCCATTGAGTTCTGTGTCTTGAAATTAAAACGAAAAGAGCAAGTAGAAATCTATTGAAGCATGGCGCTTGGGTACTTTTATCACTGACATGTGGGCATTCTTTGTAAAATAGTTTGTTCTTCACCCTAGGTTGCGTAAGATAGAATTTTTCGAAATACGACTCATAAACAGTTTTTTTTTTTTTTTTTTTTTTTTTAACTAGGTTTCTGAAACTGTTAGGTGTGGAAAACAGTTCTGTACAAATATGTTCCTCTTGACAAGACGAAGATCTATGAAGTGTGACCACTCTTGAATTTTTGTCGATTTTCACTAGATTTCTTAAACTGTCGGTTGTAGAAACGTGAAATTTTGTACAAATGTTCTACTTGAACTGAAGATGAAGATTAAGGACAAGACTAAGTTTTACGAAACGCGACCCGAAAAGGATAATAAGGCTTGGGCATTTTCTTCGCTGTTCACAGATTTTCGAAATCGTTGGGCGTAGGGCAATTTCGGCATTGAGATTTTGTACAAACGTCCTCTTCATATTGCAGACTACAAGTAAGACAGAACTTTGTGTAATTCAGCATCTAAGAGGATGGAAACGGAATTTAAATTATTGGTCTGGGAAGTTGAAATTTTATTCAGAGTGATTGATTGCCGTTTAATATCGCTGTTCAGCACCGATATGTCGATGTAGAGCGTATCCTCACGCATTTTTATTTCTCTAATACTGCTTCAAAATACACCTTCTTTTTGTTCTTCACTTAAATTTCTTACCATCATTACAATAACTGTAAAGAAAAAAATATATAATTAACACCGTAAAGTGTATCAAAGAACTACTATCTAGAGTTGCCCACGAGACAAGACGAGGCAGAATTTTTGTGATAAATAATTCTACATGAGACGGGATGTACTGGTTAGATAGAAATCCGATGTTTGCTTTCATTAGGAAAGAGAAATAGCTATTTATCATTCTTCAAGCTACCTTTGATTTTATTAAACTACTAGTTGAATGTATCCATGCTTCGCACGAGGGCTGTATTTGGAAGTCAACGCCTGTGGGGATATCACCATTGATCTCAGCGACCGCGAAAACTATGGGTTTGATACTAATATTGGTCATTTTGGGCTTTTTTTTTTTTTTTTTTTTTTTTTACATGTCTCGGTATCCCCTATCTCCCGCTGACTCTCGGCCCGCATACAATTGTAACTAAATTTGCACATCATCGCTAATGAAAGTGTCACCATTGATTTCAGTGACCGCGAAAACTATGGATTTGACACTAATATCGGTCATTTTGGATTACTTTTATATGTCTCGGTGTCTCATCCCCTAGGTAACACCCGACTCGGAGCCGAATAGCGTGAATTTGGAAGTTAATGCAATGGGAGTTTCGCCATTGATTTCAGCGATCGCGAAAACTATGAATTCGACTCCAATATTGGTCATTTTCTACTACTTTGACATGTCCCGGTAAACGCCCCCCTGAGACCCCCTGGTTCGAATCTTGTCAAAAACGTTTAACTCTGGTCTGGAGCCTGGACCAAGGTATTCGTGACTAAAATTTGGTGACTCTCGGTCAATTTGTCTGGTTCCCAAGCCGGTTCCGGTAAACGCACCCCCTGGTTCGATATTTTTTTTTAAAAAAAAGGGCTTTGTCTTGATCTGGGGGCTGGGCCAAGGTATCCCTGACCAATATTTGGTAACTCTCGGTCCACTCGTCTGGTCCCCAGGCCGCACACAGACAGAAAGACATACAGACAAACACACAAACAAGAGGAGCACGAACTGTTGAAGATCAGTGCGCAATTATTGACTCAAGAAACAAGATTCGCCTTAAACGTTGCCTTTCCGATATTATTCTTTATCATTAACGCCGACATTAACGACTTCAGCAGTCACTTTGAGAAATAAATACAACTGGTCTCTGACCACTCTACACACATTGTGCTAACAGGAAACATATTTTTACCTATACATTAATTTTCTTTACTTTCTGACACGCTATATAGAGTAATAAGTACGTTGATGCTTGAGTTACTGAAGGTGTAACCATAGGTATATTGGACTTTTCCGTTGTAGGCATATTAACCTTACTTCATATTTGCAAGCAGTTGCGGTGCGACATTTCTTTCCTCGCTCCTCGACAATTTATTTCTTATATACTCCTTGATTCAAAGCTCTTACGGCAGCCAGTCTCCTTCGGACTTCCCGTTAATAGTTGCCTTCGTTGACTTATTAATATGGAGTGTACATCCAGATGTTTGCCTCAGTGGCAATTTCCCAATATTCGCTGTAGGTTTGTATGTTGTTCATTACATTAAAATCACATGTTTCAATTTTAGACAAGCTGATTACCAAACATTTGGAGAGCTCAGTGAGTTTCACTCTCCTGATGAACTATCTGTAGATGATTCTGTAAATATAGTTAAAGAGACTATTGTAGCTGGTATCCGTCGTTCCATTCCAGAATGCCAAGGTGACAGCCTTCAACGACAAATTCTCTCGTTGTCTGCAGACACCTGATACGCTATTCTGGCTCGTCGTCACATCTTAGTTGGCATCCCAATGTATAAAATCAACAGTTTCGCACCTTGCTTGCTCGTGCTTGTTATCTTTCACACTTACGTCTACTGTGTGGGATCGAGTTTGCTCGATCAATGACGACAATACGATTCTAGTGCTCGCTTTGACAGTATATGGCAGCGTTTCCCAACCTTTCTCAACTCGCGGCACACTACGGGTGTAATTTTATTCTCGCGGCACACTCATTTGTAAATATAAAATACCGTGGTTTTTTCTCTGATTACTGATCTCCTTCTCACAAAGAAGAAAGCTCTATCACTGGTTTTCCCCGTGGTAAATCATTATGCTTATTACTTCATTCTAATTTAAAAATAGAAAATAATTGCAATGAAATATAGAATTGTTTTTCAAAAATACACGTCCTTTTTCGAAAACTAGATCCAACCTTTCACTAAGAAGGAAGATCACTAAATAACGAACGAATAAACAAATCTCTTGTATTTTAAAAGTATAAATGTAGGTAATTTGTATGCAATGTTTACTTTGTCGAAAGGATTGAATTTTTAAAATTTCAAGTTACGAAATAGTTTGAAACAATAAAGAAACACTAATGGTTATAACAATGATAACAAGTACATTTTTCGACATTAAAAATGTACAGAAAAGTAACACAGTATGGAACTTATAATTTATTAACACGGTTAACATACGTTACAATTTTTAAATATTACACAAAGGTTAGAATTGAATCGGTCATTTGAGAAACACCTCATATCCAAAAAAGTAAACTTTCGGGAAATCAAAGAAAACCCAGCTGGTCCATAATTCAACATCATATATTTTTTTGAATTTTTTTGTATGTTTCTACAGGAGTTTGGTAAGCTAATTCTACCAAAATAAAACTTTATTTTTTATTTTTATTTTATTTTATTTTATTTTATTTTGATATTAAAAAAATATAAACGTTGTTGGAGATGTGTTGTTTCTCAAATGACTGACTAAACGATATGTTATCAGGTGTGAAATAAAAGGTAAATCAATTCAAATTATTAATAAAAATCAGTATTTTCTTTTTGAAATAATATATACACATTTTCCAAACACAATAATACACAATCTTTGACTAATGATTTCACCTAAAAAAAAAATCACGCACATTACCTGAATGCGCATCACCTGCTGTCAGTACCGAAGTCATAGAAGTATAAAGCTGTACTGCCCTTGGGCTTGACTCAAATGGAGAACGTACTTGTACACTCCGCATCAAAAGGAAACGATGCAGGTAGGTCATACAATATACACCTTCTTATCCCATATTTGTGGCTGGTAAAGAGACTCCTCTCTCTCCTCCTCTCTCCTCCATACTAAAATGAACAAACAAAACGAGCGCAATTCTAATTTCAAAATATACATGTATTAGTATCGATAAAATGAAAAAATAAACCAACACGAAACAACATTAATAAGTTGATGTAGGGAGAATCTTTGATGTAGGGGAGGGAAAATTCATTAAGTCACTTTCAAAATGAATAACAAACTTGGAGAACAACTTGTGGAACTGTACAGCTCCGAGACACATACACACAATGAAAAATTGAAACCAATGGATGTCTGTTACACACAGATTCGAAGTGAGACAGAGAGAGAAAATTAGGAAGAGAAAAAGAAGAAGAAGAAAAGGAAAGGGGAGAACAAATAAAAATATTGAATTAAACGTAGTAAGAAAATAACCGAACATTATAAAGTTTCGTTTCCAGAAATCTAACAGTAGTATAGACGTATCGTTTGTTTTTTTAAAGTATTTTTTTTCAGGGCTATACGAATATATAGAAGATGTTTAAAAATTCATTAAGTCACTTTCAAAATGAATAACAAACTTGGAGAACAACTTGTGGAACTGTAGAGCTCCGAGACACATCTAAGATAATGTCAAAAGTTTCACTCACATGCTTTGTTTCCGCGTGGTTCGGTTCCAAATTTGGTACTGTTCATTGGACGTACTGATCAGAAGTATATTTTAATAAACCTAGTAAGTAGCGTAAGTCATACCTTCCATTCCAGACTACGAAAACAGAAAAGAAAAGAAAGAAAGAAAAAGAAAAATGAAAGAGCTCCAGTTTACTGCTAAATTTCTAACAGAAAAAACTTATCATAATGAGAATTTACAAATGTTCGAAAGGCAAATTTGATGTTCTTTATAGATGTAGCAGACCTTTCATGTTTCACATTTCAAACGTGAATAAAACACGTTGAATTATAGGATGAAAACAAATTTTATGTCGAAGTATAAATAAAATCTCATTTTGAAATAACCAAAGGGGGGCATTTTCTAGTCATCTCTGAAGATTTATTTGTTCCGAACACTCAGTCTCAATTTCATCTATTGTGGATATAACGTTGTAATTCACACAGATAGGATGAACACGCTAGAATTGAAATAGTCATCTCATCAGTTGGGTGATGTGGATTGGCTTATTGATCACCACTTGGTCAAGGATTCGAGCCCGTAGTGACCTGGTGATTCGATTGAGACTCGATAACCCGAAAGATAAAAAAAAAAAAAGAGATTTTACATATTTCCTTGTTTTTAAACAGAATTTCTTTTAACAAGTGACCAAGACTGGAAATGTTATCTTCAGGGCATGAAAAACACGAAGCCGAAATTCCCAGTATATTAGATTTTCCAGACTGTGTCGAACGGGCTATTCACCAGGCCATCAAAACTGGCTTGGATTTAACTCTAAAACGCACACACACACAAACTGTGTGCGTGAGAGAGAGGAAGAGAGGAGAGAAAGATAAAAGACATGATAAGGGAACGTCAAGAAAGACATTCACAGAGAGACGAATATAAATATGAAACCTACTTATAGTTACGGTGTATGATGAAGAACACCCATACTGTTTCTATCTGATTCTCGCCAGCGATGCCTTGTAAGTTCTCCAACCGCAGTTGAATCTCTCTTTGCAGTCATTATTTATGCGAAAAATACTACCTAAATAAGAATCAAACCGAGATTTCCCATTTGGAAGTCTAATATGATACCAATACTCTACCGATTGTTCTACCTAAAATTTGTTTAACAAATGGTCTAGTGTTTCTTTCTGAGAACAATAACACGAAAAGTGGATACTTCAGATCGATGGAGTGTTTCGAATTGTTCTGGTAATTCCCATAGATATTATTTGCTCTTTCCCAACCAACTTCGTAAATCGTCTCCATCATGATACAGGTGTCTGCTTCCATATTTTCAAGGATTGCTCGTCTAGTACGAGAAGTTGATTCCTCACTATCATTTTATTAAAAAAAGAAAAAAAAATAGTTTGAACAAGATTTTACCTATGTTGGGTAGCTTTGCTACTCGTAAGTCCAGAACATTACTCATGCACTATCATGATACCTAAAACTATAAAGTAAATATTACTAAGCTCAACCCTGATCTTTGGAACAAACCGGCTTCTTCCTGTAAAGTTATTCACAACAAAGTACACGCAGAAATTAATTTATTCGACTACCTGGAGACAAATTAGTGGAAACTAATAAACGAAATAACATATACAATCCAGTGAAAATGCAACAATAATAACATATTATCCAGTAATTTCGCTGTGCAAGTTCAGGAGTACGCTTATAATAATAATAAAGAACATCAAATTTGCCTTTCGAACATTTGTAAATTCTCGTTATGATAAGTTTTTTTCTGTTAGAAATTTAGCAGTAAACTGGAGCTCTTTCATTTTTCTTTTTCTTTCTTTCTTTCTTTTCTCTTCTGTTTTCGTAGTCTGGAATGGAAGGTACGACTTACGCTACTTACTAGGTTAATTAGAATATATTTCGGACCAGTACGTCCAATGAACAGTACCAAATTTGGAACCGAACCACGCGGAAACAAAGCATGTGTGTGAAACTTTTGACATTATCCTAGATGTGTCCCGGAGCTCTACAGTTCCACTGGAAATTGAGTGTTTAAGTTGTTCTCCAAGTTTGCTATTCATTTTGAAAGTGACTTAATGAATTTTTAAACATCTTCTATATATTCGTATAGCTCTGAAAAAATTAAAAAAAAAAAAAAAAAAAAGATACGTCTATACTACTGTTGGATTTCTGAAAACGGAATTTTATAATGTTAGGTTCTTTTCTTATACGTTTAATTCAATATTTTTATTTGTTCCCCTTTCCTTTTCTTCTTCTTCTCTTCCTAATTCTCTCTCTATCTCACTTCGAATCTGTGTGTAACAGACATCCATTGGTTTAAATTAGAATTACGCTCATGTTGTTCGCTCACTTTAGTATCGGAGAGAGGAAAGGAGAGAGAGTGGAGTCTCTTTACCAGCCACAAATATGGGATAAGAAGGTGTACATTGTTTGGCCTAGCTGCACAGCGTTAGCTGTTGCACTGTTCTGATGCGAATTGTATATACCTTCTACTTTCATTTATCTGTTCTGAAGTAGATCTACTGAATTAAAAGTGGACTTCGAAAATATTGCCGACTAAACATGAGTAGAATACGGTTCCTTGTCTCATGGATGTGATAACGTCTACACATAAAGTAATAAAGTAATACTAATTCAGCTATTATTTATTTATTTATTTATTTATTTAATTTGATGGAAGTGGCGTTCCTCTTTGAAATTATACAAGAGGAAAATAATTTTGAATTTTAGCCTGCTATCACTTGCCCTTTTCCTCTACATTCTTATTGTACTGTATTTCTTTCAATTAATGAAATTAGACATAAGGAAATAAAGGAGAGGTATTGGCGAGAATATCGTCAGTAAATAAGTCTAGGAGTATGTGAAAATGTTGTTTTTAAAAAATAAATTAAATCTTTGAGTTTTACGCTCCATGCTTATGCCAACTAGGCTAAAAATGATGGTGAGGATAAGAAATGAATGAAATGCTGAAATGAAGAAAGTGGGAGAATCCCGTGGAAACCCACGCACAAGTTGTGTGTCCACCACAAAGTTCATTTGGCGCGAGCCGGTATCAAACAAAGGACCCCATGCACCAGAGGTGAACGCTCTACCACTTAGCCATCGCAGTCCTTTTCAAAAAGAATATAGAGCCGAAGATTTTCATAGAGTGCTGTAGGGAGAACAACTCTTTCCGTCTGCTTCTTCTACCACCCTAAATAATGAAGACTAAAAAATAAGAAAGAAAAGATAAACATAAAACGAGCTAGGACTATAACATAAAGGAGATATAAACCAATTTGTTTAAAAAAACTGAATTTACCCTGGAGTAAACCCTTTATTTCCAGTTCATAGTTAGGGATGGGCATGAGTCAAATCAAAGGCAGTTTTCTCGAGTCGAGTTCCGAGCCGAGTCAGTGTTTTGAGGTCGAGTTTCGAATCGAGTCGAGTTTGATAAATGGCTTGCTCGTTTAGTTCGTTTTAACTCGTTTCGAAATCATGGCCTGATTAGACTGGGAAGCGAAAGCCATGAGAAATGTATAAGCAGTAATGTGGAATACTTCTAGTGTTGCTCACGACAAGGGACACTACTCTCATCTCGACAATGAAATGAAATCTTTAAGTTTTACGTCCCACGGTTATGCCGGTTAGGCTAAAGGAGACGGTGATGATGAGTGATGAATGAAATGGTGGAATGAAGAAAGTGGGAGGAAACGGGAGAACCCCGAGAAAACCCACGCACACGGTGTTTGTCCACCACAAAGTTCACTTGGCGGGGGCTGGGATCGAACCCGGGACCCCAAGCACCAGAGGTGAACGCTCTACCACTGAGCCACCGCGGCCCCACTCATCTCGTCAAGTCTCGATAACAAGACAATAGATTCACATAACGAGACAGCCTCAAATGACGTGAGCATCAATACAAGTATATATATATTGTAGTTTTTACCATCGAACCAAGGTTGAGACTTGTACGATCGAATTTTTGAGCCGAAGCAGAAGCCCAACCCGAGTAGTAATCTCAACCGGCTCCGCTCGGTTCAATTGAGCGAATAGCTCGAGCCGGCTCGGTTGAGATGAGTCATCGGATCGGCTCAAGTAAGCCGATGGTGTAAGCCGGCTCGCTTGAGAAGAGCCATCGACACTGCTCAGATGAGTCATCGGCTCGAGTCGGCTCGGTTGGGATGAGCCACCGAATCGTCTCAGATGAGTCATCGACTCGAGTCAGCTCCGTTGAAAGTAGTCAACCGGCTCGGTTCGACTCGGCTCAACTGAGGCGATGGCTCGAACCGGCTTGGTTGGAGTGAACTATCAGCTCGGTTCGTTCAGTTCGGGTGAGCCATCGGCTCAAGCCGGCTCGGTTGGGTGAGCTGCTAGCTAGGCTCACTTCTCGGTTCCGATCGATAATGAATGATCTGTGAGCCGAGTCGCTCGAGCCGTTCACAACCCTAAACCCCTACTTATCCTGTACTTACCTGCTTTCAGTTCCAGCAGTGTTTTACGTTTTGTCCGCCATTTTGAATTTTACACTCTTAGCATCTGATTCATACACAGTGACGTCGAATATCTCCATATACCTGATTTCAGATTCATAGCATGTTTTTTTTTTTGTAGTTTTTGTCCGCCATGTTGGATCCGCCATTTTGATTTGTAAACATTTGGTGTCAGATTCGTATTCAGCTACCTTTCAAACCTATTCATACTACATCTCAAAATAATTACGTCATAGCTTCTTATTTTATCCACGTTTATTGGTGTTTCGGAGCGAGCCTTGTTCTGATCTTTAAATGGTCGCCACGCCCCCTACAGGCCCTATTCAAGCGAGTATTTCTCATGTGAAGTATACTCGGTGTGACCTTTCCAACGATATATAGCACATGCATATCCCCGCATACCATTTCATGTACTTCCCTAGTAAGTTGATAAAATGATTGGAAAGCCTCAAAGTAATATATACCCTACATTATATTGTATCAAATGCGAATATTTTTGCTGAGCGTTATTAGGGAAAATTATTTGCTTGTATTATTTAATTTATGAAACTTTGTAGTTCAGGGCAAGTTACCTCTTTAACACCTTCTTAACATTGATCGGTTTCAACCGCCAGTAATAGGAGTGATCGGGAAGATGTACACTATATTTAATTAAAATCTAATCACTTTTACGTAGGTTACATTGGATAGTTCTTTTGTTATTATATTATGTATATGTGCAAACTTGCAACATATGATAGACTTTGTGCTCTTATTCTTGACGGATTTCAACCGCTGACAAAAGGCTTATTTTCGAAGGTTGGCAGAACGCACATACCAAGATTAATTTAAATCGGATAAATTTTAAGAGACTTGTCGTGAAACAGACAGACAGATAAATAGATGGCAGACATACTGTACATATCCCGGTTGAGTCGAATGATAAATCTCGCTTCAACTAATTCTGACGAGGATTCCCCTGGTTCCCTTGGTCACTCGAAGCCAAGTGAAGAAATGGTTTCTTGGGAAAATAGCATCGTTTTCAGAAAAATATAAAAGCACGTAATATTTGTAGATAAATTAACTACGCATTATTAGTCTCTTTTTTATCAGCCAAGTTGTCGAAATCAGGAAATAAAAGATCTAATCATTTATTCAGGGAAACGTATTAGTCCATTTCCCCGATCTTCTCATATAGTTCCGTACCATCTGAGTACTCTCGTTCATTGTGGGATTATTACAAACCATTCATTCCATTCCCTTTGTGTGAACAAAATTTTTCATTTTCACTTCGTGTATCAGTTTTTGAGATTAAATCTTTCTTGGAACTAATAATGAATGTGATGTTACTGAATGAATTGCACGGAAAATGAAAATGCAAATTTTTTATTGCACTTCAAAGCAGACATTTGCTTTGTCCTTTTTTCTCCCCCTTTTCTTTCAGGAAAAACATAATTATGCAAAAATAATTGACTGTCATCTGTGTTTGTATGGCCTCCCACACAATCACTATACAACCAGGGATTTCTGAATGATCATATTTCCCGTCACACATCATCGGAAGCTTGTGTGACGTCAGAATACCCGTTCAGTGGACGAAGAAGGTTAGCATGTTCCCGCACCAACCATTAATAAGCTTCAAGTCAGCGCCGCTCACGGTAGTGTTCAGAGTGAAGTAGTGTGGAGCGAGAAGTGAGAAGCGTGCAAGACAGGCGGTTGAAGTGTGTGTTTGTGTATTTGCACCTGTATTGGAAGGCGTGTGTGTATATGAATTCAGGGTCGCAGCAAAGAATTCATTGACTCATTTACTCAGTACCAACCAAAAATTAAGGTGAGTGTATTAGCCAAATTGCATTATTTCTATCAGCTCATATATTCGATTCATACTTCCAATTTATCTGCTTATTTATTTCGTTTAAATAATTCTCTTTTTGTTAATTTTAATTCAGTTTAAGATTCTTTGTAAGTTGCGATACAGCTTTCGAAATTACAACCTACCTAACAAGCTTTTTTTTTTTTTTTTTTTTTTTTTTTTTTTTTTTTTTATAAATCCTTTGTTGATATTGAACGAAACTGACGTAGCTATGTAAATTACGACAATTGTTCTTGATGTAATTTAAGAAAACATGTGGCCTATGTTTAGCAGAAGGGGTCCAGATCTTTTCTCTAAAAAATGTTACAATTCTAGTAATTTCTGTTCACATTCGGTTAGTTTAGGGTAGGGTTGGTTAGTTTAAGTTAGGTTAGGGTAGTTTAGGTTACGTTAGGTTAGTTTAGTTTATGTTATATTAGTGTAGGAGTCCTGCATAATTTTCCAAAAAATCATAGAATTTCTCTTATTTCTACTAATATTACGTTAGTTTAGGTTAGTTCAGGTTAGCTTACGTTAGTTTATGTTAAGTTAGGTTAGATTTGGTTATGTTATGTTACGTCTAAGTACTTGCATCACTCATTTCTCCTGTAAATTTTGTGTTTTTTACGTGCTTCTGGACCCCTTGTACTAAACATACCCCCATTATATTGCAATCTACCCACGCAGTGATTTCCAATCAGGGAAATGAAATGCGATCTTTAATTTTTATGTCCCACGCTTATGCCGGCAAGGATAAAGGAGACAGTGATGATGAGAAATGAAGGAAATGGAATGATGAACAAAGTGGGAGGAAACTGGAGAACCGCGAGAAAACCTAACGCACACTGTGTTTGTCCACCACAAAGTTCATTTGGCGCTATTCCCAATCAATGTATTATACGAAATTCACGAAATTTTAAAATGGTAAACTTAAGAAACATTTAATCCAACAATGCGCAGTCCTACCGTGGTACTACATACAATCAGTACTTTATTTAAACTTAAAAGCTTACAATGTTATAGTTTATGTTAAGTAACATGTTATTATGTATATGTTAAGTATATGTTAAATAGTGTAGTACTGTTAATAGAAAATCAAACAAACGTGTCATGATGTGGAACTTCATTTAAAGTGTGTCACCATTCAAGAAAGGTTGGAAACCATTGCCCAAGGTATGCTGTTAGAATCGGACCTTTTTTTTTTTAAAGTGTGCACAAATGATTCATTTCATGTATGCATTAAATTTTAAATCATTATTTCCTACCTATTTCTAACCTTCGGGTCCGATCTATATTGATTTCACTAACGTTTATATTACCAATGATCATGTAATAAAAAAAAAATAAGGATAAACGTTTCAATACATGATCCATCTGTGCATCGGGAAGTAGGACCGCTTTAAGAGAGTAAGAAAGTCGAATCGACTTAGCTTTGGGAAATTTGGATTCATTTTGTTAAAATTAAGCGAGTGTTAATTTCTCGTTCTGTGTAAGGATATCAACTGCAGAGGGACATTGGAAAATTTACTCAATGATAATAATAATAATTCTATTTTTTTAATATAAAAACATCTCAATCTGTGAGTAATGCTAATATGAAACTTCAAAATATTTAAGAATTTAAGTTGCCTAAACATCTAGGCGAAAATATTTAGATATACCTAACCATTATTATAAACGCAGGGCGTTACAATCTGTCAATCACATTAATTCTTAATAGTTCAAAGTCGCTAGCTGCGCTGTACCATGTCTGACGCAAGCGTATATACCTATGCCTTGATTAAAAAAAAAAAAAGTTTTTGTGTTACGATACTGAAGATTATTTATAGTGTGAATGTGTATGTGGACCAAGTTCAGCTATAAGGCATGTCTTTCTTCAACTGAAGCTTTTATAATATAAGGTTGCTAACTCTGGAAAATTAAAATTAAAAAAAAAAAAAAAAAAAAAAAAAAAAGACCCCTTCAAAATTCTGTATGACAGGTCTAAGTCTAAAGTATCTCTTTTCAGACCCATTTATGGGAAGCATTAGCACTAGCACCTGCATTAGCACCTGTATTCTGTATATCCGTAGACATTCGCTAGTAAGCTTAATTTTGCTATAAATGAGAAACTGAAATCGGCATTAATCATTTTATTGTATTTACCAGTCACTGCCACGTCTTTAGAATGATCGAAACAGATGAACAAAAGTATGTTTACGTGACAATTTTGGATTTGGAAAATGAAATTTATTCTTTAAACTTATACTTCAATTACAAAAAAGAAATCCAGTTTCAGTCAGGGTTTTTTTTTTTTTTTTTTTTTTTTTTTTTTTTTTTTTTACCTAAGAGGAGCTTCCTTTGCCCTTTCAAGTGTTCTTTTAAAATTAGCTTTGATAAAATATGGTATTACTTAAAATGAAATAATTACTTTGTTTTGTTCAACAATGCTGGAGTTGCGCTTATCATCCGCATCAGTCATAATGTTCAGCTTTACCTATTGCGTGTACTGTATACCGTGCCTATTATGTAAATGTAGACAAAAGCAAGGAAAAGGATTAAGAGAATGACAAATTCAGCTATGTCCTTCAGGAAAACACTCGGAAGATAACGTCTTCCTTATTCTCCGACCGACATGATAGGCATTCCCCTTCCCACGTGGTCCTTGATCAAGGCAAAACAGCAGAAAGTTATGTATGTGGGGAATTCCAGTTGGTGCATTTTATGTAGAACCATGTGCTAGATCTTGAGACGCTATCAAATATCTTCGTATACTTTCCCAAGTGTCTACAAATATAAAACATTAGTATCAGAAGCCACTAATAAATTGTGTAAATCGAGTCTACATTTTTAAAAAAGATTTGTCAGTAAATTTAGATTGGTTGTGTCAGCAATGTTACATTCAGCAGCGAGAGTCTGTAATACTCATAGCGTACCTTCTTTTGCTTCAAAATTTTAGAATCGATACAAATAAATTTGAAGTGATATTTATGTAATCGAATTTGATCTAATTAATGTTGTGGGTTAATTTACATCAAACGGAACGTAATCAGTCCATCCATTCTGCAGATTTTGGAAGAATAATGCTACTTAGAATTACGAAATTTTGCTGGCTACAATATAGGCTAACCATATTGAAATCAGATTTCTCATGCTATATATCATATTTATATTTATCTGTAAGAACAACATTACAAATATCTAAGTCAATCAGTTTGTGTAGGACTTAAGCGCAAGGGCGCCGATCCTGGGGGCCGGGAGGCCCGGGTCTCCCCAAAGCTCATGTGGGCCCCCTAGTGTATTTATGAATCCACTTTCTTCATTCCACCATTTCGTTTATCATCATCACCGTCTCTCTCAGCCTCGGAACATAACCATGTTACGTTAAACTAAGAAAGAAAATGTGCAGGCAAAGTACTTTTATATGTTCTTCGCACAAGAAGAATGAGACTTACGTAAAATATTTGAAAGGTAAATTTAGCCTCCTTTTCCTCTCTTAGGATGCATATTTTGATCAAAGTGAAATGATAAAGCCCCAGCTTCACAGTAAATAATAATCCACCCTCTTTACATGCCATAGGGTAAGCCTTACGCATTTCGATGAAAATAATGAAAACGCGATCTCAGCCAAGTGCTATATTCAAAAAGTCATTTCAAACGATTCAGCCATTTCCACACACAGAATAGAAACTTATAATATAGATATTGCTCCCTCCTTCCGCACCTCGTTAGAATCGGTATTTTCTGTAACTGAAACACGTACTCACTTATTTCTAATGAGGAGTTTATGTACCGAGATACATATCCCTAACTTGAGGGGCTCATAAGATATTCAGTTTTTTTGAAAGCATTTTCAAATTCTCTTTTGCTCCTTTAGGATACGCATTTTAATCAAAATGTCACCAAAATACAACTCGAGAACAATGCGAACTGCGTTCAAAAGTTCATTTCAATGATATAAGTAACATACAATTTTAAGTATTTGGAAGAATGTGTTAATAGTTCATCTGCAATACTACTGTATTCAACTAAGATTTATCCCAAGTAAAGTAATAATTTGTTTCAGTCTCAAGCATTTGAAATATTAAGGTAGTTTTAGGTTTCGCGATGATCGACTTGTGTGATCTGGTGATTTAGAAGTAGTTAAATTCGGTAAATATAAAGCACTCATAGACATGAGCGTTTATACAAGGTGTACGATAGCGCTCAACTCTAGCTGTCACCTATTTTAGCCCAGATTTGTTCTGATAAAAAGTCTCCCCTCCACCTTGGCCAGAGTTGGCGTGGGTCAATGAAAACTTGACCCACTGACCCACCACCCACCGTGACCCACGACCACTCTGACTCACCACCCACGGTGACCCACTCTGACCCACCACCCACGGTGACCCACTCTGACCCACCACCCACGGTGACCTACTCTGACTCACCTAAATCCATCGTCATCAACTCTGAACACGATCCACGGCCTCTTCTGAACTGACTAAAGAGTTTACACTTGTAATAAAACAAGACTGTGAAATTGTCACTAATGGGAGTTTGAATTTCTAGTCAATCGCTCAAGCCCCACTCTGTTACAATGACGGTGGATCTGACCTTTAAGATATAAAATGGTAAAGTGTTTGTCAGTGAGGAAATTGAAAAAGTTCGAGGTGGGGGAAATTAGTGTGTGCTTAAAATATACTTGTACTAAGAGAGTATTCTTGCAAGTGTTAATTTCTGAACGCATTCCACAAGAAACTTCTTTCCGCAGGAAAATACCCCTGTACAATATGGAAAAGGTTATGGTTTCTCAGTTCACAGTATTTTTTCTCACAAAAGACTTGAAAATCAGTTGTTCATATGGTATAAAGGTGCTCGGGTACCCTATGTGAGAGCATATCCATAAAGTATGTTCATAATAATTATTGTAATTTGTGTGATCACTAAAACACCACGTTAAATTTAAGTTACAAATTTGCATAATTGCAATTGTTATGAATATTTATTCAAAGTAGTTTACCTAAAGCAAAGAAGAGACTTACTAAAAATTAGGTACAAAGTTGATAACACAAATAAGCCTTTAGTAATACAAGTATACATTTTCCGTAACTCGTAATTTTCCACCTTGAAACAAATCTGAAATCGGATTTATTTCCTGTTGGTAACTTTTTGGCGGTAAATCATCCGCAGTGAAATGATGTCCATCCTTCAGCCAAGAAATAACTAGCTCGTCTACTTTGAGCTTGTCTAGCGGTGGGCCATTAACATTAATGAGCAACAAGTTAGACAATGTTTGAGCACTTAGTCTATTTCTAATATCAGTCATCTGTAAATTCATAAGGGGAAATCCCCGTTCGCACTCTTGCCGTCGAAATCGATAATACTTCTACCCGATTTCTTCAACTTCTCATCGACAATCTACTTGTTAGACTTAAGTCTGATAACGATTTTTCTTGGTCAGGTTTGAAATACTCAGCAAGAAGTATCATCTCTCTATCACCATACAACATCTTTCCCATATCGACCATGTCAGTTGGTAATGTCGACCCATGTAGAACAGAAACTTCATCTACCACGCCTTTGATAGGGAATCTTGTGAAAGCCTGATAAACTGATGATTTCTTATTTGTTTATAAATTTAATTTTTGTAATAACACATGAAGGTTTAATACTATTACAAAGTTCCCTCCCCCGTTTAGAAAGCGAAAGGGAACGAGGTTCCTGGAAAGTGTTCAGAGGTGAATGGGAATTTCCCTCTTTCTTCCCCTTCAATTACCACACTGCTGTTTGCCGTGTGCCAAATTACGATGAATTTCAATTAAATTATCATAGTATAATTATTTCCTTGTCGAATTACCAATACTTTTCAGTGGAAAAAAGGATGAAATTTCGAAGTTCCAAATAAAGGGAAGTAGATCAACGTAAAGGGAAAAAAGTGTAAAATTTTCCATACAATTATGCGTACAATCCAAACTTCAAATTTCCGCGTAATTAAGCTTACAGTACAAATTTTATGCCTATTTTTCTCACAACTTTATGGGTTGATTGCCCTGTGCTGTAAGCGCTCCATATAATACATATAAGCTTAAGCAATTATTATAGTAGAAAGCAATGGATATATGAAGCGAAGCACTGTATTTTTTGTATCTCAATTAATAATTGTTTCTGAGTCTGTTTCTCAACTAATATCGGTCGTTTTCGATTATTTTTACAAACCAATTCACTACCATTTTTCCGCTACACTGAATTTCAACTCTGTAAGTTTAACGACTTGCGAGATACTCATTTTTTTAACGCAAAAATTCGGATCCTCACTACCTCCTTAGGATATTATGCATGATAATAAAAGCAATATAACATCCCAATTTGGATTAAGGCCTAACTATATACCAAAAGTAATTTCATTTGACTTTGCAATTTGACTGTGATGATCAGGCACACATAGTTACATTCAATTTTTTATACAATAATTTATATATTACAGTGATTCAAAAATGTATTTTTTCCAGTAGTTAGCTCTAAAAACTCTCAGGTCTCGAAAGCCAAGTTGTAGTGTAAGTCCTATTGCTATTATATATATTATTTATTTATTTACTCAATGCTTCTGACTCAAATAACCCTCCTTTGTCCTGGTAAAGGCTTTAAACTATCGTTCTTGTATGATCTTTTATGTAGATTTTAGTTTCGAAGTAATTGGAGTTACTTTTCTCTCGACTTCTCTGAACTTTAAGCCATCACTTCGCCTTTTAGGCATCGTTTATGCAGATTAAAAATTTAGGATTTTGACAGATTTTGCAATGGTTTCCTATTTCAATACACTTTTACGTGCAAAATTTATTCATACAACGTTCTTTTTTTCTTTTTTACTATTCTTCCCGAGTTTGATCCCAGTGAGAGCTTACGTAGGTCCCACAGTATGCTGTAGATCAGTCTCTCCTATACCCTCGCTGCTGAAAGGGACGCTAAATTTCAAATGAATCAATTAACTATTATTATTCTTCATATTATTATTATTATTATTATTATTATTATTATTATTATTATTATTATTATTATTATTATTGACAGAAAGGTTCGTTCTTCGCACGGGGAGTATAGGATTTATGCAAAATATTAGAACTAAAGATATTAGGGAAATAAGTAATTAAGGTAGAGCAATACCTTCTGCGCTGCAACTATCAATATTGGTCAAATATATTAATAACGAAGAGCAATGCCTTTGGGGTTGTTCTTGTCAGTATGAGTGAAATTACGAAGAGTAACACCTTTGGCGGCCCCTATCAATTTACAAACTTGCTGACATGCCATTTTTGAAATTTCCATCCTCCCTTTCATAACTGTAGGGTTATACTTCGATTTGAATGGCGCTTCGAGTGTCACCATTCATCTCAGCGATAAATAAACCTATAGATTTGACATTCTGAACATGTATCCTTTCCTTTTATCCTTTCCTATTTACATTTTGACCCTCCGCAAATACCCCAAGCCGAAAATTAAAACAAAAAATGAGTAAAGAAAGAGGTTAAATGAATAAATAGAGTAACGTCTTCGGTGTTGCCCCTGTCAATATGAGTAAATTATATCAATAACGGCGTTGCTCCTGTCATTATAAATGGAATAAATAAATAAATAACGAAGAGAAGCGCCTGCTCTGCCATTTCCTTGGCCAGCAGACACATCCATTTTTGCCTAAGCATAAGCTTAAATGTCATCAGGACTTTCACCAATCAGCTTAGCGATTCTGAAAACTATGGATTCGACATTATATCGATCATTTTGAGATGTCATTTTCCATCCCCATCTCCCGTGTGACGATGGGGGCTAAAGTAGGACTTAAACTGCGTAGGGGGTATTACTATTCATCTTAGCAACCCCGAAAACTATCAATTTGACATTAATATCCGATGTCCCAAATCATTTACTTTTATACATGTACAGTATGTCATCTCCCGAGCCGAAAATCGAAACAAAACTGCTTCCTACGCGACTAGATTTGTCTGTCTGTGTATTAAATTTCGTGGTTCTACGTTGCTACTTTATATGCGAAAATCTAATGATATTATTTTATTATTATTAAAGATTAGTAATAATAGCGTGTTGCATAGATTTTTTCGAAAGCAATTAGATCTCGAGCAGTGTTGCCGGTTTTTTTTTTTTTTTTCTAAACTGTCTTAAAATCGCAACTATCTGTGATAATTGCTCATCAACGGCAGCAGCGCCGATTTCTTCATACCTTGTGTGAGGTCCGTTCAAGTATGTGTTTCGTTGTCAGATATCCATGCAAAGGTCCAAGTAAAAATATCCATATCGTAAAGTGCCCAAACTAACATTGAGGAAGGGGCCCGGGCCACTTCTCCTTGCTTCTCCCAGGTGCCTATAATCAGCAGGTTCGCGAGAGATCAGGAGATTTCAAAAATTATTCGATATTCACAGAAATATCGTCGCTACGTCGTTTAGGTTGGTATACTTGTTTAATATTTATTAAAAAGGCGAAAATCACCGTTTTTTCTTTCTTTTAAGCCGGTTTTCTTGCATCTCTAACCCTCACCCAATACTGTTCTCAGAACATTGTATGAAACAGCTTTTCTTTTCGTGTTTCTTTACAACACAGCAAGTCGAAGGTGAACAGTGATCAATTAAATATCCTTTGGGACTATTAAAAAAATAAAATAAAAATAAAAAAACTTGATATACCTCAGACGCCTACAAAGTTAGTTACAAGCAGGATATAAACTGCTGTAAGTTTTCTTTTTTCTCCTATTTTTTAAACAATATAATTTTATGTAGACCGAAACTTGTAGATAAAGTAATAGCAGTGACGATTTTAAATATTTGTATCGGTCGGATTTTCAATTTACAATGGTGAAAAGTAATACTGAAACAATACTAGCAATAATCTGAGACACAACTCCTGAACATTCTCTCAAATAATCACTTACTGGTAGCAACAAAGTTATTTTCTTTAATAAGGTTAATACAGTGTGTTTCTTTCTGCTTGAGGCCAAGAGCGTGGGCCGCAAGCCGGTTGAAATTGCAAAAATACATTTTAACTAGAACTGGAACTCATAAATTGTCTTTCCAGTGGCGAATCCAAGGGGGGCGATCGGGGCGATTGCCCCCCCTGGAGGAAACTTTCTTATTTTACATATATAAATAAAAACCATCCCAGAGTTTGAAGCTCTTAATAGTAGCTCTAAGTAGCAGTATGACAACCCACCGCCCCCCTCAGAAGTCGGTCCTGGATCCGCCCCTGTGTCTCTCTCTTTTAAAATTAAAGTTAATGAATTTATACACTGAACAATACCTGCACTGAGATTATATTCGGAAGTAATATACACATCGCAATTGCGTTGGAAAGAAGAGTAACAATACGTGAATCATTGAGAAACGTATCGCATTTCATACTTACACTGCGTACTTCAATCAGAGGCTGCGAATATATTCTTATCGCATTTCCACGAGTTAAGTGCACTAATTGTCGATAATAATGGGTCGTTTCTCTCGGTCAACAGGAGAAGAAAATAAGACTTTTGATTTTCATTTAATTTTAATTATAATTTCAATTACTGTACATTATTATTATTATTAAAAAATTATGCATTCTACTTCTAATCCCAAGATGGAATATTATCTAAAAAAATGTTATTAAATTAAGGAAACCAGGAATGATAAACACTATTTACTTTGGTGTATTACCTATGCGCTTTCCGAACCTATTTGCGCTTGCAGTCAACTGTGGTATCACTTGCCGATGTTTTTGCGGTGCATTCGCGGCCTTAACCGGAAAGAAACACAGTGTATAATGCAAAAGTTCTTGTTTTTTTAAAAAGACAACAATTTCAAATCTTTAGCTAGGAACTAAAGAAAATGTATAATACATATTAAAACTATTATGACCTAGTATTTAAGTCTCAAAATATTGAATTGTAATTAAATCAAAATAAAGAAAAAATCTTCAAGCACCTCGATCGTCCTGCATCGTGCCTCTCCTTCAACTTTTGCAGAACTCAAGCCCTGACTACGTTACTAACTAGGGAAGGTTGCGGGGTGTTACTCTGACTTCATATCGATACTATGCTCAATCGAATCGTTTTTACATATGAAACAGTTACACAAACGGAGAAATCCTTGATCGCAAGCGTGTTTGAATTACGAGCGTTGAAAGTTCAAAATTGAACAGATTTTGCAAAAAGTTTAAAAGAACTATTTTTAGACACTCTTAATTTTTGGTATCGGGGGGGGGGTTCATGGGTGCCCAGCACAATGGTGAAGTCAAAGCGTACGTACTTTGCAAGACAAGGTGACTTATTACAAAGGAGGTGAAGGGTAATAGCGTTTTACAACTTGCAAATTGTTTCTGTATGGCACACTGAGTCGATAGGCTGATAGAATGTATTTTCCAACACTATTCGACTGTATTGTCATTCAAATGTCACTTTCCTGTATGGCCACCTTCAAATGGGGAGTTAACCGTGCAACGTAAAACTCAAATATTTCATTTCATTTTTTTTTTTTTTTCAAATGAGGAGCGTCATTTAGGGAGACAGGAGGAGCAATTGCTCTCCCCCCAAGAATTTCAGGGAATCATATACTTGAATCGATTGTCTGCTAATATACTAGTACAAAACGTGAAAGTCTTATGTCGGTGGTGCTCTTGTCCCCTTCAAGCGAAGTCTGAAATTACGCTTCTGCTTCTAATTGAACAATGACATTTGTCTCCGAAACGCTTGGCCGCGGAACTAACGTGAACGAGACTCCGAAACCAGTCGCCCTCTGCTTATACATTGTGAAAGACGGTGTTTCAATATTTCATCACTAGCATTTAAAAAAAAAAAAAAATCAACTGATTTAAATAGGGATTGTTGGAAAATAGTGCCCAAACTTTAGGGAATGTTTTACGATATTCGGTGATATATATATATAAACTGCTAGCGATGATGTGATCGGTTTTCTCTAGAATGAAAACCACCTTGTTCACAGCTTTGAACGTACATTTCTAATCATTTTTAAAAAGTTTTCGTCCTATTTTTTCACTGAATATCTTCAAATTATTCCTTGAATTTGACCAATATTTTCCCATAATTGGCATTTCAATTGGCTTAAAAAAAAAAAAAAAATACATGATGTATTGAAACAACGTCTTCAGCAATACAAAAACATAGGGCGACAAGGTTCGGAGTACTGCTCACGATAGTTCCGCGGTCAGCCGCTCTGGCGCTGAGCGATCTGTTTGAAGTGCCAATTCGAAGTGCGACCTTCCCTAGTGAGTTTCACAATTGAAATAGAAGCTCACAGAACTGTACTGGGTGTTTCAAATAAAACATCCAGTACTTATAAATTATAAACGACTGCAAATAAGATAGTAAAACCGAAAGTGAGATGAACAAAATGAGCGGAAAAAGAAACAACTTTTGTAAGTAGTAGTTTTTCGTGTGAGTTACCGTTGACAAAATGGTCATACTTAATTTTTGAATTCTTGCACGTGTAGACAAAACTTTCAATGGAAATAGATAATAGCGGCCAAAAATAGGAAGTATAAAACAAAAAGAGAACTAGGAAAAGATCAGACGGCACATAAAACGGAATACTCTACTTGTCCCGTAGGACCTCTATCATTGGGCCGAGTGGTCACCCTGATATTTTAAGTAGTAATGTATAAAACAATTTATTCCATTGAAAAGAACATGGAAAATAAACAACTTCTGTAGGAAGAAGTTTTTCGTGTGGGACATCGTTTACATCGTGATCACTATTTCACTGGCAAGTTTGCATAGTCAGATAAAACTTAAGCTAAATGGAAACGAATTCGTAAACTGTGACCCACATAAGACATTTTTTCTTACAAAAGCTATTTTTCCATATTCTTTTCAATGGTATGAAAGATTACTCGTCTTACTATTTAAAAGTTTCGGGTTACCTCCGAGCGACAAACAGAGCACTTAATTCTGTGCACCATCTGACATTTTCCCTATCTCAGTTTTTTGTTTCATCTTTTTACCTTCACCTGTTATGATTTATATCCATTGGACATTTCATTTGAATATCTAACAGCTCACAGTTTGTGCTGGTCATTTTTTAAACAGTTGTAGAGCGTTCAGTGTTCAGTGGTAGAGCGTTCATCTCTGGTGAAAGTGACTCTGGTTGAATTCCAGGACATGTGAGTATGTTTTGACAATATGGTGTTGGTGGATTTTCCCGAGTACTCCTGTTCTTCAGCACATTCTTATTTCACCCGGACGTAATATTGTATGTAATAGTGGATCATAAAGAACTGTTTCTTTTTAAACACTGGATTCTCCATTATACACACTAATAACGATTAATACACCGTCACATCCCTATTCACATTTTCTATTTGATTAGGCTCATTTGCAAGCTGCAATCCAAAGGCAGAAGAGACCGTATATATACAGATTTAGCCGAAAGTGAAGTTACTAACAGAGGAAAATATGGATTATCTATTATCACCTGTGAAGTTGAGATAATAGGTGATGCTCTAACTAGGCGTATATTAATTTTTGTTGCAATAAATTCAGATACTTATAATTTTCTTGTGTGTGATTTTATTCTGTGAGGATGTGCAATCAGCTTGAGAAATGGGAGGATCGTACGGGAATTTTCTTTGCTGAATTTGATCATCCTAATCTATGCACAAAGAATTAAAAAGTAAAGAAGTTTGAGGAGAAGGATTAGGATTAGAAATTAAATTTCTGGGCTGTTGGCATCTATGTCCATGTTAGCCCATCACGTATGAGGGATGATGTTCCTCGGCGATCACACTATCAGAGGAAAGGGAAGGAAGGAAGTGATCTGATACCTGTATATTAGGTACCATCCTTGCATTTACATGGTGTGAATGAGGAAAGCCCAGAAAACCTTTACTCGGGATGGCTGGTCTGATAAAGCTTGCACACTTTTTCGTCTCAATGTCCCTCCCGGGAATCGAACCCGGGACTGCTCCACTTTATGGGTAGAAACATTTATTTCTGATAAGTAGTATATGTTTGTAACATGTTTCAATGTAAATCAAAGTAGTGTATGAAACGTGTAGTATTAAAAAGCAGCATTGTGTTTATTGAAGACTTTAGTAAATTGCATCGACTGTCTCTGTCAAGCTACTGTACTACACATAACAGTTTACTTGAAACAGAGGTTAATTTTCTGCACTATCATTTCCCCTGAATTTTTGAAAGATAAAATATCTCAGACATACATGGTCTCTCTCCAATCGATTAGGCTGTAAAATCATGCACTTCAGCTACTAATGCATGCCTATAATAAAATCTAAGTTAGTAGATGACTAAGCATTTACGTAACATAAAACACCAGTTTTACAGAATCATCATCACTTCCACTCCTTTAGTGATGTGATGTTTTAACAGTAGTAGTTGTGAGAAAAGAAAAAGTAAATAAATTTAAATGCCGTGCTCCAGTGAACTTGACGTTTCTCAAGGTGGGCAACCTTGACACGTATAGCCACTACGTATCTGTTCGCTCATCTGATGCCTGCTGGGCAACCGATGCGATGACGACCTTGAGAAGAAACCGGCAACACTGCACGGAGCACGGCTTTTTGAGCAAAGGCGTTCGTGATTCCTCCAGGAGACGATTGTCTCAATGTCACATCACAACATAAAAACAGTTTTTCTTCTTGCTTCGATTTTCTGCTGTGACATGGAAATTCGTCGATTACTTTCCCCTTCTCCAGATTTGGTAAATGTCCAGATTTTAAAAATATTTTGGAATTTAGAAGAAAGCTGTGGTAAATGTGAAGAAAAAATCCTTTCTTAAGGCTGATAACTTAGGGGTGCCCACTCTCTCCTTGGACCATGACATACCCTTAAATTCTTCATTCTATCACACATATATATATATATATATATATATATATATATATATATATATATATATATATATATATATATATATATACAGGGTGGGCCATTTTAATTAATCCACGGAAATATCTGAAAAATGATAAAACATAGAAGAAATTTTTGAAGTACACCTTATATATTGCTAAGGGGGAAAACCAATTCTGCCAAAAGTACCCCTCCCCGCCCCCCATAAATGGGGGTAACGGGGGTAACTTTGAAATGTCAAATGGGAACATGGGTCGAGTAATACCTTGTTCGAAAGGTCTTGGAAAACTAAGTAACGCTGTACCAAAAGATGTTTCATATTGTGCACCAGTTTCAAAATGGCCGCCATGATATGGTTCGGAAACTCCAGTACCCGTAGTATGAAAACCATGGAAGGTAAATGAATGGAACAAAATTAAAATATGTAAATATCATAGGGCATATCGAATGATGTAATCCCTGTGATCCCAGTGGCCTCCCTGAAGGGGTCTTGTGGGCTAACTTCAAAATTTCAATGTCCGACCGGACAACGGTTCGGGCGTACTCTTGACCTACCCAATGCTGTTTGGAAGGCAGACTTCATGCATAGAGAATTGGTGCACTAAGTTAACGCGGATGGCCACAGTTACATTTTGATTAATTATTAGCATTCATGTCATATTGTGAGCTTGAGGGACGAAACGGTGCGTACGTATATCCCCGAAATGCTTTCTGAATAACCAGCACGCATTGCATAAAAGTCTCTTTTTTTAGTCACTACAGCGTCATCCTTACAAACAAATGTTTCAACCACTATTTGTAAGGTTAGCCTTAATTTACGAACTAAAGTAGAGTTCTCGTTTGAACTTTCACTTTACTTTCCACCCCACTCACATACAGAGCGCAGGGAGAGATTATTTTGCAGGACTTGGATTTCTCTCTATACATTATGGCAATTTTACTCTAATATTTTTATCTCTGTTGTATTATTCTCGAGCCTTGGAACGCCTCCGTGGTTTTCTATTTAATTTTCGTTATTTTCATTTATCTCTAACCGTATTCATACTATGGGCACTAGACGTTTTCTTAGACACAGTCACCATGTCTTTGCGATCATTTTGAAAACGGTGTCTCATGTCGAAAATTTTCTTCCAGAAGCTGTTTGATATTAATTTGTCTATGTAACATGATGTTACTCGCTTCAAGCTGCTATTTGAAATTTTCAAGTTGGCCCCGGATACCTTTCAGTTGGCCCTTGGAGTCACCCCGACAACACCTCTCGATGTGCCTTACGTCAGTTAGCTATTCCAGTTTTTCTTTTGTTGATTTATCTCCAATCGCTTTCATACTACGGATACTAAACATTTTCTCTGATACGGATACTATGTTTCGGCGGCCTTTTGAGAACACTGCCATTTCACATCAATCGTTTTCTCCTGAAATATGTTAGATTTTGCAAGATTTATCGAATGAGGTACCACTCGACTCATGTTACTATTTGAAATTTTGAAGTTAGCCCCCAAGTCCCCTTTAGGGAGGCCACTGGGATCACAGGGACCACACCGTTCGATATGCCCTATGATATTTACGTATTTCAATTTTGTTCCATTCATTTACCTTCCATGGTTTTCACACTACGGGTACTGGAGTTTCCGAACCATATTATGGCGGCCATTTTGAAACCGGTGCACAATATGGAACATCTTTTGGTACAACGTTACTTAGTTTTCCAAGACCTTTCAAACGAGGCATTACTCGACCCATGTTCCCATTTGACATTTCAAAGTTACCCCCCGTTACCCCCATTTATGGGGGGCGGAGGGGTACTTTTGGCGGAATTGGGTTTCCCCCTTAGCAATATATAACGTGTACTTGAAACATTTCTTCTATGTTTTATCATTTTTCAGATATTTCCGTGGATTAATTAAAATGGCCCACCCTGTATATATATATATATATATATATATATATATATATATATATATATATATATATATATATATATATATATATATATATATATATATATATAAGTGGTCTCGAATGTAATGGTTTTGAACTTCAGAATTATCGCTTTTTCCAATTATACCATTGATTAGAGCATACTGATCTTGTACAAATTTTACAGGTCTACAATTATAAATCACTTAATTGTACACTTTTATCATTAGTTCCAAAATTCTCCTTCATTCATCCTAATATTTCAACGACTCACTTTGCTTCATAACCTTCATTCATTCATTGGCGCCTTTGGATAACTTACCATGTAGAGTCACAGTTCTTTTCCGGTGAAGGTTTTTAAAAATATCTTATTTTCGGTCAACAGTTAGGCAGTGTTTCTTCCAGATATACTTTCGGAGGGGAAGCTATGATCCAGAGTTAAACAACCGCCTTCCATGACCTTTAGCACGTAATATCAAGAGAACACCTATATATATATATATATATATATATATATATATATCCGTGTTTCGGCCAACTGTACTGAACTTCGCATTCACAAATTTTCAACATGCGCACACACGAATATTTTGTCCTTCCAACCCAGTAGGGTAGCCAGGATGTGTGTTTGGGGGGGGGGGGCCAAGTGCTGTTATAGGTACATATAGAAAAATTACAAACAAAAAAATATATAAACATAAAAATATATAAAAAATTACAAACATCAAAGTACGAAAGTACATTGTCGGACCTCTTTGGGGGGGGGGCGGCCCCTCTGGGCCCCCCTTCCCTACGCCACTGTTCCAACCCAAACAAATTTTCTGGTAGAATGGCTACAAGTAAGGTAAAAAGGCTAAGAAGAGGGCGGCTAAGAGTGAGAGACTACGTTCCGGACAATATTTTCGGAAACTATGGATTAAATTAAAGGTTTTTCGCAGATCACACTGTATAGTTTTTGTGTATATAATTTAGTGTTATGCCGACAAGTTTAGAACTGTCAAATCAATCTAAATGTGGTTTTATTTACGTAGGAACAACGTATGATTTTCTGCGTCGTCCTGAAGACTATTCAGAGAAGTTTATTCATTCCGAGATTACTGCCGAATGAAAATGTAATATTAGCAAAGTACTCGCTCTATAGTTATGTTTCCTTCAATTCAGTATTATCCTTTTCATTGGAACATCCTATACATACACATTTTTTGATAGCCATATTGTTTGTTTATATATTTGTTTGTTGATTCGAGCTTAATGTTCCGTTCACCAGCGAGGCTATATGAAACATGGACGTATTGCGTAACGTGGGATCCAAACCACATGAACTCTCGCTGGGAATCGAACCAGAGCCTCCCGCGCCAAAGACGCGTACGCTAATCATGTAACCACGAGGGAGCTCTTGATATTCGCTACTAACTATGTAATAGGATTCTTTCCAAACGAATAATCGGAGCGATAAAACTCGTTATAGTGTTACAAAATCCGTATGTTAAAACACATTTGTATGCATGGTTTATTGTGAATTCGTAAGTTAGGACTAACTTGAGATAAATCCCAATAACTGTTTGAGAAAGTCAGAAAAGGTGTATGTCATTTCATTATTTGTGCTTTTGGTACCATTATACCTATAGTTGCCTTTTGAAGAGTTTGCTGACATTGAAACACTATAGCAGGCGCGCACGCAGAAATTTTTGTTGAGAGGGATCTATGTAGTATTGAATGGATATTATTCTGCATCCGAAAAGATGATAAGTAATTGTAAAATACTTCTTCCACCTATTTTTTCAGAAAAAAATGGTAGAACTAGATTTATTTTATAGGAGAAAGAGTATAGATGAAATGTAAGATCAAATTTTCATGCTCATCAATCGTTTTCCTCTTAAACAAGTAGGCCTATAGTTTTATTGGGAAAGTGTGCAAATGAAAGTTAAGAAATTTTGGGGGAATCCGAACCCGGTGAACCTTCCCCCGTGGGTGCGCCCCCTGCACTATAGTGATGCTGTACATTGTTGAACTGACCGATCCTCCCTCTCACTAATTTCAAGTTTCTAATCTTCGGACGGAAGTTTTAGAATAGCACAGGCTAAACAGGCATTCAATAGGAATAGAGGACTGTTAGCATCAAGAAATGTGTCGTTGGACGTTCGAAAACGATTTATCAAGACCCTGATATGGAGCGTGGCGCTTTACGGATTGGAGACGTGGACATTGAGAAATGCTGAAATATCCAGGCTGGAAGCATTTGAAATGTAGTATTGGCGCAGAATGCTGTGTATATCATGGACCGAAAGGAAAAGTAATGAAGAGTTACTAAAGGAAGCTAATGAAGGACACAGATCATGAAGATAATAGAAAAAAAAAGAAGAAACAGCATGTTTGGCCACTCCGATTGGATCACCGTATTGAAAGAGGGAAAGGCAGAAGGAAAACCAGGAAGAGGAAGACTAAGGATAGAATATCTAGATGCAGTCAGAAGAAGTTTTCAAGTTCCATATTGCCCACCAACCTATGGTTAAGGTGAGAAAGAAGAATCAACTCCGACAAAACACACACACACACACACACACATAATGTTCTATAGAAATCTAAGTATGTTAATAAAAATTATCATATAATTAAAAAAAAAATCTTCACGGGAGGAGAGTAAGTGAGTCCCGATATTTGACCGACTACAACTGCAATAATGACAATTATGTAAAAACCTCAATAAATACATATATCATATTGTGTTAAAATCGAATAATATTTACAAAGTTATCATCGACTATGTGGTTCTTAAACTTTGGGGGGAGGGGTCACCTCGTTCTCGATTGATTTAAGTCCAAGTAGTGGGAAGTCTTAAAAACTATATCATACTGTACGAAATATATACTGTATACTATCAGGTGGGAGAGTAATACCACTACTTTATTCTTTACTGATTTCAGCCCTATGTAGAGTGAATAACTGTGAAGACGTAAAGAAAATGTACTACACATTACACAAAAATCAAACAGTTGTAACGGAAATTATCGTCGTTCATATTTTTTTAAAATTAGAAAGGTAATGTATCCCAGATGAAGTTACTAAATTCACATTTCATTCTTCACTGATTTTCATCCAAAGTACTGGGTATTACGGAAAAGAGTAAAAGAAAATGGACATTATATTGAATCAAAACCGAATGATTTTAGGAAATATATAATGGAACTCGAAAAGAAATCGAGAGGCACGGTGGTCCAGTGGTAGAGCTCTTACCTCTAGTGTGTGGGATCCATGGTTCGATCCTGGCCAAGTAAGTTTGTGGTGGACAACATTGTGTCCTTGAGTTTTTGCGAAGGTACTCTCGTTTCCTCCCACATCGGAAACGGGTTCTTCCATCATCACTCACTTGCATTAATGATGCTTTTCCCTTAACCTAAAAGATATAAACATGGGACGTTAAACTGTAAGATTTAATTTCATTTTTTCCTGAAATAAATTGGGGGGAGATAAGAGGGTAATCCAGTACTGATTTTAACTGAACTTTTTTCCTTACTGATTTTAACTCCCAGCAGAGGGGATATTTGGAAGACCTCAAAGAAAATGTACAACATATTACTTCAAAATCGAACTTTCTAAACAGAAGTTTCCCATCAGGCATATTTTCTATGAGTGAATTCACAGTATGATTCTTGGATTTTACTAATGACATAAAGAAAATGCGCATTAGGTTTTGTCCTATTCGAGTTTTTTTTTTTTTTTTTTTTTTTTTTTTTTTTTTTTTTTTTAACGGGGTTCATATTGAAAAATTGCCTTGCCTGCATGGGTAAAGTTGCAACATGGGGTGGGTTTTATCTCATTTTACTACTTATAAGTGTCGGATTGCAACCACCAAAAATGTCATTTCTGTTAGTGAAAGGAAGACACATACGAAGTTTTATCAAATTCGAATCAGATTTACGAGAGTTATCATGGAACAGAGACACATACATAAATGCCAATCAATACGAAAATAGAAGTTTCGCTAACACTCACTTCGATCGTGGTTAACTTGACGTCTTCTTTTTTAAACATATTATTTTGAAATACATATTATTTTGAAAACGCTGTTCTAATAAAACCTCTAACCAACACGGCCGAACCATCCTGAGCGATGAAATATGTGCATATGTTGTTTTGTACGTATTTCAGAGATTGAAAAGGAAGAAAAAAGTCTATATCCTGTTTCTCTTCTGAAAGAAATAAGGGTCATCCTCTTTTAGTTGGGTTTTCCAAACTATTCACTCCCTCATACATAGCTAGTGTTAACTACTTTTAGCGTTCTTGTTGGTTTTCCCCATCAACGGGTGACCTGAAGTTCAAACAGAGGCTCATGTCAGTGATACAAGTTCACAGTGCATCGTGCGATCGCTTTCTAGTTTCCTTGAACAATTTTGGATGGACAAATTAACGCAAGATGAATGAATGTGCAGATAAAACGTAGTCATGTGATTTTTTTTTTTTTGACACTTAATAGACTATAGTGAAGAAAAAGTTCGCGTTATAAAAATAATATTGAAGGTAAGCTATAATAACAAAATTTTATTATCTATAAATACAGTATATAAATGCTAAACACTACTGACTCGTTTCTTTGGAACCATTTGCCAGAGTAATATGGAATTGGTTTCTTATTTTTAAAACATAAAAATAATCTTTTCAAAGTGTAAGTTCCGGGGTTATGCTCTTTATGTTAAAGCAGGCAAATCATTAAATGAATGAATGTGAAATTAAAGTTTATATGCTCTCCCGGGAATCGAACCCGGGAGCACGTACACCAAAGGCACATGCATTAACCATTGGATCAGTGGGAATTGTTATTGTTGTTCAAAAGTCCTAGAAGCACGCTAAGATAAAACTTTTAAAATAATCAACTCCAAAAGCAGTGTTTCTTCCAAATATTCTTCTGTAGGGGTTTGGCCTCCCGGGAGTTGGCCAACCGGCCATCCGGACCTAAGATAATATTAAATTAGATGTCACTCTTGTTCAAGGCACGTCCTGTACCACAGGGTTCCCCCTCACATTTTGATTTTGGCCTCTGGACAAAATTTTCTAGAAGAAAGCCGGTTCCTAATGAGGGTTTAAAAGGGTAACATTAAGAATATATTAGTACGTTTCTTTAATTTTTAACCTTGTTAGTGACCTTACGTTTGGAAAGTTTTCCCCCAGAGGTTATAAGGAGGAAACCTAAGCATAAATCATTTCCATAAGAAGGTTGAATACAGTGCATACTAAAACCCTAATAGCACCTACTACACAATTATTTAACAAGCGTCACACAATAACTTCACCAGTGGTGGTTGTTCTTGAGGGAAGTCACATCGGCAAAGATCAAATTATTATTGCTTGAAGCTGAGGAAAGAAAACTTAGCTAATGTACTACTCTTGTGCATAAGAATTTGAATGTTAATTCGAAACATTAATGATTTAATTTTACTGAAAGGACTTCTCTCAAGAGGAGCCATTGAACTTCACAGATTTTCATGGTTGGTTGGTTGCTTCTATTGAAGTTTAGCGTTTCTTTTTAGCATCAAGGCTATGCGAAACATGGACTTACAATGGAATCCGGGCCACCTTAAATTATTCAATGATGTTGTGCAGAGGAAATCGAACCTGGAACTTCATTCGAAAAAGGTGCGCTCGCTAACTACTTGAAACTTCTATGAATGCATGGTAATATGTCTTGTCGTAGGGAGGTTTTGACCTGAGAAAAGGGATGCGTAAATGGAACATTTCTGTATTATTGTCCCCTTATTTTATTTTATTTATTTATTTAACTGCTGGACTAACGGAGTGAAATTTGGTAGGGAGTTTCACTCAGAATATTTTCACTTTCTTTCAAAGGAATCACGTTTTTTTTTTTTTTTTTTTTTTTTTTTTTAATTTCGCTTGTATAGTTCTTTCTCACCTACTTTGCTCAAATAGGCATCAGATAACTTCCATAACGGAGTATTATCATATTTGGCCAAATGAAAATGCTATAAGCATGCTATTACACGATTCATTATAATACGCAAATCTCAGGGAAAAGTGCGCAAAATATTAAGTGTAGCGGAATGTGGGTAAATTTACTACTGTTATTTGTAAATTAGTTTGTGTATTTTAGTGATTTCTGGTTTAAATATTCTACGTATAATTACGTACGCGTAATGTTTCACTGACAAAACATTGCCATAAATTCCAGAAACGCCGAATATAAAAAACTTTCTAACAAAAGAAACACTGACCAAAGCTTAAAACACACTTTATTTGTTTTAAGCTTTGGTCAGTGTTTCTTTTGTTAAAATAATCAATCCAAAGCCATGGATAGTCTTACTATGAAAAACTTTCTAAACTAATCATGCATGCACTGAAAAGAAAAAAAAAAAACTGAAATAAATTTCTTTATGAGCCATAGAGCATAAAGAAATGCGTACATGTTTCTCAGAAATAATATATTGGCCAAGTGGTTAACAGAACGCAGGTGGTGCTGGATTCAATTTCCAGTGGGGGTATTTGTTTCTGATACAAACCTGATTCCATTTTAAGCTGTAGGAGCTTCTTATATAGCCTCGGTGCTACATTAAGAAATAATTCTATATTGATGGGGAATTCTTGAATAACACTCTTTGTAGTCCACATATTTTTCTTCAGGTGCTGATGTGCGTCACCACATTAAATGGGGTATTTCACTCGTAATATGATCAACATTACCGTCTGAAAACGCTGAACGCCAGTTTTAGCATGGTTTCCCATTAGAAAGCATGTTATCCAAGAATTCTTCGTAAATCTGGAATTATTTTCCGAAATGTACAAAGGGACGTTAAAGTACAATCTACCAAGGACTAAACCAACCAACTAACTGTTTGATGTATGAGTTATTGCACTTAATGTAATTCTTCTCGTATCCCTAAGAAACAAATAAAATACTTGAATACATAAAAAGCAGTTTTTCGGCCGAATATAAAATTAATGAGAAGTGTTTACTGCTAAAGATGAAAATACTTCGATTTCTAACTTCTCAGTTAAGGATTTTTATTCAAGTACTCAATTTAAATTTTCTATTAAAAAAAAAATCTGAATTTCTAATCTTTGAAACTACTTATTATACAAACGGTTTAATAATACTGTGTAACACCTATTGCTTATCGTTTGAGTAGTTTCTGATTAGATGAATTATTATAACATCATGTATAGATGGTTGAGAATGGAAATCTGCCAGTGGTATGCAGTGATCATTGTTTAATAATTAAATTCACGCTTCGCTCCTGATAAAATAAGTTAAGCTCTAATTATAAATCAGTGTGTATTCTAAACAATTGGGGATGAAAGTGACAACGTTTTCGAAACTTTTCTTCAAAATTCAACTTTTAAAACATAATTCCTTAATGACAGAATAGTGAACAGGCCTCTATGCTGTATCTGGTGATTGTTAATTAACACACACAAATAAACTGTCATGAGAAAATAATGTAACCAAATGTTGCAAATATGAGTAGCTTTTCAATTTATGTTTCGGAGGTGGGAGAAGAACAAAGAAGAAATAACTGGGATCTGGCAACAGATTACCAGAACAATATGGACGATTACAAGCACTATTAGCCTATCCTCCTACAGATTGTGAGCTCATTTGTGGCTAAGCGGTTAGCATACGCGCCTTTGGCGTGGGAAACCCGGGTTCGATTCCCGGCGGGAGCTCATGTGGTTCGGATTCCACGTTAATCAGTAGGTCCACGTCTAATACACCCTCGCTGCTGAACGGGACGTTAAAATCAACTCAACTCCTACAGATGGTGAATCAGCTAGTTCAAAATCTAATAAGAATGTGATGAAAAATCGAAGTTATGCAATGTTTTGCTTTAATTTATCTTAACTGACTTATTTCAACATTTCTTACATTTTTAAAAATCTAAAATATATAGTTTGAAGCTATGTAGGTACAGTGATAGTCCTCACGTCTGGCGCGATAGATCCGTGGTTCGATCCCTAGTCACGTGAACTTGTAGCGGATATTCTGAATAACATCATATACATGCTCTGGTGGTGTTTTCAGAGTTCATTCGCAATGACGACTCAAGAGAAGCAAGGGGAACTATCCATCGACCTCCAGACATGTTGCATTGCAATGTAGATCATAAGTAATATAAAATCATCTTTTTTGGTGTATAAAATAATAGCTATCTCCCCCCCCAAAAAAAATCATCTGCCCCTCCGTTTACATTTTCGAGAAATGCAAGCTATTCTTCCATTTTATCGTAATTCTCATTCGATAAATTGCACCACTAATCATTCACTCGGTCTTCTTTAGCCTAACCTAAAGGATACAGCCGTAGAACATTAAACTAAATATTTCATTCATTTTTGTTCATACAATTCAAATTGCGCAGCGTTAATTTATGGGTTGTCGCTTTTGTTTAGGGTTGCGCACGAGATGAAACAACTTTCAGTAACGTCATTCGAGACGAGACAGAATTCTTCCCATAAAAACATATTTTCGAGACGAGACTCACTTTCACGACACATTTTCGAGACTAGACAATTCGAATTCGATCAATTCTCGTGCGTGTTCCTGCTTCGTTTCCATGGTTTGGTCCTCTTGTCTTAACACCTAAACCGAGGCTCTTTATGTTTAGAATGTCCCTTTGGATTCTCCATTAAAAGTCTCAATTAATGCAGTTAATATTATGTTAAAAAAAAAATCGTTATTTAAGTTATTGTTAGGTTCATTTATTTGAACGAAGATTAATGTTTATGCAAATTTCAACATCGCTAATATGAATTCAACACTGTCAATACACATACAAACTTACTTTGTTTCTTGAATTTGAAAGAATTTTCTAAACTATGATATTGGTTTTCATCGTTGAAAAAATTATCAAATATATTCCTGAATCAACTAAAAAATATCATGGAGAATGTTAAGAGATACTGGAAAACTTATAATACATGGGAATGATAATGCTGAATCTAGAATTGATAGTTGTGGTACAGTTGAGCATACTGTCAATGTTTTACAACTTCCTCTCAGAAGCTTCCGGTCTTGATAACAATGGCGCTGTTTGAACTGAAGCAAAGAAGACAACGGCATCTATGTTATTTGACTTCCGTTGTGCAAAATGTTCAACAGAAATAATGACATCCCGTTTGTTTACGCTACAGTGAGGCCTAAAGAACAGAGAAATCTCTTTTTCATGCAGTTGCTGAATAGACCATAAATACAATGCAGATGTCACTAGCAGTCGATGACAACCATGCTTTTAGGGCTACTCTTGTATAGGAAGTAAAGGGGAGCAGAATAAACAACTGTCTTCGATTGTTCAGTTCTTCTGATTGTTGTTTGGAAATGGTTTTTAATATAAATGATGAGTTTCGTCAACTTTTGAACGAAAAGAGGAAGATCACGAAGCTGTTAACAGCAATAGAAGAGAGAAATTTGACAGTAAAGTACATTTACTTTGTTGTTCCTTCCAGGCCCGTATCCAGAGTGGTCTAGGGGGGTTCGGGACCCCTTAAATTTTTACTGCCCCCCCTAAATTTTTCACGGTAGGCCTGCAAATGAACTATCATATAGTGATGAACTATAAGATGGTTGGATCACCCCCCCTAAATTCTACCCCCCCCCCTACATTTTGGGGTTGGCTACCGGCCTGGTTCCTTCCTTTCTGAACTTTTTCTTCTGATTTTTTAAAAATCTGTGTTCGGTATACTTCATTTTGCGATTGAATGGTTTACGGGTAAGATCATTCTGTTTGTTCTTCCTAATAAGTAAGTAAAATATAAATTTTTATTTAGTAAAAGACACTTACTGGATCCTTAGGGAGGAAGGTAATGAAATGAAATGAAATTTCTAGTTTTACATTCCACGTATGCTCTTTAGGCTTAAGCTAACAAAAGCAAATGATAATGAACGAATTGGTGGAATGAGGGTGTGGGAGGAAACGACATATCCCCAAAAATCATGGACACTATGTTGTTCACCACAAGCGCATATTATCTTCTTGGACAGAACCAGAGATTCTTTACACCAAAGATGAGCATCGTTCCCCCTCCCCGCGAAGGATTTTAATGTAAAAGATGTGATGTGAACTCGGATACATCCAACATCCATGCCTACCTAGTTAATATAAGATGGTTATACTGACCATCTTCGGCGAGGGAAACGTATAGGTTCGATTCCTGGTGGGTACGCATATGGTTCCGAACCCACTTTAAGCCGGAAGTACACGTTTCATATAGCCTTGGTATTGGAAAATGGAAGAGGTATTCAAACAGTAATTGTCCAGGAAGAGAAGAAAAAACTATATCCAAACTAAGAGGGAGAGAACTAAATCTAAATTAGGGGACCTAATGTTTGCCGACGTAACTTGTGAATCCTGAGTGAAAAAATAAAATAGGTCCGAATATTTTTTGCATGTATCGACTTTGTTTTTCCTTCATCGTAACACTAATACTGACATAATATTTAAAATACACACTAAACACATCATTCCAATACAATTTTTTTTTTTTAAATTGATGATAGGACTCGAGTCAGTTTGTGTAATATAAATGTGTATATTTTCCTTTTATAGAGAGAAAGGGTAAGTATGTAAGCACTTTTACTTCGAGTATATTGCTCTAGTGCTGAATGATTGGAGATCGATTGTCCTTTTCAGTATCGAAATTGTGTATGAGATGCTGCTTATCATAGAATTGAATGTGCACTACTCAGAATTTAATTCAGGGCCACGCTCATGGAAAGCAGAATGATCTAATTTGTCCGAACTATTACAAAGAGTATTTCAAAATTTCACTCGTACATCATTTTCGATGTGATTTTACTTACAAATCTAAGGCAAATATTATGTGAAGGAAAGCCAAAATAGTTTTTAATTCTGAGTAAAAAGATTTGTACCGCGTGGTCTATCTATTGATGTGTGTCCCGTCTTTGGATTTTTCTTTCCGTTAATTTTGTAGAATTACCGTGTTCTATGTGATCTCGAAGTTTATTTTTCCATCGTTACGAAACTAGGCTCAACCAATGAACTCAATTCACACTATCTTTCTTCACAAAGACTTCTTAGCTTGCTTTTTTGCAAGTAGAGTCTTCTTTCAAACATCGTAGGAAAATTTCGAAACAATAGGTAATGTTACTTTTATGACTTCGTACATTTCACTCATTTAATTGTTCTCTTCGTCGGCCTAATATATACCTAATATCAAGTTGTTTAAATTTATGATCTATTAACTTTGAGCACCCGTCGTTCCCAGTCTTAATTCTGAATATTAATAAAAAGAGAGTGAAAAGAATGTCCTTGAAGAATTTCTCCACAACCACTTTATTGCCCGTGTAATCATCCTCAGTTAGGCAAACCCACATAACACAGGTGTAAAGTGGGTTGCATACAGAGAAGGCATTCTTATAAATAACCCAAGAAACTTGCAGAACCTTTATTTATCTCCCCGACCTCCCGCCTCTAGATCAGAAAAATCGAAAAGGCTGATCTGGTCTAGCGAAGATCTATTTGTATACCAAATTTGGTAGCACTAGGTGGTTCTTTTCTATCCGAAAAGTTTATAACAAATGGGCACACACACATCATTTTGTTAAGTAAGGACGTACGGAATAATATTAGCAAAATATTTGTATAGCATTTCAAACGCTTGCATAGAACTTTAATGCATTTTGGAGCTTCAGAATATATTTGCAGGACTTTATGTAGGCCTATTCGGATATGAAAATGTAAAATTCACTGATAGAAACGCTTTTAAGAAACCCAGCATGAATTATCATGAATCTGGCTCATACTTGTCACACAAGATGAACATCACAGTAGATATTAGTGATCTCAAGATAACACAAACACGTGTGCAAATCCCAAACACATCATACAGGGTGCTTACTTTAATAGCACTTATAACCATCCCGAACTCCTACCCAAATAGCTGTCCGGGCAGATCGTCGGTCGTACAGATGCTGAATGTCTGTCAGGCTATAGTCATTACTAGTGAGCCGTTGACCCAAAATGTCATACCACGGGCGCCGATCCCCTGGCCAAGACCCCCACCTCGAAGTTCTCTTGGGCCTTCCACTATTTGTATATATTTGCTTGGATCTTTACTTGAATATTTCATAACAAAACACACCTGAACGAACTCGGTCTAGTGGCTAGTGCATGCGCATTTGGTGTACGCTGTCCCGGGTTCGATTTCTGGTGGGAGAGCACAAAAATTTAATTTAAGGATCATTCACTTTCATTAACTATTCGTCTTCTTTAGCCTAAAGGGTATAATCGAGAAATATTGAACTTTATATATATATCGGGTGTTGCAAAATAAGTGTTACAACTCTTGCGAGGTGACTCCTGCCACTGAGATAAGAAAAAATTTCTCTTGAACTTTCGGCTATCGGACATAGTTTCGGATCTACAAGGTGCCTAAAGCTTGGGAAAATTACTTTCGGACGCCAATACTTCCGAAACTATCCAACGTAAAGAGGGCGGATAAAAAATTCACTGAAGAAGTCATACCTGCTGTATTGAATTTCGCATGTTACACAATCCTACCATGCACGCGCAAGGGATTTCCCAAAGGAACGTAGGGAGTTCCGGATAATCTGCCAAATGAACATTGGTTTAAATGGATATGAATTGATAGGGTTTCTACCAGGTAACAATAATTCCTTGGTATTAAGTCGATATCTCGAACAAATACAAAATGGCGGACACCTTCATGCCCGTTGTGTGTGGTTGCATAATCACCAGGTACGGATGCTGGCAAACAGTGACGTTCTGAGTATTAAGTGTAGCGAATTTGTTCTCAAATGCTCTAAAAAGACATCTGGAGTGTCGGTAGAGCACAACAGATGGAGCAGAGTGATTCACATGTGTGGAGACACTTAAGAAAAATGCCCAGAAATGCACTCATACTAAGTAAACGTGAGTTCAAAGCGTCGGAAATGTAAGGAATAGCATCAAGAACATGAAAGGCATTGCCGATTCACCAATAATATTCCCTCAATCCGATACAACATGATATGAACGGCTGCAAACCAATAAGGATGCAACAATTGCAATGTGGCCACTCACCGGGAAAACCGGGAAAAGTCAGGGAATTTTGATGAAAAACATGGAATTTTTACTCGGGAGAAAATTTACGTTCTGCTGTATTCCTAGCCATTTAGCTGGTTTATTTATATACAAAATAGCTTTGGTCGCTGGGGGCTTCGCCCCCAGATTTCTCCTTCCTTCCAGGTTTCGTTTATCTAGCTCTGCTGGTTTGGGCTGCGCATACTTTCTTCATATTCTTTTGTCATTTAGTGCTGCCCATGAATTGAGCTGGAGCGAAATCGGGACCATTTTGTAATTAACACACTTGTTTAGTTCGATGGCTGCTTGATTTCCAGAATTCGCTCGGGGCTGCGCCCCTGCATCCCGTTTTGGTGGTCACGTGATTAATATAAAGGCTGAACGATAGTTGAGTATTTCTACCGGAAGAGTTCCGAATGTGTGTCGAATTCCACAAAATGTGTGGAATTTTGGTTAATGCGTGTATTTCTATGTGGAATCAAAAACTGTGTGGATTCCACATGCATTTGTACTCAGTGGCGGCAGTACTTTTTGCGCCACACGATTAATTGGTTATGCTTTTTTACAGATATTTGACCTTTTGACCACCAATTTGAAGTAATGGCATTCCCCTCCCCCTAGTTTTTACACCCAATTCCGCTACTGCATGTACTATTGTTCTAAAAAAAAAATCAGCTTCAAACAAATTTTTCTGATTTCTTAAAGGCACATTTTAATAGTGCTCATTTACTTCAGTTCCGTTGTTTTGTTACACAATATTTCCCATCTATGTCGACCTGTTCCCCGTTTGCATTACCACTGCACGCCACTGCTGGCACGACAAAACCTTTGGGACCCGGGCCTACCTAAAGTTGTTAATAACGGCTTTATAGACCGAAGTCCGCTACTTCTTAATACAAGTAGCTCCATAATTGTCCTCTTCATTCATTTGTGACGTCAAAGAACGATAGCATAACCTTGTACTGCAATATGACAGAGGTTGCTAATAAGCACACCTGGTGAAGGTATTGTATATTTGTTGTTAAATCCGGAGAAATATTTGATTGCAAATTAACGAATAATAAGTAGATAATGAATAGAACAGTTTCTTGATTTGAATTTTGCAATTTTAAACCGATTTTATGTAAATTCTGTAATGGTGTTTTTCCAAGAAAATAAATTTAAGAATTATTGACTACTTATTTTTTAAACATATATTTGTTTAAAAAAGAAATGAAAATTTCAGTCAAGGGAGTTGAGGATTATCGCAGGGTGCGGGCTCCACCTCCATTGGCCATTTCCTAGCTATGGGCCTGGATCAAAATACCATGTTTTCGAGTAATTCTTTTTCTTAACACATGGACTTCTTTGCCGTATAACTCACATGATTTGTGTTTAATAATGGTTTACTGGTTTGCAGGGCCGGCGACAGGGGAGGGGGAATAGGGGACAAATGCCCGGGGGCCTGGAATCACAAAAGAATAATTAAAAGCAATAATTTTACTGGAATTTAGGGGTTCGTGTCCCTGAGTTGCCCAAGGTTCCTATATGTACCAATTTTAGATCTCTCCAGAAATTTTCCGGAAAACCGGGAAAATTTCTGGAAAAGTCAGGGAATTTTGAAATTCCAAATGAGTGGCCACCCTGAACTGAGGCCAAGTTGAAATTGTGCAAGGGGACTCACAAAGAAACTGGGTAAACTAAATGAATGTCACTAGTGGGATTGCATGATCGATATTGAAATGTGGCCGATGTGTGTGTTGATATCAATATGTAGCTAATGGACAAATGTCAACATGTCCCACTACTGCTAGGACACCGTCCCAAGTGCGAAAACTAGGAAAATAACGTTGTACATTCTGCTATTACATCTGGTGCACTTTTTGGTAGAACGTAACTAGAACACGATTGTGTCAATGTCCCACAGTCGACACATATGAAAAGAAATCTCTTAATCCATGGTTCAAATTGTGATAGAGCGTGAAAATAAACTTGTATCATGTCCCACGTCTTCTGGAACATGTACTCGAAATATAGGAAAATACCTCCAGAAATTCGTTTCTTACACACAGTGTACATACCAAGACAAAGGCGAAAATGAACCAATTTGGCACATGTAACGCTACCGCTGGAACACCATACATATGGAAAATAAAACGACATGAGAAATAGGAAGAAACGTCTTAAAGCTCTGATTGTTTACAACTGTGCAGTAGGAGTAACAAAATGAAACACACAAGCATGTCGGGAGGCTGTACAAGAGCGCTTGCCAAACAAAGTGGTGTAGAGTGCGGGTATGTGAGAATGAATATGAGGAGTAAAGGTGGAGATAATAATGACTAATTAATATTAATGAGATGACTGAAGGCCCAAATTTATATACTTCTCACATTCCCCTGATTCGGTAGAGCAAAGAAAATAATTAAAAGTAAACAAAAAGGATAAAGTGATTAGCCAAACAAACAAAAAATAATAAGTTAAATTTTGGTGAACAGGAGACTCTAGCTTTCAGGGCTTCCTGCAGTTTTAACTCCAGGTGAATTTCCAAACAGATTACCCACACAACATGAAAGTTACCGGTTTTCATGCCTTATGGGCTTCGCATACTCCCAGCAGCTGAAAGAGAAACAGGCTACATTTAACAATCTTTTGCACATACCTTACGTTCTCCTGATGAAGAAGTCCAAGAAAGACGACAGGGTTCCTTAGTGAAATCATTTAATTCAGCAGCACACGAAAATAGACACTGTACAATTGAAGCACTGACACTAATAGAATTATGACGATAAGATATATCAATTTTGAACCTTTTTGAATTTAACTTTCTTTAGGCCTTTTACGTTTTTTATAAGAGATTGTTCAAGTTTGTGCACATATTTCTAGAGTTCCGTGCAGTCCGCCATCATCATCCTTGGGCGTTCCTGAAGAGTAGCATCCCACGTAGACATACCTCTTCCCTTATGGTATGCTGGGTTGATTGAAGAAGTCCTCTAATTGATACTCCAATCCCTCACTGGACCTGCAGCTTCGTGTTTGGGATGGTGTCTGCGAGTCTCGAAGATTTAGAAGCCTTCGTTGTTGCCGAGTCTGGATGTCTCTAGGTGACAGTCATAAACGGCCTGGCTGTTGACCGGCTCTTGTATTGCTTCACAACACTAATACTAGTTGCACCATTATTTTGTGCGTTGATGAGTCCGCTGTTGCGCTTGGTTGGACGAAAGGTTTATGCACTGCGTCTCACACACATATTACAAATCACTAAAAAGATATAACACTTCAAATTAAACGTAGATATGAATATATATAAGTATTTACACGATGGAGCGAAAGACTGTGCCCATGGTCGATCTAACGAAGACAATTCGGTTGTCTGATCGAACGCAGAAAATACTACTTCTCAGACACATCTAAGATTTCAAAAAAATTTAAATTGTTTTTTTTTTTCTCGTAGGCAAGTACTCGCAAACAGAGCCTAATAATTTTGAATGTTTCAATTAAAAAAAAAAACTATGTGAGAGTCATAACCTTGCCTTGAATCTTAACTGTCACAAGTAAGGCACTTCATGGTTATCAAAGTAACCATCACTTGAAGTTAGCACAGTAAAACAAACTGATCCGAGCAAGAGCACTACCTTCTTGCTTCGCGTCCCAATGTCAACTCTCCTTCACTCCCCCTTGGAATTGTTTTTATTCTTTGCCATTTCTAGCCCAAATTATAGGCTCGCGCTACATATAGCATGTTTTCTTATGGCGGGGAAGAGTGCAGTGAGAGGGGATCAGTCCGGTGTGTTACCTACCCCTGTGACCTATTTACTATAGCAAAATTACATTTTTGCTCCTTTTTACTTTAATTATAGTTCACTGCAATGTCTAATTAATGCCCTGCTGCTATCACTAAACAGTATGAAAATGTGTCTTTCCAATGATATGTTACACTTTGTATTTGCTGTGAGATTTTAATGTAAAAACATTGTGTAAACATTAAACATTTTTTAAAAAAATTGCCTCTCTCACCCTGTCTTGTGTCCATCCCAGGGAGACACCTGGTGAGTGAATTCGAAAAGTTTCCACCTGTATGAGAGGGGTGAGGGAGGTTCTCCTAGCTATGCTTTTTTTTTCTTGTTGAAGTTTTGCAGCATAATACTTCTTAAAATTCAATACAAAATACATCTATATGTTACAATATACCTATGTTTTAAACACCTTGTGCTGTCATGTGATATTTAATATATTATATATGAAAATTCCCCCTATCAATCATCCTGGTCCCCAGCAGGAAAGCTTCTGCTATAAAAATGGCGGTATGGCTCTTCCTTGTATCCAATTTCCCATTCAAGTACTGTGAGAGTTGCCACCCTTTTCGATATAAGCCTTGATTTCATTGCTACTAATGCTAAACCTAGCTACGACCTAGATTAGTAAACAAAAATCATATCGAATACATCAAGAGAACTTTAAACATATAAATAAAGAATTATGTGTGGAACATCTCTACACAAAAGGGGTGAAGGCTGTTAACAGGAACAGCACCGAATCATAGCTTCTCAAGTATAGTTTGAAATTAGGTGCTCGCTGCGCCAACAAGAGACGTCCGTTTGTATACAGACGCCTGCATACTAATATGTGCGACTTGTGGGCGTGGTTTGCAAAAGTCACACGTCTTTGTATTCTCTGTTTCGACATGTACATGCTAGGTTCCAGCTCCTTCATGTAACAATAGATTTTTCGGGCACTCCGGCACCGAACGGAAATGTTACTTCCTCACGTATAAAAGACTAAATATAAGAATCCATATCTTGACATATACTCCATGTGTCTAGGTATGTCTATAAACAGAAAAGTTAGATGGCTACTATGCTTTACTGTCCTCTTCCAGACCACCTAGCTTTTGCGTCCACACAAAGACTCTGCTTTGAAACTATTCTTTTTTTTTTTTTTTTTTTACTCTACGTTCTTCCAGAACGAGATACTGAAGCTTGGATTCTCTTCAAAATACATGATACTTACGATTAATATTTAAATGAACACTGAATATACATAATTAGATGCTTCACCTCACGATAAATAACATAATAATATATATAAACAAATTTAAATCTGATTAATGATTCCACACCTAATCCTTTATTTTAAAAATTAAATGTAAATATAACACGAAAATTTAAATATCCCATATGCAAATAGGGCAAAAAGTTGATATGTAAAATAGGTATATGTATGCACTGTACATACTATCCCCCTTCAGAGAAGATGCAAAGTTATTTATATAAACGTTGCAGATTCTTAAAGGAGTGAATAGTTCGACATAATATTAATGCATAAAAACATAAACACTAGATATAAACAAACACTGAAAATCTAAATACACGAAAAGAGAAGCAAAAATACAGCACTACCTAACAATATAGATATATATATACACAAAGATAATGATCTTTCTCTCGGTCACCTTTTCTGAGGTGCACGCTCGAGAGGAAGAAGGAAGTTCCTTTCAGGTAAACAGCTGACTGTTTTTTTTTTCTTACTCAGGCTGGCCTACAACACCCTGCTGTGTTGTTCTTCCACGTTCCACATACTTCTTAAGGTGGAAGGCGTTTCTCTTCATGATATACTCTTTAGTGGCCGGATCTCCCAGCGAGTATACATTCTTATCTGTCTTGGATAAGACAGAATAGGGTCCCGAGTATAAAAATAAGAGCTTCTTGGTTACACCAGAGAAAGCATCTGACTTTGGAAAACAGCGCACCAACACTAAGTCGTCAACTTCGAAATGCACAGTTTGGTGACGTTTATCGAAGTGTTTCTTTCTCTCTTGTGCAGATTTCTTTAAGTTCCGGGCCGCTATCTCTGAATAGTATTGTAGGCTCTTGTGCTTCTCTAACTCTGGAACTTCAAATAGTTTAGCGATTTCTTTTGATGGTGACTGTCCGAAATGCACTTCATACGGACTTAGGCCAGTCGACAGATGTACAGAAGCGTTTAAGCATTTCTCTATTTTCTCTAGATGTTTTGGCCATTCACGCTGCTTGTCATGGCACAGTTTACGTAACATTCTCACTGTCGATCGTACCCCTACTTCCGCCATATTCCCTTGCGGATAATATGGTGTACTATAGATGGGTTTTAGGCCTAACTCCATGAGTTCTTTCTTCCACCTGGCACTGGTGAACTGTGTCCCATTATCCGTCAGAACTACCTCCACTGACGGGCACAGTTTAAGGAATTCCTTCAATTTTCTGATTGCAGAATTTGTGGTGGCTTTTCTGCAAGGAAACAGACCAATCAGCTTCGAGAAAGCATCCACACAGACGAGAACGTAGCTGACATTACCTACCCCGACCGGAAGTGGCCCTAGCCAATCGAGACAGGTCATGTAGCTGTGTCTGTTGACTAATACAGGATTCAGTGGTCCCGGCTGATAAACATGTGGGGGGGATGCTTTCTGACACGTGCCACATGAAGCTGTAAACTTCCTGATTGCATTTCGCATCTTTGGCCATACAAAATACTCAGATAGCATTGGCACCAGTTTGCTGGCGGACAGATGTCCACGTTCGTCATGATAATATTCCAATAATGGCTGCACAAGCACTTCCGGTATGCAAATACGTAAACCATCACGGTCACGCTTGCATAACCGTCCATTGGAGATCAAATACTGGTGGTTGCTGCTTTCTATATTTCCTGACTTGTCGTGCTCTTGTAATTTCTTCTTTATTTCCCCAAACACTGGGTCCGATGACTGCATTTCCGGTAAGATGGCTACCAGTTCCCTAAGTTTTCCGGGGATCTGAGTTAGTATGGTCAGTAAGGACTCGTTTATTACGAACTTCTTGTTTTCATCGAATTTCTTCCCAGTGTTGGGTGGGTATCTCGACATGTAATCGCTCAGATTTTCTTTCGATGGGACGTACTCAAATTCGAAAGAAAGTACGCTGAGTGCGAGTACCCATCTTACTAGCCTCTGTGAGGTGAGTCTGCAAAGCGACAAGAAACGAAGTGATTGATGGTCTGAACGGATTTTAAAGAAGTTACCCACCAAATAATGCTTGAACTTGTTCACCCCATCAATCACCGCTGCACACTCACGCTCAGTGATTCCGTAATGACGTTCCGCGGAGTTGAAGACTCGTGACGTCATACCAATCACACGAATGTTTCCATCTTCATCTAATTGATATAAATGCGACGAACAGCTCACATCGGATGCATCGCATTCCAATATTAGCTGCCTGTCGGGGAGTGGTTTTTTCAAAACTACTTTCTGCTGGAATACTTCCCTGATATGGTTGAATGCTTCCTCATGGCACGGAAGCCATTGAAACTTCACTCCCTTCTTTAGTAGTTGGAAAAGCGGAAAGAGTATTTCTGAATATTGCGTGCTAAATATCCTATAAAATTGGCAATAGCCAATGAAACTACGTAATTCACGTACGTTACGTGGTCTTCTGAATGACATTACTTTTTCCATTTTCTCAGGCGACTTTTCTATGCCCTCAGGCGAAATTTCATAACCTAACACACTAATTCTCTGTCTAGCGAATTGACACTTTTTCAGCCGCAGGGTTATCCCACCCGCGCGTAAATTTCCTAGCACCTTATCTAGGTGGCGCATGTGTTCTTCGTACGAAAAGCTGGCAACTATTACGTCATCCACGTAGTGGCCGCTGAACTCCTTACATTCATCTCCTAGGATCGAATCGATCGCACGAACACATGAAGCTAGACTTTGCTTTGTTCCGAAAGGAAGTTTAACAAACACATATGTAATGCCCTCATGAAGAAAACCTAGGTACTTTTGGCTATCTCTATGTACTGGTATCTGTGTAAAACTTTCTACTGCGTCCATCGATGTGAAGTAACGTCTATCACATAAATCTTGGAGCGTACAAAGTGCTGGTATAGGCTGGTCGTATTGACTACGCGTGATCTCTGACAATTTTCTCGCATCAATACATATGCGTAATTTGCCATCCTTCTTTGGCACTACTACCAACGGGTTAGTATATGAAGTAGGAAATTTCTTCACTATATTCCACGCCACCCACCGATTTATGGTGTTGGTCACCTGGGTCTTATGCTTCAGTGCATATGGATACATCCTAGCTTTTAGGGGCCTGTCATCTGTGACCTCGATGGTGTGTTCGTAGTTCTTAATGCATCCGGGTTTTTCGTTAAATATCTCTCTATGCTTGTAGAGCACTTCGTATAACTGTCTTTTCTCATCCCCAGTCAATTCGGTATACTTTTCGACATGCTCACGAATCTCTGATGGTGTAGCCTGGGTTCGAACTTTCTTCCACTCTTGGGGCGAGTATACTACATTCGCGAGTTCAGCGGTGGTTGGGAATCTTCCATCATCCAACCTCGTGCGCAGTGTTGTCGACTCCATCTGGCGACATTCTCCTGCATTAAGCAATTCCAGCTGAACGTTAGTATGCGGTCCTCGACTCGACACGCACATACTACTTAGACCGGGATTATATAAATCTACCGTCTCGTCATCGAACTCCCAGGTTAATTTTCTTATTATCAATTCATCTTCTTCAATTTGAATATCTCGAAAAGAAACCTCTGTTCTGTGGGGATGGTTAAGCTGCAACATATTCTCTTCATAATTTAAAATTGCTCTACTTTCTGAAAAGAATTGTGAGCCCAAAATTAGATCTCTGTTCAGCCCTTTCACGATTATTCCAGTTGTATAATAATCTCTACCATCGATCTCTATCTCCAACATCACTTGTCCCAGAATCGAGGCTACTGATTTACCAAAAGCTGAAGTAACCCTAATATTGGTGGACTTAATGAAAGCTGGTGGGGGCTTGCGCTCCTTCACGCGTTCCCAAAAAGACTGCGACAAAGCACTTATGGTCGCTCCAGTATCAAGTAACCCCATTATCTTCTCCCCAAACAAAACAATCTCTACTTCTGGCAAAATAATTACATTGTTTGAGGGTAAATTCCCAGTACTAGAGTCAAGGAGATCACGAAATATCGCGTTCGTCTCATCAAATTTCTTTCTATCCAAACTTATTCTTTTCCCATCTTTTAACAATAAACAAATTTCAGTTTGGCGAACGTCGGTATTTTCTTCATGGGCAAAGTGTTTTTTACTAATTATTTCGTCACACTTCTTACAATTATCAATCCCTACAATTTCTACATTATTTTCAGCTTCCTTAACTGTTGTTTCACAGTTTTCGCTATGTGTGTCACATAATCTATTTCTATTACGCACATCCTCAGAATTTACATTTGCAAGCTCAGAATGAATATTCAGACAATACTCTTCCCTAACGCTTTTCTGAAGAGGTGCGAGGGAACCTCAGTTTCTCGCATTGTTCGGGCTGTTAGATCTCGAATGGCCACGAGACGGCTGAGATCTCAACTGCTGACCAGCCCTTTGCTCTTGTACATGCAGTTCATTGATCTCCTGTGCATAGTCACTTCTATTTCCTGTGTTGTTGTTGTAGTTCCGACCTACATTCCGGCCACGCCTCTGACCTCTACGACCACCGTTAGCTCCCCTAGACGCCCTGCTGTCTCGACGCTGCATACCGCTGCCGCGCTGTTGCCAATTTTCTCCTTCTCTCTCATTATTGTCAGCATTACGCGGTGTGCCTCTACTACCCCTCTGTTGATAAGGCCCATTATTCCTATGTTGCCTTCTGTTTACTCGTGAGGGATTACTCGGCCTATTGTTTCTCGGAGGAGGGGGTGACTGCCTTCTCTCCCCTTCTTCAACTGCCAACATGTTAATTCCCCTCCTGCTGTTGCTACTCGGGGGCTGATACGTACTCTGGAGTTCACCAACGATTCCCAGTAACTCCTCAATAGTACGTGGCTTCGAGGATACAATGCAGCGGTAAATGGAAAATGGAAGCTGCCGTGGAAGGACTTTAAGTAAAACCTGTTGTGGTAAGGGTGGGTCCAATATGCTGTTCGTATGGAGCAGCTCTAGCAAATACTCGGTCGGTTTTTTGTTTCCTCGTGTCTCGAAACGCGATGTCAATATTGAAGCACGAAGGTTAGCTAGTTTCTCCTCGCTAAGGTAGGTCTCCCGAAATTGAGTAACTAGTTCTTGGTAAGTTCTGCACTTCACTGACGTCACCTGATACCATCTACGCGAGATGCCCTTGAAACACCTTGTGGTGAAGGCTAAACGTCGCTCTTCTGGTACGCCAGTGAGTTCAAAATAACTGTCTAATTCTAACAGGAAGTTATGCGTCTGGACCTCGGTCTCAGTACCATCAAACGTTGGAAGAGACAAATCTCGGTGGAGAAACCCTAAAGCTGACGCAATCTGGCACGGCTGTGGTGCTGGGTTCGTTGGGAAGGCAGTGTGTTCACTTGAGCTCTCCTGTCTCGAAATTTCCGACGTCTGTCTCGCGTTACTTGGACCGGCTACAGGAGACTCGGCTCTCGTATTCGAGACAGAGGCTGAGACATTCTCGTCACTACTTCTCTCCCTGACAGAATCACGCAACAGTTCTAACTGTTCTTCCCAGCGTAACTCGGCCCGTCTCAGCTTGGACTGCAGCTGGCCTACAGAGCTCTCCACCCCATCTAGTCTGCCTGTCAAATTTCCAACATGTTCTTTTACGCCCTGCACTTGATTGTTTACTTCAGTGACGTTTTCACCTACTTTCTCTACTTCACTATTCAAATAGTTTACTTCGCGATCTACCTTCGCGAGGTCTGAACTAAGAGCTTCAGTCACTTCTTCAATCCTATTTCCCGCATTTATCTCTAACTGACGAACTCGTTCATCCGTCTCCTGAATCGAATCCTTCAGCTCTTGACAGGACGCAGTGATTCTCGTGTCCAGGTTGCCCGCAGTAGAAGTAATCTTAGCCTCGAGTTCCTGGACATTTTGCATTAACTCTTGCCTTATACTAACTGTTATTTCCTTTTCTACGGTTTCTAATCTGTCTAATAGTTTCTGGCTAGCCTGCTCCTGCCTCTGTTCCTGTTGCTCCAATTTCCTAGCTATCTCCTCTTGTCTTCGTTCCTGATTGCCTAATTGGCCTGTAATTTCCTCATATTTTCCCGAGATCTCCTGCATAGCTTTTTCTTGTTTCTTCTCCTGACTTTCTAACTTCTCTGAAATTCCCTTCAACATTGTCATTAATGACATGAGACACGGGTCGGTCGTGTTACCTGTGACTTGCGCGGAGGTACTCGGAACAGGTTCCCTTACATGCTCCGGTTCAGTGATCCTAACATCGTTCTCAGTGTGTAAAACTACTGCTTCTACTTCCTGCCCTGGAGAAGTCTGGGCAGTGCCAACGCGATCTCCAGAACGTGATTCTAAATTTTCGCCAAACTCTCCTAACTGGTTAAAATTTTCACCCGCGAACTCTTCCATTTTTCTAGTTTGACTTCGCGTCAATACCATCAAAACACAAACAAAGATTTCGAAACTCTAAGTGTCCTAACTGCTCTAAATAATTGAATTGGATCCCCCTTCAAAATTATAAACAAATCAGATATATCTCTAAATCACACACAAAAAACAATAAATGCAAGAAAAAAAAAACAACAAAATAAACACATTAAATTCTCTTGATGTCTCTGCGCGTCAAAAATGTAAATAAAATTAAACTGATCCGCGGAAGGCTTATATTGACGGCATGAACATTGTGGGTAATCCCTTTGGTTGCTTGTGGCTTCATTTAAAGCAATATTCATAGAAAGAAAAACAAAATGAAGTTACTTTTACACGCCACCAAGCTTCTTAGCAAAACAAAGATACAAAGGGGAATAAAATTTCACCTGGAGTGAACGGGCCCCACGCGCCGGGAAAGCCACGTTTTGTAGAGTGCGGGTATGTGAGAATGAATATGAGGAGTAAAGGTGGAGATAATAATGACTAATTAATATTAATGAGATGACTGAAGGCCCAAATTTATATACTTCTCACATTCCCCTGATTCGGTAGAGCAAAGAAAATAATTAAAAGTAAACAAAAGGATAAAGTGATTAGCCAAACAAACAAAAAATAATAAGTTAAATTTTGGTGAACAGGAGACTCTAGCTTTCAGGGCTTCCTGCAGTTTTAACTCCAGGTGAATTTCCAAACAGATTACCCACACAACATGAAAGTTACCGGTTTTCATGCCTTATGGGCTTCGCATACTCCCAGCAGCTGAAAGAGAAACAGGCTACATTTAACAATCTTTTGCACATACCTTACGTTCTCCTGATGAAGAAGTCCAAGAAAGACGACAGGGTTCCTTAGTGAAATCATTTAATTCAGCAGCACACGAAAATAGACACTGTACAATTGAAGCACTGACACTAATAGAATTATGACGATAAGATATATCAATTTTGAACCTTTTTGAATTTAACTTTCTTTAGGCCTTTTACGTTTTTTATAAGAGATTGTTCAAGTTTGTGCACATATTTCTAGAGTTCCGTGCAGTCCGCCATCATCATCCTTGGGCGTTCCTGAAGAGTAGCATCCCACGTAGACATACCTCTTCCCTTATGGTATGCTGGGTTGATTGAAGAAGTCCTCTAATTGATACTCCAATCCCTCACTGGACCTGCAGCTTCGTGTTTGGGATGGTGTCTGCGAGTCTCGAAGATTTAGAAGCCTTCGTTGTTGCCGAGTCTGGATGTCTCTAGGTGACAGTCATAAACGGCCTGGCTGTTGACCGGCTCTTGTATTGCTTCACAACACTAATACTAGTTGCACCATTATTTTGTGCGTTGATGAGTCCGCTGTTGCGCTTGGTTGGACGAAAGGTTTATGCACTGCGTCTCACACACATATTACAAATCACTAAAAAGATATAACACTTCAAATTAAACGTAGATATGAATATATATAAGTATTTACACGATGGAGCGAAAGACTGTGCCCATGGTCGATCTAACGAAGACAATTCGGTTGTCTGATCGAACGCAGAAAATACTACTTCTCAGACACATCTAAGATTTCAAAAAAATTTAAATTGTTTTTTTTTTTCTCGTAGGCAAGTACTCGCAAACAGAGCCTAATAATTTTGAATGTTTCAATTAAAAAAAAAAAACTATGTGAGAGTCATAACCTTGCCTTGAATCTTAACTGTCACAAGTAAGGCACTTCATGGTTATCAAAGTAACCATCACTTGAAGTTAGCACAGTAAAACAAACTGATCCGAGCAAGAGCACTACCTTCTTGCTTCGCGTCCCAATGTCAACTCTCCTTCACTCCCCCTTGGAATTGTTTTTATTCTTTGCCATTTCTAGCCCAAATTATAGGCTCGCGCTACATATAGCATGTTTTCTTATGGCGGGGAAGAGTGCAGTGAGAGGGGATCAGTCCGGTGTGTTACCTACCCCTGTGACCTATTTACTATAGCAAAATTACATTTTTGCTCCTTTTTACTTTAATTATAGTTCACTGCAATGTCTAATTAATGCCCTGCTGCTATCACTAAACAGTATGAAAATGTGTCTTTCCAATGATATGTTACACTTTGTATTTGCTGTGAGATTTTAATGTAAAAACATTGTGTAAACATTAAACATTTTTTAAAAAAATTGCCTCTCTCACCCTGTCTTGTGTCCATCCCAGGGAGACACCTGGTGAGTGAATTCGAAAAGTTTCCACCTGTATGAGAGGGGTGAGGGAGGTTCTCCTAGCTATGCTTTTTTTTTTCTTGTTGAAGTTTTGCAGCATAATACTTCTTAAAATTCAATACAAAATACATCTATATGTTACAATATACCTATGTTTTAAACACCTTGTGCTGTCATGTGATATTTAATATATTATATATGAAAATTCCCCCTATCAATCATCCTGGTCCCCAGCAGGAAAGCTTCTGCTATAAAAATGGCGGTATGGCTCTTCCTTGTATCCAATTTCCCATTCAAGTACTGTGAGAGTTGCCACCCTTTTCGATATAAGCCTTGATTTCATTGCTACTAATGCTAAACCTAGCTACGACCTAGATTAGTAAACAAAAATCATATCGAATACATCAAGAGAACTTTAAACATATAAATAAAGAATTATGTGTGGAACATCTCTACACAAAAGGGGTGAAGGCTGTTAACAGGAACAGCACCGAATCATAGCTTCTCAAGTATAGTTTGAAATTAGGTGCTCGCTGCGCCAACAAGAGACGTCCGTTTGTATACAGACGCCTGCATACTAATATGTGCGACTTGTGGGCGTGGTTTGCAAAAGTCACACGTCTTTGTATTCTCTGTTTCGACATGTACATGCTAGGTTCCAGCTCCTTCATGTAACAATAGATTTTTCGGGCACTCCGGCACCGAACGGAAATGTTACTTCCTCACGTATAAAAGACTAAATATAAGAATCCATATCTTGACATATACTCCATGTGTCTAGGTATGTCTATAAACAGAAAAGTTAGATGGCTACTATGCTTTACTGTCCTCTTCCAGACCACCTAGCTTTTGCGTCCACACAAAGACTCTGCTTTGAAACTATTCTTTTTTTTTTTTTTTTTTTTTTTTACTCTACGTTCTTCCAGAACGAGATACTGAAGCTTGGATTCTCTTCAAAATACATGATACTTACGATTAATATTTAAATGAACACTGAATATACATAATTAGATGCTTCACCTCACGATAAATAACATAATAATATATATAAACAAATTTAAATCTGATTAATGATTCCACACCTAATCCTTTATTTTAAAAATTAAATGTAAATATAACACGAAAATTTAAATATCCCATATGCAAATAGGGCAAAAAGTTGATATGTAAAATAGGTATATGTATGCACTGTACAGTGGGTACTTCTCAAAGAAAGAATGCAGAGAAAGTGTGGCTCCCTCCAAGCCTCAGGGCTAGAGCGCTCGCTTTCGCTCGCGTGGTCACAATTTCCAGTCCTACTTTGTAGCTCACGTCCTCAGATTCAAGACCCGAGTAGTTATTTTCCTATTTTTCGCACGTGGGACGGTGCCCCAGCAGTAGTGGGACATGTTGACATTTGTTCATTAGCTACATGTTGATATCAACACAAACATTGGCCACATTTCAATATCGATCATGCGATCCCACTAGTGACATTCATTTAGTTTACCCAGTTTCTTTGTGAATCCCCTTGCACAATTTCAACTTGGCTTCAGTTGTTGCATCCTTATTGGTATGCAGCCATGCACATCATGTTGTATCGGATTGAGGGAATATTATTGGTGAATCGGCAATGGCTTTCATGTTCTTGACGCTAATCCTTACATTTCCGACGCTTTGAACTCACGTTTACTTAGTATGAGTGCATTTCTGAGCATTTTTCTTAAGTGTCTCCACACATGTGAATCACCCTGCTTAAACCCGTTGTGCTCTACCGACACTCCAGATGTCTTTTTAGAGCATTTGAGAACAAATTCGCTACACTTAATACTCAGAACGTTACTGTTTGCCAGCATCCGTAACTGGCGATTATGCATCCACACACAACGGGCATGAAGGTGTCCGCCATTTTGTATTTGTTCGAGATATCGACTTAATACCAACGAATTATTGTTACCTGGTAGAAACCCTATCAATTCATATCCATTTAAACCAATGTTCATTTGGCAGATTATCCAGAACTCCCTACGTTCCTTTGGGAAATCCCTTGCGCGTGCATGGTAGGATTGTGTAACATGCGAAATTCAATACAGCAGGTATGACTTCTTCAGTGAATTTTTTACCCGCCCTCTTTACGTTGGATAGTTTCGGAAGTATTGGCGTCCGAAAGTAATTTTCCCAAGCTTTAGGCACCTTGTAGGTCTGAAACTATGTCCGATAGCCAAAAGTTCAAGAGAACTTTTTTCTTATCTCAGTGGCAGGAGTCACCTCGCAAGAGTTGTAACACTTATTTTGCAATACCCGATATATATGTGTAAACAAGCTCGCCTAAAGTTATACAAAAATTGGCGTTGCTTTGTCATATACGTGCTTCATAGATTTTTATGTCTGGAGATGTTACACAATAGGAAAGAAGATGCATACTTTGTAGGAAATGTTGGTGGGTTTCCCCTGGTAGTGTGTTATCCTGTTGGAAGATGGGTTTCCTCAAAGTGTCCAGACGAAGTGGGAAGACGAGTTAACGAAGTCACGAATGCACAACATACTGGTCATACTCCCCCGAATGAAGACCAAAGACAAACGCGATGTGTTCCTTATTGACTCTCTTCCATACCATAATGATAGGCGTGACTCCTTCGTAGCGAGTGTGAATATAGCTGTATTTTACCTGGCCATTGTACATCTATGGACAGGACATATGGGTTGTCTCTCCCCATCCGAGACAGAAACTACTGTCATAGCTAAATATCACCTCCCGCCATTCCTCTTGCAACTGCAGCCTACCTCTTCTTTTGTCACCGAGTTTCAAACAAATTGAATAACAGGAATACATTTTTCAGTATTGTATGTACAGAGAATTATGCTCTCTTTAAATCATAGTAAACTGAATGAAAATTAGTTGAAAATTAGCTGCCTGTAGTCAAAAAAACATCCAAGACGTTTATAAGTACCTGTTTTTTGCTGGTGACCGTACGAATGATTCCTGCTAGTTTTTATATTATACTATAAATGATTACTAGTATAGTGTTGCTCACGAGACGAATGGAGACAAGTACATTTTTAAATTCGAGACGAGACAAGAAATTTCTGAAGTCTCATGGGCAACACTAGTTTATTCAAACCTTAGATCTTGAACGTTGTTTTAATATTAAATGATTCATAGTATAAAAAGTATTAATTAGTAAAGTGATTGTACAAATATAATGAAAATTTGTTAGCGTTTAAAGAATGCAACTTATATCACGCCCTTCGTGAACTTCTCGTAATGTGGAAGGATTCAATAACTTCTAGATTAAATTAAGAAAGAGTCAGGAGTAAATTTTGTATAAAAACAAGACGAGGAAAGCTTTCCGATAATCGTAACGAGACGCTAGTTGTAAAAAAAAAAAAAAAAAAAAAAAAAAAAAAAAAAACCCTAGACGAGAAAATCTTATTTCTCGTCTCGTCTCTTGTAGACAACATTAATTATTATAGTGTATGTCGAAAACATGTTGCAATTTTCAGTTTGCAATTATTACTTGACCTTTGAAAGTCATTGGTTTTGATACTCCACTATTTTGTAGAGAACCACCTTTTTTTTGTTTTAATTTGTCTTACCTGGAATACGAAATCAAATTCACATTACGAAGGTAGACGGTATGGGGTGGAGAGATGAACTTTCGTCTCCCTCTTTACTTAAAATCTTGCACAATCCAACTTTCAAAGACCTGCTTAGAAAGAAAAAGTACATTTTCAAATGTCTTTTACTATGTTATTTCCAAATTTGTAATTAAACTTTTGAGACGCGGTAGGAGACGATCTGTGGACGAGCTTTTATTTTGCAATGTGTTTTCTCTGAGATTCTGGAAACATGTTCAGTAAATCTGGGACAACTACAGGATCTTTAATGAACTTACGAGTAAAAGCAGAGTGATGTCAAGCAACAATAACATTCGCTGTTTATTGTAAACGAACAATATTCTCGGTGCTTCACTGTCAATTGTCATTCTTACCTAACTTGTCTAGTTATTGCTTTAGGTTTCTACTTCTTGTAAGCGCTCACCGAGGTCACTTGAATTGTAGAATACAATGATCTAAACGAGGTCAGGGTTCCCCTTAGAAGTCTTACAGGAAAGAAATGGTAAAGTTGCAAATAAGTCGACATCAGTTACATAATCTCGAAACAAGGTTGGACGTTGCATGTTGAAGCTACCTTAAAATATCCGAGATGCATGAGCGCACTCTGGGAATGAACATATCAACGGCGCTTCGATATCGTTTACTTTGAAAACCAGCAATCTTTTATGCCTAGTTTGTTTGGAGATGTCTAGAAGTTATACTGTAGAGGATATTTCGTTGGTACTTTCAGTTCATTTTTCGTGGGGTAAATGAGGTGATAAATCTAGCTTGCTCCACATGGGCAGCTTTTCTTTCATCATATTTTGTTCTAGGTGAATCAAAATGTCAGAGTAAATCACTGGAACAGTATTTGCTAAAGAACGTGCCTTGTACAAGAGTAATATGTAATTACAATTAATTTATCTTAGCTCCGGGAAGGAGAACCTCCCCCTCGTCCGCAAGTATGCTTGGAAGAAGTACTGAATGTGAGAAGTTTTTGACTGGTGCATGATTCTGTGTATGTGAAATATGATTCTGTTCCGTTGCTAAATGGGCTTTGTAAGTTGTTACGAAACTGTCAGTAGCAAAGACACTTCTCCCACAGTATAAACTTGATTACGTAATATTATTCTATAGCCTGATTTAAATGTCAGTATTCCTGAAGTCAATGGCGGCAATTGGACGTTAAAAGTGGGGAAGGGGGGGGCAAGGCATGATCTGAATATTTGTATACCAATCCTAGTTTCCCTGCTTGTTTCTAACACTTTGTTTGACGAAAGATTGTATAACTAATAGGTAGCATATATCGTATTTCATGTTTCCTTAAGTAAATTGACAAGAGTAACGGAAGTAGGTACTAGCCCTTTGTACTCTTAAACAACGAAGGTGTAAGAAGAGATTTGAGTCTTTGCTCATGAACATCTTAAAATTCTGTCTGGAAAATTATGTGATCAGATTATTTTATAATAAAATTTTAAAATAAATAAATAAATAGAAAGGATAATATTAATCATAGTAATGAATATTGAGGGTTGTTATGCAAAAGTTATATTGAAACTGGATATTAATGAATCACTTAATTTATAATTCCACACATGGCATTAAATGCATACTATTACTCTTACTAGGTACATTCGCGAAATGTCCCCTCGGGATTCGTGTAAAATTGATTCAAATGCAAAGTTGTCCTCATCACAATGTATATTGTACTAATTTTAGCGGCCCATATCGGTAATTTGCATATTTATGGACCTTCATATATCCGGAATTCAATCATACACTAGTGTAACGCTCGAACACAAAATTCTTTAGATGTTAGATGTTCTTTAGATGTAACTGGACATGAATTGGGCACATGCAAAACAAATTGAATCAAGTACTGCTTCTCTCTACCATCTTGGATTCACCACATTGGATTCAACTTTCGGTTTTTCAAATGGGAATGGGTGCAAATGATACATCAAATTTATGTACAATTTTCTCGGAAATTCAATAATGTAGAGAGTTTTACCGTAGCTATGGCATGTTAAAAGTCAGGCACTACACAAATATTGAATCAAATAGAAAGCTGTGCAGGGTCCCGTGAGTGTATATCTAATGTTTTACGTGATTTATCGTTGACGAACTGAACATACATACATACATACATACATACAGACGTCAATGCGAAAATGGTAGGTCTTCCCCCAAGTGAACTTTGAGGTGGACAAACATAGTGTGCGTGGGTTTCCTTGGGGTTCTCCTGTTTCCTTCCAATTTCTTCATTCCACCATTTCATTCATTTCTCATCATCACCGTCTCTTTTAGCCTAGCTGGCATAACGTGGGACGTAAAACTAAAAGATTTCATTTCGCACAATACTTCGTTGTTATAGTGTAACACGGAAGTAAAAACAACCACTCACAGATATGTAATAAGATTATAACACCAATTTGTAAAGAGTTTGTTTATACCTACAGTATATTTCCAGTTAGAAATTGTTTTGATTTGTCAACATCAAAAACATATGCGTAACTGATATTACTCTGCAATGTCTATTCGCGAAGTGCGTAGAAGGGTTTAACATTCAATACTTTGCAAACGGTACAAGCTACAGTAAAATCCTCTACATCAGTGAGTTTCCGAGAAAATTGTACATGAATTTGATGTATGACTTGCACCTATTCCCATTTGAAAAACTGGAAGTCGAATCCAATATGGCGGAAGATCAATGGTCGAGTTAACATTCAATGACTGAACGATAGATGGACGATAAGTACGGGTGCCCATTGCCAGTTTCCCTCCGAAAGTCCACGATGTACCCTCCGTAAATTCTTGTGACATGGGTCCTACAAAAGCAACATTTACTTTCAAATTTTTGGAAGGTTTAAAAATGTCTTCAATATCTTCTCCCTCTCTTTTGTCGTGCGACCTTGATTAAAAATGTTGCTCTTGTATAAATTATGGATCTTGTATAGAAACGTTTAATTGCTAACCGGCTTTAAATTCTCATTTTTCAATCGCATAAAAATGCAGTAGCGCATTTTGCGTCATGGATTTCCCTTATGAATACTCCTGCGGTAAATACAAGCAAGTGGAGGCAGAACACATCATTACTAATGAAATGAAAAGAGCGGGATGAAACTAGAGAATCTCAAGGAAACCCATGTTCACGCATGGGATCGCGCTCATTTTTTTGCACCAGCCATGGAAGAAAAAAGCGAATAAATTTTTAAGTCATTACAAAGGCAATGGAAACCAGTTTTCTCGCTTGCTTTTATAATCGACAACAAATATCCATTAAGCTACTACTTCACTTGCTTCGGAGATCTTCACCTTTGCTGATTTATTAGTAAAGCTCATAGAAACTACATGTATTTTAAAGTTTTGTTTATATTTTCCCAAGTACGCTTACTGACGTAACTGTTTTTAACCAGGAAACCGCAAAATGGCATTGCGGTTTTTTTTTTTTTTTTCGATATATTTCAGTCAGTAACAACTCAAGTTCATCTTTAAGATGTTGCAACATTAAACAAAGTAAGATACGAATCTCTTTTGTATACACAACTCGCTTATGGCAATCTAAATTTGCAGTGTTTCAAGATCATATGTTAGCAGCTGATTGATCATGCATTTGCGTAATCTTTAAGCTATAAGACTTGTCTTAGGCTAGATGTCAGAGGAATTTTTAGTAGTTGCTCAACTCTGGTACGACTTGCAACAGAATTTTAACTAGTTTGTCTATAATTTTTGAGAACTTTTGACCTAGGTTCCATGATTTTCAAGCAAAGGCACTTCAGAAACTAATCTTCCGCGTACATTTTTAAGAGAACGGTGCTGTGACTCATTTACTAAAAGTTTTCAATTAATTTCTAAAATGTAAGCCATCATCACCTTAGACACTGCCCCTCGCAACACAATGAACGCTCTTATCACTTTCGCCCAGTGTCAGTAGATTTCCTTAAGAAAATTTCCCTCAACTGACTCAAAATTTTCCCTTTTCGTATGAAATTTTCCCTAGTTTATTGAGTGTCTAAATTCCTATAATAGAAATTATGTGATAGGATTAACTTAGCTGTGTTAAAGGAAGTGTCAATCATGTTTGCTTTATTCATTTGCTTTTTGTTTCTTCTTCTTTTAAGTTTCTTTCATTTTTTTTTTTTTTACAAAAAATACACGCAAATATATCCAGTCAACAATGGGTGCAAATTATACTACTTTAAACAGACATCCCCACCTACCCACCCAGACACAAACTATTGGTATTGTATTGGTTTATTTCTGAAGAACAAAAATTTAAGCATTTATATTGGTCAATCAGTCAAAGCGAAAATTTCCCTGGATTTTCACGTTTTATCAGAAAATTCCCTTTTCCCCTTCTTGCCAAATTTATCTACGAAATTTCCCTAGATTATTAAAATTTCCCTCAAACTACGAACACTGCTTTCGCCACACTCACACCACATAACCGAGTGCCAACATTTAGCTCTCCTTTGGAAGTCAGAGATGTCCTCATTTTACATTACTACTGTTCATCTACTTCACTGAGCACTGGCTTTCAACTTCTCGTGTAGAACGGAGTTTTACCCCAAAAATATACCAACAACCTGGTGCTGCGCTGCCGTCTGACTGTTGTCAAACTGTTTTGTTTTATCTTTAGCATCATATATAACCTCTTGGTTCTGTAAACAGACTTTCTTGAAACAATGACAAACCATGTGATTCTGTAATGTGAGTTCATAACATTTTATTTGTAAAGTAGGAAATTCATAATGCGTTTATGCTACAAGTTACCTATGATTAACATATTACGGGACGTACGCGAGCAGTATTGTAGTCACAGCAATAACCAACTTTTTCTTAGAAATCTTAATATCGATATTTCTACACCAATATTCATGAACATTCTGTCCATAATGAAATGCAAAAGAATATAATTTTGAGGGAATTATTTTAATGCCTGTAATTTAAGTTTGTTTGTGTCTATAGATTTGTTCCAAGTACTGTACCATGACAGTTTAGACTTATTGGTCTGTAGATGATAGGGGAGACCGGGGGACAATTGTAACAAATTTTACATTTTATTTTTTTCTCACGTGTTTATGCTTCAATAAGTTTGAAAATTATACAATATCTTAAGTGAAGCTTTGTTGCTCCATTCAATTTTTTTTTTTCTTCATACATGACAACTTCTAATATAGAAAGTTACGAAGCATTTTATGACAGCATCTGTGTTTTTACAAATGTCCCCGTGTCCGGGTCAATTGTAACAGAGCTCGGGATCAATTGTAACATGATGTTTTTAATGAAAATTGCAATATATATATATATATATATATATATATATATATATATATATATACTATGTGATAAAAAGTATCCGGACACCTAGCTGAAAATGACTTACAAATACGTGGTGCCCTCTATCGGTACTGCTGGAATTCAATATGTTGTTGGACCACCCTTAGCCTTGATGATAGCTTCCACTCTTGCAGGCTTGGTTCCACTCCCGTCTTTTCAGTCAGGTGCTGGAAGGTTTCTTAGGGAATGGCAGCCCATTCTTCACGGAGTGCTGAACTGGAGGAGAGATATCGATGTAGGTCGGTGAGGCCTGGCACGAAGTCGGCGTTCCAAAACATCCCAAAGATGTTCTATAGGATTCAAGTCAGGACTCTGTGCAGGCCAGTCCATTACAGGGATGTTATGGTCGTGTAACTACTCCGTCACAGGCCGTGCAGTATGAACAGATGCTCGATCGTGTAGAAAGATGCAATCGGCATCCCCGAATTGCTCTTCAACAGTGGTAAGCAAGAAGGTGCTTAAAATATCAATGTAGGCCTGCGCTGTGAGAGTGCCACGCAAAACAACAAGGGGTACAAGCTCCCTACAAGAAAAACACTACCACACCATAACACCTCCACCTCCGAATTTTATTGTTGGCACTACACACGCTAACAGATGACGTTCACCGGGCATTCTCCATACCCACAGCCTGCCATCGGATCGCCACATTGTGTACCGTGATTCCTCACACAACGTTTTTCCACTGTTCAATCGTCCAATGTTTACGCTCCTTACACCAAGCGAGGCGTCGTTTGGCATTTACCTGCGTGATATGTGGCTTATGAGCAGCCGCTCGACTATGAAATCCAAGTTTTCTCGCCTCATGCCTAACTGTCATAGTACTTGGAGTGGATCCTGATGCAGTTTGGAATTCCTGTGTGATGGCCTAGATAGATGTCTGCCTATTACACTTTACTATCCTCTTCAACTGTCGGCGGTCTCTCTGTCAACAGACGAGGTCGTCCTGTACGCTTTTGTATTGTACGTGTTCCTTCACGTTTCCACTTCACTATCATATCAGACACAGCGGATCTAGAGATGTTTAGGAGTGTGGAAATCTCGCGTACATACTTCTGACACAAGTGACACCCAATCACCTGACCACGTTCGAAGTCCGTGGGTTCCGCCCCATTCTGCTTTCTCACGATGTCTAATGACTACTGAGGTCTCTGATAATGAGTACCTGACAGTAGGTGGCAGCACAATGCACCTAATATGAAAAGCGTATGTTTTTGGGGGTGTCCGGGTACTTTTGATCACATAGTATATAATATGGCATGTTAAAACAATATATATGGTTAAATAATACTGATGTTAATAATAATGACTGATAGGTTTAACAATGGATGGGGACAATAAACTAAGAGTATAGACTACATCCTCAAATTAAAAGGTAGACCTATATAAAAATATACAATTTCCACGCGTCAACATCATGCATGAATGATGAGTTACTTGTTACTGATACCGTGCCACATTAGCTCAAAATAACTTTTCTTTGGCCTAACTTAAACATGGACAAACAAAGCAAGATTAAAATATGACGTAACATAAAAATTCATGTCCGTAACGTAACAGTGGCGTTTGGCGTTCCTAGGCAAAATCCGAAGTGGCGCTCCCATACCCTCCTAATATACCCAAGCACACTGTGCTCCTAGGCAATGCCTACCCTGCATACCCTATTATTATGCCACTGATTCAAGTCCTAATGATATTGTACTAATGGACACCCACACTTCATTTGTAACCCCTACACATCCCTCACACAACGAAGAGAACAGAGAATGCGCTAATGTGCGAGAGAGATTAAGTGAAACAAGTGAAAAGTTATATTGTTTATTATTTCTGATGAATCAGAAAGGGAGCGTACTTCACAAACAAGTCTTTAAAAACTTATAGGCTATTTAAAGACATCACAAGGAAGGAGCATATTGAAACATTAATCTATTATGATACAACATCGAAAAGCAGTAGTCCGCAGCCAATCACAAACGTTTGTGAGGGTATATAAAGAAGTTAGGGAGGTCCCATAATGAAATATAGGGTGAAAGTCTTTTGTTTCCCTATAGTAACCATAATGATATTGTAATGATATAACAAATGGATGCACCGTGTCCCCGCTTCCGGCATATCGCGCATACCAAAATTTGATCTTCCGTGGGTGTAGCCTTCTGACTGCTCTGGGCTTCTTCCCTTTTTTTTTTCGTTATTATTGTTATTTCTCTTTCTGTTTCCCTGAGTTTTGTTCTTCGGTTGGTTTCTGTAACTTGTCTGGGCTATCACCAGCGATAATTCTTCAATTTTGTTGGCCAAGGTAGACAGGTCATTTTGTGGAGGATTATGCTCGTGGTGGGGAACGGTCTTTGGTTCTTGATTTGTGGTCATATTCTTGAGGGTTAGGATGAGAAGTCGCCATAGAAGGATTAAATTGTTGTTGATATGTAGGTACATAACTGTGCATTGGTTGTGTGACAGGTTGCGTTTGTACAGGATAGGTATGGCGATATAACTGTTGTACAGAATACATTATCTTCGATTCGGTTGGCAAGCCATAGGATGTATTCTGCGGGTTAGGTATATGATTTTGGCCGTATAGCATGTGCAGTTTTTGTGATAGCTCTGCATGCTCTTTTTTTCTTAAAAGGTCATTGGCGGCTTCCAATGTGTTTAATTTAGTCTGTAGGGCGTCTACTGTTGCAAACCTTTCTAACGCTATCTTGTTAAGGAAATTCTCTTTTATCCTAAGGATAAATGATGGATCTTTTGTTCCTCTGTCGCTTCCGGTAGTAACTGCCTGATTGCTCGGAGTTTACGTAAAAAATATGAAACTATAGACTCTTCTATTCCTTGTTGGACTTCAAATAACTCCTGTTCCGGTTTACACGATGGGACCTTCTGCCTACTTAATGCTACTAATTTAGATTTTAAAGCTTCATAGGACATCGTACCAAATTGATTTTGGTTTTTAATCTCTAACACGAGATCTAGTGCTGTGTCTTGTAGATATATCGGTAAAATTTCCTTCTTCTTAGCTAGTGACCATGATTGCATGGTTGCCATATAATCAAACAGCATGAAAAACCTGTCCGGGTCCTCGTGCACGTGTCTCGAATACTTCGTCAAATGTGGCATGTTAAAGGATATATTAGATGCACCCTCTGTCATATTTGTGTTATTCTCTCCTGATCTGTATGTTTGTTTACCTGATCTAGTTTCCGGCATAAATCGCACTCGAAGAAGGCGAAAGAAAAAGAAGGGAGGAATAGTGAAACTTAGATTGATTTTGATACTGACCTTGCCTGCTAAGAAATTAATAAAAAGAGCGTCCGTACAAAACTCCGGTGCCTATCACCATGTAATGATTTTATAGGTAGAAGCTAAATGACGGTCCGGGCTAGTCTTTTCCCCTTCACCAATTTATTATAAAAATTGTTAAATACAAATGTATATGATTACAAAGAGTAAAATAGTGTTTATCTTGTTATTGACCAGATGAGAGGAAATAGGTGTTTTGCACGGTGCCCCTTCACTCAAGGCAGTCTCCAAGGCACCTGCTGATTCTGGTGAGTCTTGAAGGATAGTCCCCTCAGCCCAAGGCAGCTTAGCGAGGCTTGGTTGTAGTAACGATCCCTAGTCCAATGCGACCTCGGGTAAGGATAAGTGTACCCCAAATCCAATGCGACCTGAGGGCAGGTGTTGGTTATTTGATCAGTTGGTCGACTGATGCCAGGTCCCTCGGTTGTCGGGCTTTTATCTGTCCTTTTCGGGTTCTTTCGTGAGGTCCGTCTTCTTTCGACGTTCCTCGGTGTCTTTCGTGTCGGCTTCTTGTCTGCTACGTTGTTTACAATCAATAGCACGTGTTATGTTGACATGTGCTTTTGTCGTTATGTGGGGAGCCTTACAATATATTATACACTAAGGCCACCAAGGATTGTTTTGGGGGTCGGGTTCTCCCCTACGTACTTGTACTAAAAGCATCCTTAATACGTGCATTATTTTATTAATTACATCAACTGTATTATCTTCGGTCATATGTAGTTTATTTTCATAATGGTTCAGTACAACTTTTTCTGGGACGATTGTAACGTGTTACAATCGTTCCCGATCGCCATGTTACATTTGAACCCGTTCAACGGTCAGTGATAAATATAACGATTTCTCATAATTACATTGAGTCAAAGCTTCAAACACAATATCCACGCTGTCAAGGAAAGAACATAGATTACACACGCACAGGGTATTTGTTTACAGTAAACTCATATGTAACAAGAGACAATAAAAACAAGCCAATTAAAAATTTACTTACTTTTGTCAAAATTATATTTCTCCTTGTCCAGTCTTCCGCACTTTACTAACGACGCTCCTTTTTTATTCCCACATACTCCTTGTATGAGTGACCCCAATGACATGTACAAATGATATTTCGAAACTCACTTCTAAAAGTAATGGCCAATGTTACAATTGACCCGCGTTACAATTGTCCCCGGTCTCCCCTACACTTCAGTATTCAGACGTCTCTCTGGTGTGATACAGAGTCTTGCTTCTAGTATAACTATCGTCGCAATGCCACGACTTAAAGAATCCAAGTCGTTTCTTCCAGTAGTGCTCAGGTCTTGTGCTTACTGTACTCGTGGTGAAATAAATGTTAGTACGTACGTGTACTTACAAGAATATACTTCTATTATCAGTTTGTCAATGCATGAACCTACACGATGACTTATGTAAGATAGTTGACTTTGGTACTTGGAAACAAATTCAAAGACTAAATTACAAAGCAGTCCTTAAGTTAATCATAATTGAGTTTTGAAATATTCAAAGCTTCCTTTCAATGTCTTTTGCAAATCATAATGAAGAGTACTGAACTAAAAGCACAATCAAGAACAAAAGTTTAATAAATGAGTTGAACATAGTTCGTGACAATAATAATAAAAGCTGATCGCTAGGGTTATTGCTGTTAAGTTTCCTTGTCGCACTAGACAATTCATCTTTAAATATTGTCATATATAGGTCTACTGTATATGTAATCATAGATCTAGGAGTTCCTTCTGTGACCTTATTTGAGTTCTATTTTATTTTGCAGATGGAGGCCTCAACTATATTTCTTCTTACAACGATCATCCAGTTAACAGCAGCGACAGTTTGGTTCCCAGGCTATTTTCCATCCAAATGGCAGAAAGGGCCTTCTAGTCCAGACGATATAGAACCTACACATAGGCTGATACCTTTAGGAAATTCACCTCCACGTTCTTCTAATGAAGGCTGGGGAATTTCACCTCATAGATCAGGTTCTGATGGCATTACTTTCCAAGTGGATAACTCTAGTGCGTGGCAAAAGAGGGTAGATGGTGTCATATCACGAGGGGTTCTTCAATTGGCTCTTCAAGTAGACAGTGTCCAACGAGAAATTGCAGGAACTGGTGATAATGTTGTGTTTTCGCCAATAAGTATTGCGTCAGCCTTGGCGTTGGTGTTGCTTGGTTCTGGTGGTCAGACTTACGATGAAGTAGCTAAAGTCATGGGGTTAGCTTCTGGTGTGGAAATTGCTGGCAACAGCAAGCTTGTTCATGAACAGTTTGGATTTCTTCTGGACCGTTTTAATTCTACTAATCACCCTGGTTTCAGTTTGACAGCTGCCAGTGGTTTATTTGTTCAAGACAATTTTCCAGTGCGTCCAGAGTTTGCAAGGACCTCAATGAATGTATATCACAGCGATATTGTTAATGTCAATTTCCTGAACCGCAGCTGGGAAGCAAGACAAGCAGTAAACAATTGGGTCTTTAATCGTACAAATGGTAAAATTAAAGTTATCTTGCAAAGACCCCCAGCTCCAACAACTCGTGTTATAATTGCTAGTGCTTTATATTTTAATGGTGCTTGGAAGTATCCATTCCCTGGAGAGATTACACAAAAGAGACTCTTTCATGTAAGTGATACCGAGAAATTAGAAGTGATGATGATGGGTAATAACGTAGAAATCCCTTACGTTGACAGACGAGATATCGGCTGCCGACTTGTTGGTCTTCCTTATGAACACGAAGCTGCTACTATGTATCTGATCCTCCCAGACCGACCAGGAGAGGCTGGTTTAAAAGAACTTGAATCGAAATTGTCTGTCCATGTTTTAGATTCACTTGCAAACTCTGCTCGTGTGTTGCCGGTGATTGTAAGTCTTCCTCGTATGAGACTGGAAAGTGTGCTACATTTAAGAAACACTTTACAACAGCTTGGGCTGACAACGTTGTTCAACCCTTTATCATCTAATCTTACGGGAATATCCCCAGCTGGTGGATTATATGCAGATGATGTAGTTCATAAAGTGGAAATAGATATTACTGAAACAGGTACAGTTGCAGCTGCTGCTACTGCTGTTTCAATTTCACGAGATGGTTCTTATTTATCTTTCCGAGTTGATAGACCGTTTTTCTTTTTCATCCGACATGAACCTAGCAAGCTCATTCTTTTCTGGGGATCCGTAGTCAGACCAAGGCCGTCTACACCAGTGAAGAATTATTCTTTTCGTAAACAACGGAGTCTTTTAATGAGATAGTCTTTCATTTGTGAACTTAACATTTTACGAGTAGATATATTTACAAAATGATAAAGAAAATTCACTCAGCACTAAAGTTTCCATTGAAGATCTATCCAATAAATATATAATTTGGATAAATTTATTTGCGCACCATTTAGTTTAGAAGCTTCGCTGAAACGAATTTTTGGGAACTCCGTATATTGTTGGAACAGAATGTAATGTGAGACCGTTAAGTACAAAGTAAGTAACAGTGGTGTCAAAGACTCAAGTTTTACTTACCTGCCTCCGATGATGCCATTTTAAAAGGGACAATATTCCTATTTTTGTTAGTGAAGTGATGGTGAGTTTTCCTCAAGTCATTTTAGCAGTGGATTGAAAAAAAGACAAATATTCTGCGCAGTGGTTCGCAAATACGATATTAGTACTTCATTAGGATGCCAAAGATGAGTTTGTTACATTTGTTTTGAACTGTTCTCTTTTTCCGGAACTATTGTATTTTGAATTTGTGTGGAAGTTCCTACTATATTGAACTACCCAAATATTTAATCATGGAATTTTCTGCCGTCTATGAAGCGTAGGTCCGCTAAGGAAGTTTGTCAAGCCAAAGACGACAAATATTAACCAAACGAAGATATATTTATTATTATTATTGTTTAAGATCCTAAATTTATTATTTGCAATGTATTTTTTTTCTTGTTTTTAAAAAGCTGAATAATATTTAATTTTATGATTTAATTTGGTAATTTATAATGTTAGACAGAATGTAAAATTATTGTAATTTGAATTGTAACCGAGGTGCGAATTTCAACTGTAATCAAAGTGCAGGAATTATCTGTCGTGTTTGTTAATGTTACATGTCTTCGTAAGAACAATCAAGGGAATCAACATGTAACCAAATAATACTAAAAACATAAAAGAAAACGAATAAATGAGAATCAACATAAAGAATTGGAAAACTGCACAATTGGCACTGCAAACAAATCATTAGCAGCATTGAACTCATCTGTGTTAGACATGGCTTTCTAACCTAGAATGAGGATCTCATGAATTTCAGTTTTCTGCCTGAAACATAAACTTACCCCTGGTACACCGTGCTGAATTTAACTCTTATGTTAATAATAGTTTATACTGGCTCCAAACCAGTTCATATAAATGCAGTGATATAATGCATATATATAATGCGGTGTTTTGGAAACTTAATAGCCAGTTTATTTAGCTACTTAAAACTTGTAGTTGAGGATTTAAGGTACAAACATGCTTTTCTTCCTCAAGGAACTGCATAGATTTTAAAGGACATCTTTCGATGATAGAATTTTGTTTTTATATATTTCAAGATATATAAAAACAGATTCTTTCCTGTTCTTTCTACTTTAAAGTTGCTAAAGTACCTAATGAATTATCCAGTTGTTGTATTTGATTTAACCAATTTATAATAACCTTTATGACACGAAATAATTCTTGGTAAGAAAACGACAGACAATGTTGAAGCAAGAGTAATGATTATGCGGATAACTTACACAGATTACAAATGTAAATGATAATGCTTACAGTTAATACTGTATATGTAATATGAAACGATTCATCGAATTTATTCTCAAGTTACGTATATGTTACTTATATATGATTGGAATACTAGTAATACAATTTATTACTGTCAATTTGGAGTACAATACTGTCTATTTGTGGACTGTTGTGTGTACGCCATAAAACAAAAGTTAGATGAATTATTCTTTTAACTGTATACTTCTATTTTTGCTTTAGAACATAAAAGGGGGTACTACGAAAGAAATAATATCACGTAATTATGTCATTTCGGTTAATAATCCTATTATTGTAAGCTTTATTGAGGCTTATTGTAATAGCTTGTTACTATAGAATATTTAATAAATGTTATGTCACGTAACTTTCTTATAAGAACAAATATTATAACCTGCCTGATAAATGTATTTTTGCCTTGTGCTGAACTGTCATTAAATACCCAGTAGCGTATATTGGTTTGACAGCTTGGGTTACTACTGATCTTAATAATACATTAATATTATTATTATTATTATTATTATTATTATTATTTGTAGTAGTAGTTGTTGTAATAATATAATAATAATAATGATAACAAAACAAAATATATATATGTAACAGTGAAGAAATAATGATTGACAATGTTAAACTTTACTTTCAGACCATTATTACTATTTTCCTTAACATTCTGCGATTATGCACTGAGTCTAAAGAAGACGATGATGATGAGATGGATAATAATAGTGGAATGACGAAATTGGAAGGAAATGGGATAACCCAGAGAAGGCTCGCACATGATATTTGTTGACCATAAAGCTCACTTAGAGGAAGATGGAATCGAACCAGGCACCTACACAGCAGACGTAAGCGCTTTATCATCGTGGAAACCATTAATGTTTATCGCCATAACTCAAGCGTCATTATTCCTCTGTGCAGTTAACTTGTTCTGTCTTGTAACGATAAAATGTTAAATTTTGCCAACGTGACTTCTCTCGACAGTTGCCGTTCTTGTTGACGTATCATGCAAGATTTTTCCCGTGGTGAAACAAATCAACAACTTTTTATAAATTACTTTGCAACACTTATAAAATCTCCGATTGTGGGCCTCATACGGTAGCGGTTTGGTTAACAGCACGCCAAATTTCGTTCGTTCTGGATTGCGCCAATCGATATAACATACTGATTTTGCGATATGATGTAAATGACACAAATTTCGCGTTTCGCAATGCCTATTCTGCGTAACTTTTATCACAAACTCACCACTATAATTCTTTAAAACAGAACTCCCTCCCGGCTATACAATTAGTGTATGTATCTTTGATGCAAGGGACCCGGGTGGGAGCCGGGAGTAGACCTGCCAGCGAGCCCACCCTGTTAATACACTGTTTCGACGGAACAAAGGTGAATACGTACAACTGATACAATTTTTGCTGCGGAGACCAGCCAGAAGTTTCTACGTTGTTGCCACGTGTCGAATATCAAAAGAAAACTAGACGGACCAGATTAAAAGCTGATAAATGGTTGTATCTTAGTACATATTCACGTTCACGAAAATTTGTCTTCTATAAACTTAAGTTATATTAACTTCTTTTATAATGTTGTAGAGCTACTGCCAGTATCCCTGGTAGCCTACAATATACGCTACTGGATTAATCCAACATTAATTACAAATTGGTATGAGATGTATGCTTACATTTATTGCTGGGGAACGCATTTGTTCGAATACAACTCAACAAAAAGCCTAGTGATTCTTATTACTGGGTACATTAAATCTTACGAAGTCGTTAATAAGAATTTTAAGTTCCACTCCAATCATTGTAGTTGTCATACAAGTTTTAATATCCACCTATGTATTGTATACAGGCCCGTATTTATGCATAGGCCACAGGGGCGAATTTCCAGGAACGAAATAATTTTAAAAAAATCGAGATTGAAGTATGGTATGCGGAAAAGACTGTCCACGAGAGAAATATAAGGGAGATATAAAATATATACTGAGAACAATGTTATTACCGCAGCGCGACTGAGTTTTCTCGTTACGAAGCTACTGGCGGTAGAATTAGCCAGGGATATTGTTTATTAGCTGTCATCGTAATTCTTTAATTTGGTTCTGTACTGTCCCGTTGTTAGTAACTCAAACTATAAGTGGTCGCGTTCGTATTGTTTACTAAATACGATCAAATAAATAGAAGGGGGTAAAATTTTCTTAGGTCCTGTGGGGAGGATACCAACTTTTCTTGGGCCTAGAGCAAAAATATCTAAATACGGATCTGCTTGTATGCATTATTTGTATACACGTACTACCACCATATAGATCAGGATTTCAAATTTCCTTTCTAATTGTTTGTTGAATTTCTTTTAAAAATGGTTTTCCTAATGTTGGGTATGAATACTTTTAAAATTATGGCGTATGCTGAATTTCTTAAAAAAAAAAAAAAAAAAAAAAAAAAAAAAGGTTCTCCTAATGTTGGGTATGAATACTTTAAAAATTATGGCGTATAATAGTACAGTACACAGCAGTTGAGTTCTGATTAAATTTTGTGTTCTTTCTTTCCAGAATTTCATGCGATGTCAGTTTATTAATTTGTATTTATATCTGTATTGTATTGCATGTTAAGAAATATAAGGCAAGAAAGCTTTATATAGTTCACGAACAAACTGATATTTTGCTGAATTGTAATTAATTATTATTTTAAGTTCGGTTAGAAATTTGAACAAATAATGTCCTTAATTTTAAATGACAAATGCAATATATGTATGATGGAATAGGACCAATAAGTTTTATTTTTCTTAAAGAGAAATGTTATCGTTTGTACTATTTATACATTTTTCTTTTTTGCTGAAGAATTTACATATTAAATTTTTTAAAAAGAAAAAAAAGCCTCTATGTTCTTTTTTGGTCCATAATGTACCTTTACCTTAACTACAATGACAGTTTAACATAACTACTTCTAAAGCGGTGGTTTCCAACCTGGGGGCACGCTTTGCTGGGGCATTTTAGAATGTGCATGAGAGTGCAAGCTATTCACAGAAATAAGCTGTGAAATTACGAATAAAGCAGCACTTGTAATGACCATTTCCAATTTAGACAAACAAACTTCACAGACACTACATGCCCGTGTGATATGGTGTCTTTGTCATAGCTAAGAGGGGGCTGCGTGAAGTATGTAGCACTTACAAAGGGGACGCCAGATAAACAAGATTGGGAGTCACTGTTTTAAAAGCCACACAACACCTCGTGTTTGAGCAACCAACATGCAATCATCATGTCTAATATGATAGACTGACGAAAATATTTTTTAAAATGCTTTGAAAGTTAATAACATACGTCAAATATTTGTCAAAGGTAGATAACAGGGGGAATAGAGCGTCAAAACTATTAATGCGTTTACAATAGTTACAAAATGTATTTTACATTTCTTTTACCTACGGTTAAAAATACGCGCGTTTTAAATTATAGGTCTCAAAATCATCAAATGGTTTTTACATCAGGCAAAGTTCAATGTAACTAGTCTTTCCTTGGAATGTTTCAGTCTTCGTAATCGTTAACTTTTTCTTTCCTGAGAAAACTAGCTTTTCTCGTATACGTAAAAAGCAAACAATCTATCAAAAATATGTTGAAATTATTCATGCAGCTAATGATCTTAGCTGTAATAAGTCTTAAAAATAGCTTATAACAAATCAATTTAATTTATGCCAATCTTGTTTAACATCTTTATTAACAATTGTTTTATATTCAATATTTAACTATTCAAATATTAAGTAAAGTCAGTTTTTTTTAAAGCACGATATTATCATGCTAGTGTCCTCTTGTTTTCTATCCTCTTCAGTCCAACTGAAACCATCGGTTTTCTTATTACTGCTAAACCGAAAAAACATGTGGGACAAAAAAGAAACGTGATTTTCATTGACTTTCAAGGCAAACTTCTCTGTCTTACACACAGGAGAAAGGTTATTTATTTATTGTAAACATTTTTCTCCTCTTTACCTAGTTTTTTTTTTTTTTTTTTTTTTTACTTAGTTTCTGTGACTGTGTCTGGAGATTCGTTTTAATATAGAGTGCCCAAAAAGTCACCCAATCTATTGCGCAAATATTTAATCATCTTTTCGTCGCTACGTATGATCCTGTGAGTATTTCGAACAGTGACAAAACCAGCTTTAATTTCTTCCGGGGAAGGAGGCGGTGTCCCCCTCTAGCATCGTCACTGATTTTGAATCTATGGGCCTTATGCAGAGTCGTTCTGACGTGATTAGTACCATACTAAAGAGTTCGACTAACATATGTTTCCTGCAGTAGTTCGGCTTTTAGTATGACGCTAATCGTACGTCAAAACGCCTCTGCATAAGGCCCTATGTTACTAAGATATATCGTTTCGAAGTTATTGTTTCCAGCCCGGTCTTCCGATCTCACTCCACAAGGATTTTTCTTATCAGGATATCTGAAGTAAGCAGCTTACACAATTCATTCGCGTATTTTGTAAGAACTGCAGAGCTATTGCAATGAATTATGTACAGCATTTCACGTGCAACATTTTAGAACGTGTTCAGGAACATGATCAAAAAGTGTACACGTATGAAGCAGGTAATAGGCATTTTCAACAGTTTTTGGAGTATCTTCATTGATTGAGTGGCTTTTCGATGACCTTGTATTAATACAGTGATGTTTCCACATTTCTATATACTGTAGATGTTATTATTTCGAAACTCTTTATACACACAATTCGCTCTTTGTTGTACGCGTGTTTAAGTAGGAAGTGGAAGTTACACTATTAGTACACAGACCTGACAATTGATATGATAATGGTACTTACTTAAATGAACTGTGTTGAGTAGTTGTAAGTTCATCAGCGAAACTTTTCTGTTTTGTTTTATACGTAACGGACGTATGTTCGTTATCAAAAAAAAAAAAAAAATCTTTAGGTCTGATTCTGTAAGTCAAAGATGACGGGTGATAAGCAAGTGAATGATAATGGAAGAAACGGTGGTACGATAGTTGGTGGAAAAGGGAGCAACCCGACACACATGTTCGCCGCAAAATCCATGGCTTTTATTCATTATCAATGAGTTTATACAGAAATCTTGGTAAAATCTCTGCTACAGAGGAAAGTGTAGAAAATATTAAACATTTTTTTAGTGACGTGTAATTCTATATATATAATATGACCTTGAAAGAGTGATATAAGGTTAGGATTTTTGGTAGATGGACCCTATACATTTGACCGATTTCACAAATACAGCATATATTCTCATATACTCTCATTCTTTCGTAAATTTAAGATAAGTATATCCTGGACTATAAATTTTAAAGGTGTTTAAATACCGTGTACGCTCCATTACATTCGTACCTTGAACGTAACGAGTGTAGATGTGTGGTGATTATCTTTCCTACGATAATTCACACATGGAACTCATAGTTCAGGATCTCAATTCTTATTGCAATATTACAAAATACCAGTAACAGATAAAACTAAAAATCAAAAGGCAAATAGGCGGAAGTAAATAAAAAAAAAAGTAGGAAGAAAGCGAAGATTCCTAGATAAAGCATGTTTCTTGCTTATGTCCAATGAAGTATCAACCGATATCGATACTCGCCCACTTCTCTTGTGTAGGATTTGAAAGATTTCAAAGTCTCGTGTAGTTGTTTGTTGATATGTGCCTGTGATGACTACGGAGCTTCGCCACTGGAATAGGAACTTGTTTTGGATGTTTTGTGTGGTATGAACTTGAAGTCTGCATGGAATTTTGCATCTTTTATAGGATTTGGTGTTATATAAGTATCCACGTTTCTCATAAGATTTTTTTTTAAATTATCAAAATAAATTCTCTTCTAGGTAATAAAGATGTTATTTTGTGTATTTACAATGTAGTCGATGATATACAAGTTAATAGACACAATTATCAAACTTTTTTCGCTCATATTGATGAAGATAATGACGAAATTTTTATTTTTGAGGAGACTTGATCATTATATGTATCGACAAATATTAGAAACATCTGCATTCTAATTTTTGTGATAGGTGTTTGCTGTGCTACATATACAGTTTGAAAGTGTTAACAGGGTTATACAGAAGGCTGTTCCGCGTATGTTTCACCACAGCGATTCCTTCGTTCCCTTCCTTCCACGCGCAGAATGAACTTGCCCGACTTCGTTCAGGCGCATCTGTCAATGTTGTATTTTCTCGCTGAGTATAAAATCCCACCAAAACCAACCCGCTTTCGAGAGGAATAGTTGTATAACTTTTCCTAATATTTGTATTTTCTTTTCTCTCTGGGCCAAATATGCAATTAAAACTGGATTGCATTCAGGAGAGTTATGTTCGGAGAAAATTTTGGTGTAGCAATGAGCAGCAAGCAGTGTAACAGCAATAGGTGTGACATTAGCTTGACTTTAATCAAGAATGTGATTGGCAAGTCTAAGGATTCCATGTCCATAGCGTTCGGTTCTCCAACAAAAGGAATGAGAGCATGCAGACGAAACTTCACAGAAGTGTAAGAGAATTTCCCAACCCAAAGACAGATGGTAAATAGTCAAATCTCTCTTTGAGAACTGGCAACTGCACTTTGGGATAACTGAATCCTGAAAAGGCATTTAAGGCTATCGGTCATTACCTTACTAATACTCACTGACGGAAATGCAAGTGTAACCTCGGTAGTTGTACGAGCAGCAACTATCAAAACAATGATGGCGGTATGTCGCTACATTGGATGAGATGTAGTGTACCTCTCTGACTGCAGAAAACCAAGAACCACAATATACAGAGACAAAGACACGAAGGTCTTCATAAAACGAATTCGGGTATTCAAAGAGGCTATCCCGAAAGGCTTTCATGGTGGTTACCGTCACCAAGGCAAACTGAAGATTCGAAGAATGACGAAGAACTGGAAAATCAACTTGCAATACTGTCAGGAAGAGACCCTAAAGCCAACCTAAGAGCTGAAGCTACCAGGAATATTCGGAAACGAGATCAACATGGTCCCAATCTCAAAAGGCAAAGCTTCATCACAAGCCTCAATATCGTCTCTCGCATTCTACTAGGATATGAAGTGGCTACTAGAATACAGGCCTTACCTTTCAACGAGATATATATGAAGTCTCCAGATGCAAGTCCAATAGATGTTTATGGATTTGGACTGATTAAAGGGGTTTCGGGCAAGAACTATGTGACAAGAGTGAGTGGACTCTGGAAAGCTATTAAAGAGGAATGGAACAAGATTCCCTCGTAGTTCCTTCTCTGGAAACTACATGAGACACGTCGAGCACTGCCGCACCTAAAGCCATGAATTTGCTCAACTATTTGTTAAGTACAATTGGGTCAAATATACAAGGAACAGCCTCTGTAATGCAGGTTAAGCGCGACGGAAAGAGACAAGTAGACCCAAGATCGGTCAGATCAGGACCAACATCTTATCTGAAACTTGCGATTGTCTGGAGTGAAGTAAAATGCCCAGCTATCCAAATCTGCCAATGACGTCTTAGTTCAAGTTGACAGATCATCACGAACTATCCAGCATTACTTTCATAGTGCAGGACTGTATCGATAGGTTTCCGAAAAGAAGTCACTGCTTATAAAACTCCAAATGACATGGAGACTCAATAGAATTACTTCCATGTCAAAAAGCCACAATAATTTTGGACTCTATTTCATTTTCCGATAGCAAGCAGCGGTAAATAGCTCACAAGGAAGATTCGCCTTAAACGTCGATCTTTCTCAATGTGGTGGTTTTCCAGTGGAGCATTAATGACTTCAGCAGTCACATAGGTGAATTGAAACAAGTGGAACCTGTCCACTCATGGGCAGTTGTCTGATTGCAGGGAACTTTTTTCAGGGTCTTCCGTGATTCAAGAATAGGAAAATGGAAGGAAATTACCGTTCATGCAAGATGGAACTCTGCCCCTCTACGCAATTCCAGTGAGGGCATGCTTGATGACAATTTCTCTGGCGGGGACAGTCAGGCAGCCCCGACCTAACCCCATGGACTTCTTCCTTTGGGGTTGGGCTAAGGAACAAGTGTACAAGTTAAAACCAAGGGATATTAACAGTCTTGTACAAAATATCCATGAAGTGTTTGCAAATGTTCCAGTTGAGATGCTATGAAGAGCCGTGAATTCTGTTTCTAAAATATATCAGAAGTGTGTGGAAAATGCGGCTGCATACATTGAAATGTAAACAAATAACTAAATGGTACACCCTATAATGAATTCAATGGAAATAAAACTGTGATAAGTTGTTTACTTTTTGAAATGTTCATTGTTACAAAAAGGTACTGACATTACAACCATCCTATATATATATATATATATATATATATATATATATATATATATATATATATATATATCGGGTGTTGCAAAATAAGTGTTACAACACTTGGGAGGTGAATCCTGCCACTGAGACAAGAAAAAAAGTTCTCTTGAACTTTCGGCTATCGGACATAGTTTCAGATCTACAAGGTACCGAAAGCGTGGAAAAATGACTTTCGGACGCCAATAGATCGGAAACTATCCAACGTAAAGAGGGCGGGTAAAAAATTCACTGAAGGAGTCATACCTGCTGTATTGAAGTTTGCATGTTTCACAATCTTACCATGCACGCGCAAGTAATTCCCCAAAGAAACGTAGGGAGTCCCGAATAATCTGCTAAATGAAAGTTGGTCTAAATGGATATGAATGGATGGGGTTTCTACCAGGTAACAATAATTCGTTTGTATTAGGTCGATATCTGGAACAAATACAAAATGGCGGACACTTTCATGCTCGTTGTGTGTGGTTGCATAATCGCAAGGTACGGATGCTGGCCAACAGTGAAGTCCTGAGTATTATGTGTAGCGAATTTGTACTCAAATACTCTAGAAAGACATCTGGAGTGTCGGTAGAGCACAACAGATGGAGCAGGGTGATTCACATGTGTGGAAACACGTAACGAAAACTGCCCAGAAATGCACTCATACTCAGTAAACGTGAGTTCAAAGCGACAGAAATGTAAGGATTAGCGTCAAGAACATGAAAGTCTATTCAACAATAATATTCCCTCAAACCGACGCAATATGATGTGCACGGTTGCATACCAATACGGATGCAACAACTGAGGCCAAGTTGAAATAATGCAAAGGGACTCACAAAGAAACTGGGTAGGCTAAATGAATGTCACTAGTGGGATCGCATGATCGATATTGAAATGTGGCCAATGTGTGTGTTGATATCAATATGTAGCTAATGGACAAATGTCAATATGGCCCACTTCTGCTGGGACACCGTCCCAAGTGGGAAAACTAGGAAAATAACTACTCGGGTCTTGAATCTGAGGCCGTGTGCTCCCAGTAGGATTGGAAACTGTGACCACGCGAGCGCTCTAGCCCTGAGGCTCGAGGGAGCTTGACTTTCTCTGTATACATTTCTTTGATGAGTACCCACTTTGGCAAGCGCTCTTGTACAGCCGCCCGAAATGCTTGTGTGTTACAATTTGTTACTCCTACTGCACAGTTGTGTACAATCAAAGCTTTAAGACGTTTCTTCCTATTTCTCATGTCGTTTTATTTTCCATATGTATGGTGTTCCAGCTGTAGTGTTACATGTGCCAAATTGGTTCATTTTCCTCTTTGTCTTGGCATGTGTACTGTGTGTAAAATACATATTTCTGGAGGTATTATCATATCGAGTACGTCATACGTCCCAGAGGACGTGAGACATGATACAAGTTTGTTATTTTCACGCTCTATCACAATTTGAACCATGGATTAAGAGATTTCTTTTCAAATGTGTCGACTGTGGGACAATGTCCCAAACAAAGTGGGACATTGATACAATCGTGTTCTAGTTACGTTCTACCAAAAAGTACACCAGATGTAATAGCAGAATGTACAACATTATTTTCCTAGTTTTCGCATGTGAGACGGTGTCCCTTAAGTAGTGGAATATGTTGACATTTGTCCATTAGCTACATGTCGATATCAACACACACATTGGCCACATTTCAATATCGATCATGCGATCCCACTAGAGACATTCATTTAGTTTAACCAGTTTTTTAGTGAGTCCCTTTGCACAATTTCAACTTGGCCTCAGTTGTTGCATCCTTATTGGTATGCAACCGTGCACATCATATTGCGTCGGTTTGAGGGAATATCATTGGTGAATTGGTTTTCATGTTCTTGACGCTAATCCTTACATTTCCGACGCTTTGAACTCACGTTTACTGAGTATGAGTGCATTTCTGGGCAGTTTTCGTTACGTGTTTCACACATGTGAATCACCCTGCTTCATCTGTTGCGCTCTACCGACACTCCAGATGTCTTTCTAGAGCATCTGAGTACAAATTCGCTACACTTAATACTCAGAACTTCACTGTTGGCCAGCATCCGTACCTTGCGATTATGCAACCACACACAATGAGCATGAAAGTGTCCGCCATTTTGTATTTGTTCCAGATATCGACCTAATACAAACGAATTATTGTTACCTGGTAGAAATCCCATCCATTCATATCCATTTAGACCAACTTTCATTTAGCAGATTATTCGGGACTCCCTACGTTTCTTTGGGGAATGCCTTGCGCGTGCATGGTAGGATTGTGAAACATGCAAAATTCAATACAGCAGGTATGACTTCTTCAGTGATTTTTTTACCCGCTCTCTTTACGTTGGATAATTTCCGAACTATTGGCGTCCGAAAGTCACGCTTTCGGCACCTTGTAGATCTGAAACTATGTCCGATAGCCGAAAGTTCAAGAGAACCTTTTTTCTTGTCTCAGTGGCAGGATTCATCTCCCAAGAGTTGTAATACTTATTTTGCAACACCCGATATATATATTGCTCCATGCTGAAATGGGTTGTCTCTAATGTGCACACACTAATAACTGCTTTACACAAAATCCATCAATTTTAGAAGTGGTCGTTGATTAAAATTGACAATTATTACTTCATTGATCTACAGGGTGTTCAATATACAACGCAACCCGGAGTTTGGGATAGTAGAACTTTTGAACCTGAAGTGAAACCAAATAATGGTTATGCCAAAATGAAACCTTGTTCATGCATATATTTTTAAACTAGGAAGCAACGATTGAAGTACACTAGGAACCACACAGTGTTGCCAGATGGAACCGAAGGTGTAAATTATATATATATATATATATATATATATATATATATATATATATATATATATATATATATATATTGCAAAACATGTAAATTGACTCATAACTCATACGTATGGATGTTCTGTCGTTAATTTTCAGTTTGTTTAGTTGCAGTAACTTGGAAACTATGGAGCAGAAAAAAGAATTTTTCATTTCCACCGACAACTAATCGGATGAGGCCTCTGTAAGGAGGAACAAGGGAAATCGTAGTTTTCATAAATTAACACTCTGAATTGGCAACTTTGCTTAATGGTTCAGTGCATCAAAAGGTGTGTTAAGGATCTGTCTACATTATGCAGTTGCTGAAAACAATGAATAACAAATTTTGAAATTATCATGATAAAACGTTTACTTACATGCACCCGGCAACACTGCTACTATCAGAAATGAGTTGCCAGTTCTACAGCAGATGCTGGGAGTATCCCCTGTTTTCATTCACTGGTTCACACGTTTCATCAGGCAGGCACGTAGCCAAGGGGTGGGTCCGGGGGGTCCGGACCCCCCCCTTCGGATCCAGAAATGAAAAATATTAAGGAAGGAAGAAACAAAAAGAAACAAGAAACAGATGAATCAGCGTCAAAAATATAAAGCTACAGCAAGTGTTTGGTTACTCTTTCTTATGAGGAGCTTTTTGTGTGGATGAAACCGGAGAGGGGGAGGGAGGAGTTGAAAATGGGTATTATTGTAACGAAGCATTCCGAATTCCATCTATCTGCATGGATAACATAGACTCTCAGGTAGAACTTAAGAAATGCCCAGAATCACCAATAATATGAGCCATTTTGAATTTCGCGGCACCTCTAATCCATTTTATAGAATGTCTTTACTCCCGAAAGAGTATCTCGTTGCTATCCTTGATGGCATTAAACGAAGATAAGAAAAAGAAGAAGAAAGAAGACAAGTAGAACCGAGTTCGAATGACCTCGGAAGACTATATCTTTTTCAATACTTTTTTTTTATTTTCTTTTACTCAAGATTACTTCATAGTTTTTCTTATTAAAACACTTACTAACATATCCTAATTTTGTTGTCCTAAAAGACCGATATGGGTATGTTGCCAGTAAAATAGTTTAGATTGGTCGATCCCCTGGTGTCTAACCACAGTATTTCATGTCACGCCTCCCCCCCCCCCGATTACGAAATCCTGGATAAACGAACGAATATATGTTGCCACTAAAATAGTTTAGAATGATCGAGCCCCTGGTGTGATAACCAGAGTATTTCGTCACGGACCCCCCCTATTTCGAAATCCTGGCTACGTGCCTGCATCAGGTTCGCAGCAACTTTACAAAGATTAGACGTGTTAATGTTCTGAATGATACTGCGAATGTTCGTTTCCAAGGTGTTGAATAGTTCAAGAATTGTTTTTGTATACCTCCTGCTTTAAATGGCCCCATAGAAATGAACAGCAGTGTTGCTGTGTGCATGTGAGTAAAAATTTTATCATGATAATTTCAAAGTTTGTTTCTCATTGTTTTCAGGAATTGCATAATGTAGACAGATCCTTAACACACCTTTTGATGCACTGAAACATCAGCAGGGTTGCCAATTCAGAGTGTTAATTTATGGAAACTACTATTTCCCTAGTTCCGCCTTACAGAGGCCTCATCCGATTAGTTATCGGTGGAAATGAAAAATATTTTTTTCTGCTCCATAGTTTCCAAGCTACTCCAACTAAACAAACTGAAAATTGACGACAGAACATCCATACTATTAGTTATGAGTCAATTTACATGTTTTGCAAGAAAATTAATTTATACCTTCGGTTCCATCTGGCAACACTGTGTGGTTTCTAGTGTACTTCAATCATTGCTTCCTAGTTTAAAAATATATGCATGAACAAGGTTTCATTTTGGTATAATCATTATTTGTTAATCACTTCAGGTTCAAAAGTTCTACTCTCCGAGTTGCATTGTATATTGGACACCCTGTATGTAAAACCACTGGCGCAAATCCAGGGGTGTTGAGGGGGACATGTCCCCTCCAATCTTGGAACTGTGAGGGAACGTTCCCCCAATAATTCGATTTGAAATGTGTTTTTGGGGAGAAATGTAATGACTTTTGTCCGATTGCCACAAAGAAACGTGAGATGAAATTGGTATCACAGAATAAGCCTCAAATCTGCCCACCTCGCAACGTTGAAGACAACTCTACTCACCTGATTCTCCACAACATTGTTTTTGAACTTCATAAATATTTTGGACATCACTTAAAAAAAAATATGGGAACGGTTTTACCCGTCCACCCCAATGTTAAAGTCAGATTTGCGCCGCTGTGTAAAACTATTATGCTATCAGCAAGAACTAAATATATTTGAAGTAAATTAATACGTTACCTGAAGGAGGTGTCCCATATCAAATAGATTAATCAAAACATTGATGAAGGAAGTATACTTCATCTACTGTTAGATTTATAATTGCCATAATTTTCCTCTGTTTTTACAGGACGCGTGTTATTAAACAAGAAAGAAAATCAAAAGCAGGTAACTAAACTGTACATGCAATACGTACGTTATTTTGGGATTTAAAAATAGATTGAGTTATTATTTTTAAAAGTACACGTAATTACTCAACCATTTTGATTATTAGATAATTACTTTATAAATTTTGTAAGACCCGGAAATTTCAACTGTCCACTAGTAAACACACATATATAACTTTGCTTCATATGCAACCTTTATAGAAGGTTGAAAAAAAGATTGTAAAATATAGGACAATCCTAAATATAGAACGCTTGGACCCCAAGTTGCTTAATTCCAAAACCGAAATTTTCCAGAAGTGAACTTTAAAGTTCAACACCTCATGACCAATTCATATTTCTGTTATATAGGCAACCAGAAACCGTAACTATGTAGTTTATGGATTTTTAATTTAATGTCTATTAAAATCCCCTCAAAACGTTCCCATGTATAGAAGTCAATGCCAGCATTGGTCCATTAAAAAAAAAAAAAAAAAAAAAGCTATGCTACTTGGCATTCAAGCGGTCTATACAGGACGTCTGGCAATTCAAGTTTGGTCAGATATCTTGATATACAGATACGTATCAATTTAATGGAAACATCTGGAGTTGAAAACACGTCAAATGTCTCTGTTAGCAACAATCAGACGGAGACCATAGCGCCGGGCTATTGGTGGTGGTATCTTAGAGCAAACTCCGCACTACGTGATGAACAGTGGAATAGTAGTGTTTAATGTAATGGATACACAGTAATAGTGTAAAATGGGTGACCTGGCGATCTCTTAGATTTCCAAAGAGAGCAAAGTGTTGGTGCTCAGTTATGTGGTGCGAGTGTGACGAAAATGGCCAAGTATGCCGGGTGAGTCACGAGACACAGTAACCAAGATGACGACGGCCTACAAAACTCTCGGCAAAACGACATGGGTGAGAATGAACACCACCTTCCGAATGCCTTCACTGATAAGTTCCGCTGAGAATTAAAACGGGTTGTCACACCTGGCACACAGGAGCGTCATTTAGGGGGCAGGGAGGGGCATTTTCTCCACTGAGTTTGGGATTTATATAGGTTCTATCAATAGAATAGTAGTGAATCAGTGAAAAACGCGAAATTTTATTTATATCAAGGGGTCTTGCCCCCAAACAAAATCTGAAATGACGCTCTTGCTTCCACAGCTCGTGTCAAGAACCAGTCCGCTGCGAGTTAAATGATATGGACAGGGTCGGGTTGCTTGAATGAAACCGCTGGTAAGGGAACATAACGATTTAGCAGCACAATGCCAATGGCTCGGAGAATATACAACATACACGGCTGACGACTGAAACTGCGTCATGTGGTCAGAGAATTCATCGTTTACCTTATTTCAAACCACGGATCGAGTTTGTGTGGCGGATACCCAAAGAAGCGTATGAACTGCAGCGTATCCACCCAGCCGTCAAACATAATGACGGATCTTTGATGCTGTGGGTCGCAATATTCTGGTTTTCAGTGAGTCCTATGCTAACGATTACTGGCCGCATCATTGCCCGTGATTATGTTGTTATTGAAGGGACCACGCGAATTTCATGGTCCAAATGATGTTTTCGCGTAGTTACGCCACATTCCATGATGATAATGAGCCCACTAATACAGTTGGAGATGGTTTGAGGAACATTGTGATGAAGTTGAAAAATTACCCTGATCCACCTAATCTCCGGACTTGAATATAGTCCTAATTGAAAACGTGTGGTCCTCTTGGAGACATGAATCCGGCGCTTCTATCATTCACGATCTCTATAACTCCGTTCCATGTTACATTAAAGCTGTTCTGAGGGCGAAAGGAGGTCCAACGTTATAATAATCTGGTCAGTTGCACCTTTTTCAAGTGTTTCTATTAAATTCATAACAATCTGTATGCAAATGTGTATATAAAACTGCAGTGGCGGCATACAGGGGGCGAGGAGGGGCAACCGCCACCCAATATTTTTTCCGGTCCCCCCTCCTCCGGCTCCCATTTTTCTATGTACAACCGGTGTATAATAATATGTACAACCGATAATAATAATATTGAAAGCAAAACTAGTGTGTTCGCCTCCACTCTTTCTCCCTACGATTCTAATGCCGCCATTAAAAACGCAATATTCGGTTTATGAATACAGCGGAAGACTCTGGTAGGATCAAGTTTCACGTTAAGCTGTAAATATATCTCATGTAAGTTTCCGTGATGGCAAGGAATGTTAATCTCGAAACCAATTAGGAGTTCTATTAATATCTGTTGACGAGCTAAACGCGAACACCATTATTCGTTCCGATCTACAACTGAGCATCTACAATACAGAACAACATCTGGCAACACTGCCCAGCGGTAAAAACAGTTGTGATGCACATTTCGTCTGTTAAGCGATAACGAAGACAAAAATATTTTATAATTGGCTTATATATTTTAAAATCGAAAGAAAGTCAATGTAAGGAAGTTATACATTTGCTTTAAAATTATGCGAGTGTAGGTACGTATATACTTTATGATCTTGTCTGCTTATGTATGCATATAGAAGTCTATGATTTATATTTGGGGTCACGCCTATCTCGTGTATGAAAAAATAAAAGTACACCGCGCAGTATTAACGTTATGAAAATTTTATTTATAATCATATAGTAGTTATTAATTCAAGTGATCAATCATTTTATTTTATTTTAATCAAATTAAGAATAAATTACTAGGGATTTGTCGTTCCTGTCAAAGAAAAAATGTCTCATTTTATAGTATGAATAATCTGTAAGCGGAAAACTTCTTTATTTTATTTATTTATTTATTTATTTTTGCGTCGATTACCTTTAAGAATACTGCCCGAAATAATTATTTGAAAAAATTAATTCTTTCACTGATTATCTCGTGCTTCTGCAAAATATTGGTAATAGTATAATATATTTTTTAGAACGGGCACTACAGCAATATTGGACTTGGCACAGGTGAATATGAGAGGGACCACCAGAAGTAATTCTTTAAAATTCAAATTCAGGTGAACTTTACAATTCCTGCTTTATATGGTATCCTTACCCAGATAGTAGACTTTTAGAGCGGTTCTACTTGTCAATGTGAAGCTGAAGCTTGTATTGTAAAGGCTACTGTAAAATTCTTTCCCATATTGCCTTCTTATGCTTCTGCAAAATATTTGCAGTGAGCGAATTCATTTTCTACAGATGATGTAGAGGGGGCCCAGCAATGATGAATATACACACAAAAAAAGAGAGAATCGGGAAATTCACGTACGGATTTGTCCTAGGTGGTCACTACAAAGCAGTTGTGGATCTGCTGCGGTTCAAGGCGGGGTGAGGCTAGAGAGACTGCACAGGGGCGCGTCCTAAGAGCAGGCGCGTTAACTAAGTTTGATATGGTCGCAAAGGAATAGCATATGGTCACTACAAGCTAGCTTTGCATTACAATTGTATACAACGAATGAACGACACTTGTTTATGCTGTTTCTGTGTTCACAGATGGCTTACATGTTTTCCGGCTACATTTCTGTGAAGATATATAATAAAGGGACATTAAAATCATGGAAACGCTCATAGTGTATTTAGACGTTGAGACATGGAAGAATTATAAGAATATGTAAAGTTATTCTCCTTTTCTTGTAAATGAATGGAAATAAAGCAGCAGACAAACTACCTATGCTGTCGCATTCGTAAACTCACGCGTGTGTGTGACGCAACTTTCTTGCACAGTACTTTTCGATCAAACGTCATCAAGAATCAATGAACGGAAGGGCACTGACCTGGGAAGAGAAACAAAACCAAGGAGGACGATGGATTCTAAGGGAATGTGAAGTGAGGTGGTCCGAATAGCCAAGTAAAATGACCATAGGACTGCCATCCAAGGTTTGGCAGAGGTGCCTATGAGAACATCGGCTAAGTTCATTGCCTCAGAAGAGAGTCTGGAATGTGGATGTAGAGAGGATTTGATTTGAGTTTAGCGTCCCGTTCAGCAGTGAGCTATATGAGACTTCAGCCTACAGCTTAACGTGGGATCCAAACCAAATAAGCCCCCGCCGGAAATCGAACCCGGGTCTCCCACACCAAAGAGGCGTACGATATCCACATAGCTACGAGAAACTAGGTGTGGAGAAGAGCCACGTCATCAGGGTTTCTCAGACATCCATACTATCCAACGTGGCTCCTTGCAGTTGAGACAGGTTGCATTATTGCCTTGTGTGCTAGAAGAATGACAAGAGGACCTCCTTACGGTCATAGCCCATGAAGGCATCAACTATTGACAGACAGAGAAAGTTATGTTTGGGTTGCCAGCAACGACCAATAGCAAATGTACCGTGCTAGAATAACCTTTCGTTCAGTTAATCCTTTCTTACCTCCTCCACTTTACCCATGGTTTGCCGAAGTGGTCCCACCCCGATAAAAACCGTTGTTTTTTTCGGATTGGACTCACCAGGGGAAACCCACCTGAGATTTTTGTTTGTATATTATTGGTACAGCTAAGGCGATCAAATTGAAAGTTTTTTTTTTTTTTTTAAATAATAATACCAGATGTTGGACTTTACTTCGGCGAATTAGATGCTTTCACGTTAAGGTATACAAAAAATTCAACAAACCAAGTCTTTTTTAAGGCCTTTATAAAGTTCTGAATATTCTGAATGAATTAAAAAAAAAACTTACTTTAGCTTGAGATAATTATAGAACAAATTAATGTATGGATTATGCTTATAGCCTATTAGAAGTAGGGGGCCGCGGTGGCTCAGTGGTAGAGCGTTCACCTCTGGTGCATGGGGTCCCGGGTTCAAACCCTGCTCCCGCCAAGTGAACTTTGTGGTAAACAAACACCGTGTGCGTGGGTTTTCTCGGGGTTCTCCCGTTTCCTCCCACTTTCTTCATTCCACCATTTCATTCATTTCTCATAATCACCGTCTCCTTTAGCCTAACCGGCATACCCGTGGGACGTAAAACTCAAAGATTTCATTTTTTTCCTATTAGAAGTAAAATATGCAATTTTATATTATAAAATACTGTAAAACAAAATGCGATAATAAAATTTGAGAATATAGTCACCTAGAATGTAGAAATTAGTATGAGATATGGCTAGGTTTTCCATTCTATACAAATGTCATTGAAGATGAAAAGATTACAAAACATTGAAAAACTAAAACTTGAAAGATATTTTCTAGTTTAGTTTCAAATGATTATCTAGTCTACAGTCACTAAGTTCAATTTTGCACGATGTGAGAGAATCACCACTCTGTATCTCCCTTACTTCCTGATCCTATATACCTTAACCAATATCACAGCTTTTTCTACCCGAAGCCTGTTTCTAATCTTATTCTATATCAATCCGAGTGCTCGGGAAATTCCCGTAATTAAACGCACAAAGCATCGGAAGTGAATACTTAGACAATAAAAATATTTATTTTACGGTAAAAGGTATTTAACCCTTTAACTGGCACAATGTTCTGGAAGTGTGTACTTTAAGGTGGCAGACGTAGTACTACACTAAAATCGTACGACTATGAAACAATGATGCATGTTTCATACAAACAACAATAGCACACAACAATATACAAAAAAGTTACATAGATTCCCCGCCTCACCAAGACGTTTGCTACTGTTTTGAAATGCAGTTTCTGTTTCTTTTATTACAGTAGCAGCAATGTCCTTCTTTTGAGCAACAATGTGCCGTCTGTTATTCCAAAAGCCAATGTCGTTTGCGCATTATAAGCATTCAGATCTATCTACTGATCTTTTTCCGATTTAAATGTAAGAAGAAAAGTTTTCAAGACAGATCTTCGTCATTGCCACTGAACATTAGCGACATTTTAGTCCAGACGTAGTACTACGTCATAGCCGTTTCGACAGTACATATGCCATGACGTAGTATTACATCATAATCAGTTAAAGGTGTAATTTCATATAAGACAATTTGAAACTTTTATTTTATAGAACATGAATTATATCTTTGTTTTAAATCAATCTATTTTGTGTTCATATTTGGCGAACGTCACTGAGGTGAGGCTCCTGGGATGACTCGATCTACCGGTACATTTGTCCGTTTGTCTGTGTGTACCACACACTTCCGACTTCATGACAAGTCCTATATTATACTCTGTGTAATCAAAAGGATGCAAATAAATAAATACAAAACACTACAGGGTGCAATTTTCGGTATTTTAAGTTGAAATTTTCAGAGTAGAAGCACGAGACACTCTAAATTTGCTGTATACCAAAACAAAAGAGAAAGGGCCTGCCACTCATCCATAAATTCCGAGAAGGCCTATAACATTACGATGCATAATAAACCTGTCAGTAATTTTCGACCTTCCACTGTGGGGCTTATTTATTTTCCCGGTTGTTGGCTTGGATTTTTTTTTTTTCTTTGATGTTCGTAATTAACTCTCTAGTAGCCGCCTGCGGACTCGTACTCCGCAGTGAACAATGACTGTAATATACTACTGTGCAAATCCCGTTCCACTTTCCTTTTTCATACCTTACAACATGGTCGGATTTGGAAGGGGGGGGGGTACAAAGGTGTACGTGCACTCCTTCGTTGTAAATATACACTATCTAAATGAGAAGCTAGCAGTGAAAATACCAACACATTCCGAAATTTTCTGCCATCATGTTTTCGTTTGTGACTTAAAAGAAAGCAGAGCTTTGCAAAAGCAATAGTTTAAGTCGATTTTCAGAAGGTTGAAGGAATTGAATTGAATTGAAAAAGGCTTTATTCAAGCGGGTGAGGTTCAGCATATTGCTGCTCTACCAACTAACCCTTGTCAAGGAAGTACATTGAATTATACAAAAAACATACAATCAATTGAGTCAAAAGATACGGTTATATACAACAAAAATACAGGTATACATTAAGATGATAAAAAAAGAAAATAAAAAAGTGGTACTTTTAACAAAACACATTCACACGCACAAATACTACAAGTGAAGAAATAATAATAATAAAAAAAGGATACAAATACAAACATGAAAACAAACACAAACCGATCAATAACATAGAGACAAAATAAGTTATGCTTGTGATTCACAATGCAGGGAGGAGGGTGATGAAGTATTTTTAAATGCATGATTATTTAATAAAGAATATGTACCAAGTCAAGTCTGATTTCATTTACGTGGTTCAAGTGATAGAATACAAATTATGAGTACCTGAACTTAAATTTTGGTGGCTGAGCATATAAATTTTTAACATTTTCTTGAAAGAATCAAATGTTTTAGTTTCTTTTACTATATTTGGTACAGCATTCCATGACCTTGGTGCTAATACTGAAAATGCCACAGTGGTTTCCTTGAGTCTATGGTGTGGAGTATCAAACGTATTTCTTTTGCGTGTTAAGTGAGTGTGAATAGTTGACCTAGCAGTGAGTTTCTTGTATAAATACGCGGGACGTGTTGTTTTAAGAATTTTACAAATGAGAGAGCAATAATGCAAATGTCATCATCTGGACATTGTCAGCATGCTATTGCTGTTCAGAATAGGCAAAATATGATCGAATTTTCGTATGTTGTAACAGAAGCGGATGCATGAATTTTGTACCTTTTGGATCAGTATGGCATTGCTTTTTGTTAGAAGCGGGCCATACACAACATCACAATAATCAAACAAAGACAGTATCAGCGTTTGTGTCAGGAGTAGCTTGGTATCTATGGACAGACAGTCTCGTATTTTGTACAAGTTTCTTAGTATTCCTAGAGCTTTTGAACACGTGAGTAGAGACGTGATTATTCATAGGAAGTTTATCATCAATTTGTATTCCAAGACTTTTTACACAAGGTGAATAGCTAATGTTTGAGTCCATTATTTGTAATTGTAATTTGTCAGAAACAATTTTATTAAGTTGATTAGCGGAACCTAGAACAGTATAAGTACATTTTAAGGGATTAATAACAAGACCGTTATCAATACACCAGTTACTGATAGCCTTAAGTTCTTGGTTAAGGAGTCGAACAACTTGTGGTAAGTCCTGAGGCAAGGCTTTTATAAACAATTGAGTGTCGTCTGCGTAACAGTACATCTTTGAATGCTGTACAACAGATACCAGATCTGCAGTGTATAAGGTAAACAAAACTGGCCCTAAAATTGAGCCTTGTGGAACATCTCTATCAAGAACAGCAGCTTCAGAAATTTTATAATGAGAGGAACTACGTAAAGTAACTTGTTGTTTTCTCTTATGTAGATAGGATTCGAGCCGTTACTGAAAAGTTATAGTATTTCATTTTTGTTAAGAGAAAATCATGCTGTACAATCCGCGGCAAAAAACCTGCAACATGAGGATGTAAGTTTATTGTGAAACTACGCCTAACAGCACAGGAAATGAACATAACATCTAAGTGGAACGAATCACGCCAGGATAAACCTCGGCCTCCTCCCGTGCACACTTATTTTGGAGCAAAAGACTTCGTCATTTCACAATAAACTTATATGCTCATGTTGCAGGTTTTTTGCCGCGGATTGTACAAGGTCAGATACCTTTGAGAGGTCTAATAAGACTAAAAAGAAGGATTCACCAAGCAAAACAATATAGCATTTGTCAAATAGGGAACAAAACAAAAGCCAGGAGAGAAGAACATTTTTTCCTGCATAACACTTGCGACCCTCTTTAAAATACTTTCCTCCGTTCTATGCAACAGTGTTGTCAGGGGTAAAGAACATTGTCACGTTTGAAGAGATTCAGTATGATTGGAATTTTGGTAGTTATTGGTGCACTTCTCCTCAGACAATCCTGGATCCTGCCCTGCCTTACAACATTCGGCTTCTGCTTATTAGACTAGAGTTGCACTTCGAAACGTGCACTATTGTTGGAAATATTGATTTTTACAATGCAATTTATTTTTATGTTGTAGAACTTATTTGTATAGTAGGGTAAAAAAAAAAAAAAAAAAAAAAAAATCGCGGCACTTGCGGATAATGGTATATGTAGAAATATATATTTATCTATCTATCTATCTATCTATCTATATATATATATATATATATATATATATATATATATATATATATAAGATGTATATGCATTTTCTGATGAATTCTGTGTATAAATTGCACAGATTTTTGGTTCTATATTGAATATATTCCACACGTAAATTTAATGCGATTCCCAGGTTGGACATCCATTAAAGCACGAAAAGCTGAAAAGCAAAACTTCGAGCGATGTTGATCTGTTTACATCACTGAATATATTTCGCCCGTTTATATGCACAATTAACTTTAGTGTATATGAATTTTGGATGAACTTTACTAAAATACATTGTTCCATTATCTCTACGTGACACATATGCAAACCACAATGAAACTTTTATCAACAATTTATATGAAAATAGGAAAAAAAAATATTTCATTACAGGCGAAGTGAGTTTTCTAAGTAATGAGTTATGTCTAGAGTAGAAGTCCTGTCGTGAGCATGTTATTTTTTCTTTTGTGAGAGTCTTCACCACGCTTTCCCACTTTCTTATGCTGATTATCTGAATTACTTACAGGTAGTATGTGTGTAGAGGAGCATATACTTCACCGCTAGGCAAAGAAGGACAATAATAGATACAATATGCTAGTTAAGTGTACTTTGTTATGTATACAGTACATAAACAATTGAAAAATTCCTTCCAGCAAAATAAAAACTGTCAGTTAGTATTGGCAACGAACGGCATAATTTTTAGCATTAAAAAAGTTCGATTTTATTCGAAATTCTTAAAAGCTAGACGTGAGAAATTACTCTCACTGAAGCAACTCAATGTGAGCTATCGACTGATATTTCTTTATACCTTTGGACGATATTTTAGTTAGACAGATATTAAAATTTAGGAGTTAATGATATTTTAAGAATATATTTTATTAACCATATTAACATGATATTTTATTAACTCCATACTACGAAGGAGTATCAAAAATTTCGTGCAGTCACCTAGAAGAAATGCACCCTGAAGAATTCTTACATATTGATGGTATTAGTCCTTCTCTACGTAGTCGCCGTGCCTAGCGACACATTTTTGCCGGCGTTTCTTCACTTTCCGTAAGCCTTTTTGTAAAAGTCTGTAGTTCGGCTTTGAAACCACAGTTCAACCTCAGAAATGAAGTCATCCTTACTGGCAAAATGGCGTCCTCTGGGTGGACGCTTCATTTCTAGGAAGAGAAAGAAGTCACATATGGTGATTTCCTATGAATATGGGAGTGGGGTAGTTTTTCATATCGTAATTCCACTGCCTTCATCATGGATGCATGAACGGATGAGCTGGTGCTTTGTCTGTCTATCAACAGCATCACTCCTTTTTTGTCTTCAGTTCTTCTTATAACTTAGTCAGGAGATGGAAATAATAGGTATTAGTAATATTACAATGTTGCGAGCGGTGATGATATTGAATGAGAAACAAGCAAAAAGGCTAATACTCACCGAAAAAAATATATTAAAGTTTTTTTCTACATGTAACAAGTAGCGCTTTCGGAAGAACATTTTTCCTTCATCGACTTGCTTAAAATTCAAAAAGGACTTAAAATATGAAGGAGAATATGGAAAGGTTAAAAGGATTAAGAAATGTAGGAAACAAACCTTCTGTCAAAAATTAAACACAATGAATACAGTGAGTGACAGTGACAATGACAGTAAGTGCCTATTCCAATGTGTTTAATTTTTGACAGAAGATTTGTTTTTACATTCCTTAATTCTTTTAACTTTTTTTTTTTTTTTCTTTCTTAACCTTCCGAAGTAGGAAAGGTCTTCCGAAAGCGCTACTTGTTACATGTAGAAGAAAACTGATGCGGTGAATATTAGCGTTATATATGCGGTGAATATTAGCGTTATATATGCGGTGAATATTAGCGTTTTTGCTTGTTTCTCATTACGGTATTAGTAATAGATTGCCCCTGTGTTAGATAATCTGTCATGATGAACCCTTCACAGTCCTAGAAAACGGAAAGCGTCATTTTGGCGGCAGAATTTTGTACTCGTGCATTTTTAGAGGGAGGAGGGTGTTTTCATTGTTTCCTCATTTCTTTTGTTTCTGGGTCATAAATATAAACCCAACTTTCATCCAATGTCACTAGTCTGCGGAAAAGGTCCTCTTCATTCACCTCACAGCGATGCAACATTTCTCTTCCAGCGTCCTCGCTATTTCTCTTCTAGAAAGGTATGAGCAGTCGTGACACCTACCGTGCTGATATTTTTTGAAGATGCTGCTGGTTGTAAATGATATTCCAGGCAGACCCATAACTCATACCTATTGCACACATAACACTTTCAATGATTGTCCTCTTGTCTTCAATCTTTTCAACTCTCTCCGTCAAGGAGGCATCATCAGTGAAAGATAGACGTTCAGATCTAGAGGTATCCGCGGTGGTCATGTGTCCAGTCTGGAATTACCGTTTCCACTTGGATACTATCTGATAGGATGAACTTACATCCCCATAGGTTTCTTTCATCTCTTCGTGGATTTGCTTTGCTGATTATCCCTGAAGATGGAGGAACTTAATGACGTTCCGTGCCTCATGCTTGTCAATCATCACAACTTCAGTGATTCACCTGCAAGGAAAAGAAAGAAACAGTTGTTTTAACGAGTCCAGAATTTACATGGTTATCATACAAGGACCTAACTATAAAATGCATGTGCGAGGGGGTTCGTAGTTCGTCACCTTTTAGATAATTGCACGAACTTTTTGGCAGTATCAGTTTCACGTCAATAACTAGGATGATTCTCGTACAGCACCACATTTTAGGTTTGCAAAGAAGTTCATTTTCCTCCATCTTGAAAATTACTCATGGAGTTCTACACTTACTTATATCATTTTGTTCAGCTTGACGAAATTTATCGATTGTTACGTGTCTCATCTTTGGACATTTTTCTTCTTCTTTTTCTTCTTTAAACGTTAATAATAATGTAGAATTTTAAGCTATTCACTAAAATTCAAAGAAGTGGGGAAGGGTGTAGTAAAAGCCCTGAATAAAGTAATGTTTTTTGTTTAATTTAGCAATATACGCATATCTACTGTTTAGACGATAGATTTTGAAGTAATTATTTTATGTTACGTATTCTATTATTTAGTGTTGAGATATTTATGTGTAGCTGTTACGACATTTTTCTTTCTTTTTAATAGGAAAAGAAAGTTTTAATGATGTGTTCACAAATAACTGCATTTGGACTTCTATATTTACTTATCTTATTCTCAAATGCCATGTGTGAGGAAGATGTATTTGAACATATTTCTCCAGTAGAGGTAAGCATCGAATAACATTTAAGTCTTTACTACTGTCACGGGGTTTGTAAATACCATATACAAAGCATAGCTTTCGAAGCTGCTCGAATAGCTAGTTCACTAACTAGCTATAATCTCAGCGACTTGTATTTATTTTTATACCAGTTTAAGTAATTGTAATGTTTAATCAAGTAAAAGAAAACCATCTTGTAAGGTCTGTATGTGTTACTAGAGAATATCCACTCACACATTTTCAGTTCTTTCTTTTTACGAAATATTTTTTAAAGTTTTTCGTAACTTTGATTAAATTAATTAAAATCAACATTAATTTATATTGTCGTATTATTATCTGTTAACAAAATCTAGGACTAGGAAAATACCTAAAAACAAAAATACATACCTAAATCTTTTATTTAAAGAAAAATGTCTGTTGAGATGTTTATCACGAAGAGTACGACGTAACTTGGCTATTGTGTTAGTGTAAGTAGCTTCTTACACAGAAAATGGTACTTTATGGAATAGAGGAGCTTATTGTCATTATTGAAATCTATGAGTATGGAATAGAGGAGCTTATTGTCATTATTGAAATCTATGAGTCAGTTGAAAAATTAGACAATTACACAAGCAGTACAGAGTCGATAAACAAAAGCAATTTGTTACACAGGCGCTTATTTATTGTAGAAACTTCAAAATAAAAGAAAATACAGTATATTGTTAGTAAAATACACCCATTAAAAGTAAAGATTCCCCCTTCCCTTTTCGGTGCATGCCATGAAATCCAGACTGTATATGGAAGTGAAGGCTTTACATTTCCTTTACTTCGGCACATATGAAGGTGATGTATTCATCACCATGATCTGAGCGAGGTATCCATTTCAAAGAGGTTGTATGAACCTCAGAATCCACTGGAACGTCCCCACAGAATCGAATTCGGGCCGCTCAGCAGGTGTCAGATAAACGTCTTACGGACTACGCTACTGCGACTCAAAACTATATGTATTAAGAATTCAAAATAAGGTTATTTCTATGTGATTTCTGACATTTAAGAATACCACAAACAAAATAAAATAATTAAATAAAGAAATCAGATATTTAAGAAAATCATTTTATTTCGCTCGTTAACTGAATTGCTGAAAGTGGAACATATCACAATATCGTTGAATTCAAACGCCTTCAATTACATAACAAAGCAATAAAAAAAAAAAAAAAAAAAAAAAAAAAAAAAAAAAAAAAAAGTAGAACTTACGCAATTCAAATTGTTGTTCATTATCGTTTAATATGAGAAGCCCATCCACTAGCTGTGCGTTTATTGATCGTGAATAGTGAAGCTATAGTGGATTTAATATAAAGAAAGATTGTAAAGTAAACATGCGCATGAAACTATAAATCCTTTCTATTTTTCAATTTAAGAACCGAGACACTTAAACATGCATAGGAAACCATAAGTCTTTTCTATAATTCAGTTTAAGAACTATGGTGCTCGAAACATTCGTGACAGAAGTTATAGTATACCTGCAAGTTCGTGCAAGTTCATTTTCTGAGTGTGTATTTTATCAGAAACCTGCCAACAACAGATTATATTTCTGTAACGGAATCGAATCGTCGGCCGCCCATAATTCGTTTCAAAGGGCCAGAAATGAAAATAGAAGCAGTCTTTTGTTTAAAGTATATCTGTTGAGTTGTCTATCACAAAGAGTACGACGTAACTTTGCTATATGTTAGTGTGAGTGACATAGTTGACCCAGGCGGACTGAATTCCACCAAGGAAGCACCTTAAATGTTAATAAAACTTAAAGAAGCGTGTGTGACTAAATCTTTTGCGGGGTGAACAGTGGGAATGTTTCCATACCATACTGGGTTGTTTTGTTTTCAGGATACAAAGAAACAAGCTGGAGTCATTATTCGTTCCAGAAAGTCGTGAGCGTAACATATCAAGTTGTACAAAAACGATACTGTTTTCTGGCATTCTAATCTTTTCAGAATCTTCAGCACTCTTTGCGCATTGACTTTACGAAAGTTTAATTTATGTGGTACAATATAGTATGTTATGCCACATGAAATGTTGGATTTTCATTTGAATGTTCGCAGGTGGATCTGTACATCATTTCAATTTGCCTAAATGCTTGTGACGATAGTTGATGTTACAGCCGTTGCAGACCGAGTGGAACTAGCGAATCGGTAAGGTTTACTCGACTGAACTCAACAAACAAGAAAGTAAAAAGAGGTCTCGATATAGAATTCGACACTATTTATAATGAAAATTGAAACCATTTAAAAGAGGGAAATATGGCTTGAAGATAATAATTAGCAGAGAAACCATCAGCACAACCTCACCTCCTCCTTTTCCTGCTACTACTATATCACTACGATTGCTATATGTGAAAATTGTAACACCAAGAGAAGCACGTGTGGTGAAATGAAATTGATCCCACAAGTTTGTTACATAACTATATAGAAATGAGTATAATTTTAGGACTGTACAACACCTATAAAAGTGGGAAATATGTATAGCATGAAGCTCTCACGTGCTGTAATTTGGGCTCTGAACGACGTGGCATCGTATCAAACAAGTATTGGACGTGGTTCTTGAAGTATTGTCTGTTACACTGTTTGCATGCGAGTGTACAAGAGATTGCCATTGTCTGCTGGAGGACCGTTATGTGTAAGGTGCCGACCAATCATATTCCACATAGTTTGAGAGGCGGTATCAGGCGACTGTGCAGATTATAGAAGCAGCGATATACATCGTTTCTGGGAGAATGCTTGCACAGTCCGGAATACATTTGCCCGGACTTCATCTTAGTGTAATACGGAAGTAGTTATCTAAAAGAAAGGTATGACCGCAGTCTATGGAAAATTTCTAATGTCACTTGTGAGGTTGCCTTCAATATGTAGCAGCATCTGAGATCGCATTTTGTATTCAATATCACCGTTACACTAGTGTTTTGGCTGCTGTCACGCTCGACTGTGCACTCTATAACATCGGCTCACCAAGATAGCATCTAATGCGATAAATTGAAGCAGGACTTGTCCGGATACATACCATTGCTACCCTGCACACTAGCGACGGTGTTCATAAACAGATTGTAGTCTGACACGTTGTGATTCTGCGTCAGGACCCATAAATACCGATCTCACTGTAATTCTAATAATTCGTATGCCATATCCTGCTGTACAAATGATATGAGTTTGGATGCATTTCCTGTCATTTTTCATTAATAGTAGTATGTTTCTACTACTGCTATATTACTTTATTATTATTATTATTATTATTATTATTATTATTATTATTATTATTATTATTATTATTATTATTATTATTATTATTATTATTATTATTATTATTATTCCCAACAGATTTCATAATTTGAATCTTGTGTTATAACCTACTCATGTTTCGTGTTAGTACGTTTAATATACAATGAACTCCGGCCGGTTTTATGAACAATCTTTGTGAATAATTTTTCTCTCTGCTTACAACCAATATTTCGGGACACGAACGCGAACACACACTTATATCGACAATTTCACGCACCTATTACTAGTACCGTATGGATTAATTGTATTTATTAATTTCAATGGGAAAAATATTTTCGGTTTACGACTCAGTGTTACAGAATGAATCGAGGTCATAACCCGAGGGACCACTGTAAGCTGAAATTATGTTACAGTTCTATACTGATGTCAGATTTTTTTTTTTTTTTTTTAAGTACTTTATTATCTTTAACGTACACTGTGAGATTATTTTTCTTGATGGATATATAAATTATTGTTCTTGGGAAAGTTCCGTTTAAAACTGAAATGTGTAATGTTCACGTTCATTTTCCATTAAAAGAACGCGTTCGAGTATAGCCAATGATGTGTTTGAATGATTGACCAGCTTCCAAAGAGGTTTAATTTTATTCACCTTTTGAAAATCTATATGTGTGCAACTTCTTTACGGCCCACAATGGGGCAAAATCGCGAAGAAGTGCTCAAAACTCAAAAACTGAGCTGGAAACTTAAAAATTGGTACACTTATTAATCTCACACAGAGGGTTAATGATTTTGTCGGCCAGCCAGTTTGATCATATTAAAAAGTTGAAAAAATAATACAAAAGTGTGGAAAGAATGAAAGTCGACTTTTATTTCAAAATTAACATTTTCGGTATTGTAACGCCTCCAATATATGTATATTAGAATTGGAAAATGCCTGACTAGCAAAACTTTTTTTTTCTTTTTGGAAAAATATCTTCGTAACAGAATAAATATTATTTGATATGCGAATGTTAAAAACGAAAAAAAAAATATATATATATACACTTCTCTTTTAAAATGTCGTAAATATCTACTCAGAGATGATTAATTAATGTCTTTACGACAATGGAACATACGTGCCTACTTTTTGGCGCTTAGTTGAATTGACCATTTCTGCATCGATTAAAGCAATATTTTTTTTTTTTAAAAGAAATAAAACAAATAAAAATAAAAAAAAATAAGGTGACGAAATATATTATGAAACTAAAGCGATGTTATCAAAACTATTATTATAAAAATGTGTACATATCTACCAAAATACTTAGTACTAATGAATCTCCATGGGATCAAGCCCAGCTCAAGTTATTTCGTCGACATCATCTACCAAATCTTCGGCGTTATCATCGTCAGCTTCAACTGATGCATTGTTATGCACATCTCAGGAAAAATGGTGCATAGGAATTCATTCCCAACTCCACTTAATTAGTCACATAGCGAGAACGTGGACGAGCTAGCTCATGTTTGCAGGATATTTCGCGTTCTGGGTTCAAAATGTGCAAGTTTGCATGCTATTCACGGTAGAGGCTCTTTATGCACATCTGAAGGTAATAACTTTGGAATAAGCAAGACACAAAGAGGAAGAAAAACTTAATGGAAATCCTGTAACTCATAAACTCCGCAATTTTTTACTTCTGAGTTTTTTCTTATTATTTCTAATTTTTAAATGTTTTAAAAAATTCTCACTTCAAATATTATACATTGACAAGACCAAAACATTCCAACTCATACTCAACTCAAGAAAATAATAGTTTTTTTTTTTTCTCCTTACATGAAAATTTACTAAATATTTTATAATTTTCTCTAATTTTTAGTAACAGTCTTGCAATCAACATAGCGTACTGAAACTCGAATTCTGATGGCCCCAGCTGGTAGCCAACATATATTGTAAAGGGACTGATTGACATCGGTTATCGAATCTGTGACCCGGCAGAATGTCGCCCCAGATAGCGAAGGAGGAATGTTTAACATCCCATCAGTGACGTAAGCCATTTCTTTAGTCGGAGAATTTACATTACATAAGCTTATCTAACTTGATTGAAATATAATAAAGTCGACAGAAATCTTCCTTTTCTGTCCACGTACCGTCGAAATAACATAAATCAACTTTCTATAAGTTGTCACTTTCTCAATCCCATTCCAAATTTTCTCACTATCAGCATGGCCTGACACTTCGTCTTCACCAGAAAGAAAACGCTTTGGCAGGAGCTATCAGTATCATTCTGTCATGACGCCCACAGAATCGTCATAGGTAACAAAGATCAAGAAGTCTTTTGGGCTTTCTTTCGTTAATTGACTATTTGCCTTGTAGCTGTTGTTATTTGTCTCTGGTCTGGACAGACACTGTTGGTGACCATCGTTTTCGCTGCTTATGGTTCTGGATGATGGTCACTTGACTTCCGTTGTATAGAGCCCAATGTCAAGCCGGCCGGCCGAGGGTCAAAGAAGAGCAAGGAAGTAAAGTTGAACAAGGAGCCTGTCGTCCAGTAGTAAGCGACCCTGATGTCCCGAGATCGAGACTTGGGCTTACAACATCTGCACCTTGATCTCTACGTTGTAGTTTGTGGTTTGAGAGACGGTTCGTGACGTATACCTGGAGCGAATGAAGTAACGCCGTAACTCGGCAAGTAACAGGCAGCCCTTGCAATCTTTTCACAACCTCATGTTGATCTAGTCACCTATCCTCTGCATACCCTGTAAATTTGATTGTTGAGTATTATTCCCATGTTCATTATAAACTTACACCCTATGTATCTACCGGGTGTTCAAAAAGTAACTACGCAGTGCCATGTTGTGGTGTGCTAAGTGATGATTGATATGATTGTCAATTAGTAATACAACATTTTCCATTGTTTAACATATTTGAACCATATTTGAGCAGGTATTTGTATTTGTTCACAGGTCCGGTTTGATTGAAGATCATTGTCTTGTGTGACATCATTGGGATCCAGGTCATCATGCTGACGATTGAACGAAGAGAGTTTCTTGTGGAGCATGTGTTCCGCAATGGAGACAAGTTTACCTTAGCAGTAGAAGCTGCATTTGCAGCAAAGTTCCCAGGAGTGAAGATGCCTAACCGCAACGCTGTACGGAACCTCAACACCAAGTTTCAAAAGACCGGAAGCGTTCATAATGCTCGAAAATCAGGTGGGCCATCCACAGTCACATCCGCAGAGAAGGTGGCGGAGGTGCAAGACGTGATGCTGCACAGTCCAAAGAAATCGGTTAAACGACTAGCTTAACAGGCCCACGTGTCCGTGGGTTCTGCTCAGAAGATTCTCCGGAAGTCGCTCTCCATGTATCCGTAAAAAATTTCGATCGTGCATGAACTGAGAGACATCGATCGTGAACTTTTGCAACTGGTTCCTGTCCTTCCGCAAGACAGTGGTGAGGGGATTCTTGACAAAATGTTTTTCACGGATGAGGCATGGTTTCACCTCTCCGGTTACGTGAATAACCTGAATAATCGTGTGTGGAGTACGGAAAATCCGCATGAATTGCATGTGTCCCCACTGCATGATCAAAAGGTTGGTGTTTGGTGCGGCGTGACTTGTAAACGCATCATTAGGCTCACCTTCTTTCAGGACACCATAAATGCAGAACGGCATTGCACCTGCATTCTGGAGCCCATCCTAGGTGAACTGAATGAGGACGAAATTGAGAATGCCTGGTTCCAACAGGATGGGGCAACTGCACATACCGCCCACAAGGCGATGAGCTTTTTACAGGACATTTTCGGTGATCACATCATTTCTCGAGGACTTTGGCCTCCGCGTTCACCCGACTTCAATCCACCGGATTACTTTCTATGGGGTACGTTGAAGGGAAAGGCCTATGAAGACAATCCGCACACCATACAAGAACTCAAGGTGCACTGACACGTCACATTCGGAACATCACTCCCGATGTTCTGCACAACGTCTTCAAGAACATGCAGAAACGTGTGCAACTGTCTTCAAGAACATGCAGAAACTTGTGCAACTGTCTTCAAGTGCAAGGGGATCACTTCCAGCATCTCTTATGACTTCTATGACCTTAAAGTTTAGCTTCGAGTTAATTTTAGTTGTTTAAAGTGATTTATGGAAGATAAAATACGGCAAGTTATGCACTGCATAGTTACTTTCTGAACACCCTGTATTTCACACAATAGCCTTATGAGTTTTGCGCTCTACCTATTCTACTGGCTACATCTTTGTTGAGGTAGAGACTGGTTCTCTCTCTCCCTGCAGCCGGTTTCAAAACCGCCGTTTTGAGTATAGCTAAAAATATTTTTAAAAAATCTGAGGAAAAAAATAATTTTATTGTCTTTTCCTTACTGTGCGGCCTCTTGTACAATATGCTTTATATTGATTACATAGTAAATAGGATACAGTTGTTTGTAAGTGACTTTTATATAAGTTAATTTGTATTTATTGTTAACAATTTTTAATTTTATTCATTTTTTTGCTAAAATATATGCTTATATTATTTTTTTATTTATTTTTCAATTTAATAGCACGAGATATGGAAGACAGTAGAGGTGACAGTTGAAAAAGGAAGATCTGTGTTCCTTTCGCCTGATCAATTTGGATTTCCCGAAGCGTACAAAAATGTAATTTGCCGCATGGAACTTTTAAATGAACCAGTTACTCAAAGAGTTGGAATTTTTGAACCTCCGGTAAGTTCGCTGTACACTTATTGTGTACTGAGAATAAAATATCTTATTAATCGTTTTGTTACTATATTTTGTATGGCTCCAGGATACTTTCTTCAAGTAAAAAAGGCAGAATTTAGAAGTAAACATATAAAGTAAAGCATAATACAATTAAAACTTACAAAGTAACACATACGAGAGAAGGCAGAAATTTCTTACCCCTCACCATGATAGGGATGTGCTGCTAAGATTTCCACAATGATAGGTTGGCATACCACTAATTAATTTGTCTTTTCATGTCCTGTTGAATTGGTGTTATAGGTAGAAAATTAAGCAGTGGCAGTATATTGGAGAACTTATCAAACTGTGTTTAAGTTCCTCCATCTTCAAGGAACATTGGCGCAAACGTACATGATTGTAATTTGAAAAACTGTTTCCTGCAAATACTTTAAAATAGAACATAACTCTTCATGATCAAGTTACTAATGCGCAGCTGTGGTATTATCTATGGATAAAAGCCTGCTCACTTTAAAGAGAGGATTCTGTCTTATTGAGCTTTGGTGCTGAAACGATACGTTCGTCTTCAATTAATCAATTAGTTAAATGAGATAGAAACCTTAGTAATGGCAAAAATGTGTTCCTTCTCGCATTTTAAAATATCTAAATTCGGAACAAATACATTTCTGTCTATGTTTTCCCATAAAATGTGACTTTCATGTTTGTAGCATGTTAAACTGAAGTTCATTTTTAGATTAAAAAAATGATAATTGAGTAGTACATAATACCATCATTACACTTTCAGATTTCTTCCCATGGTTAACGTTCCTATTATCCTTTAGATTGATTTTTATATATATATATATATATATATATATATATATATATTTCTCAACTTTTTGAGTTACGAACTAACAAACAATTCGTTGGAGGTGGAGAATCACCGAGTCTATGTTTTTTTTTCTTTTTTTTTTCTGTGGAATGAATATTTTCATTTATTATCGAAGATTTTTCAGTTTTATATTCAGAACGCCCTAATTAATTTTTGTAAACAGTGACTGTTGTTTTTTCATTTAAATCGAAACTTATAAGAAAACCCATGAAAAAATCATCGTCCTTTTCTCCCCTTTAAAGAAATATTACTAATAAAAACTATTTACTTTATGTCCATCTTTTTTTCTCGTTTATTGATGATGCATTCGATAGTGCTTTTAAGATCTATTCCCAATCTCTGTGTAGTGGCATCCGCTGTATTGTACTGTGTATGAGAGATGTTAGTTAAGTTTGCGTAGGCCTTCAGTGTCTATAGCTTCGTTACAAAGTTGGAGAAATCTGAGGAGGACACCTGCAATTATACAATAATTTAAGATTCCTTACCAGATAAATTTATTACAAGGCGCCAATTTTCCCTCGGTCTGTTGTCCCGAATGTAATCTGTACGAACAAATTACTGTTAGTTCAAGTATTATTTCATTTGTGGAAGTGGATAATTGAAATAGGAAAAAGAAGTTATTGACTGAAAGTGTGTGAAGTGATTGTGAGCAGTGTCACTGTGTTTCATAACACATTTGATACAAATATTGTGAAAGGAAGGAAAATATATCCCTCCCTTTCATAACGTGTTCTGTAATAGCAATTCTGAAACAAAGGAATGAAAATAACATGTATCATTGTAGCCAATATAAATTTAGAAACATCCATACTGACTAACAAGAATAATGACCTGTATTAAATACTGTTTGGAAATGTAATACCTCTCTAAATAGATCAAAAGGTGGATAATTGTGTAAATTCAAGTGAATACATCAAGAAACAAATGAAATTGAATATAAATTCCTTTGATGCTGCAGGTAAATAGCTCCAGGCAAATAGTTATCGATCTGAACCCATATATTCACATGGTCAATATCGTGCAATGCTTGGTTATGTAGAATTTTGAATCGGATCCCATTGAGTGCCCAAAATACAACTTTGAGGTGTTTTAATATACATATGAGACTACAATCTGGACAATTTTGAACAAATTCAGAGGGACTTTTCTATGCGAAATTCAAAATTCAAATCTTAATTTGAATTTTTGAAGTGTTGTTTTTTTATTTTACAGGTTTTTTCAATATAGTACAACTTGTAGAGCAACCTTTAAGCTTTCCAATGGTGTTTGTTCCACGTCTCTAGTTCACATCAACCATTTTATGACAATTTTTAATTATCACTGTAACTGAAAAAATGCCGTTTTTTGGCATTTTTAAACACTTTCAGGTGGAGAGAGATAATATTCATCAATGCAGTAGATATTCATCAACGATTCTTTAAAAAAATGTTAACAGAAAGTGGTTATTTCCTTTGCAGTGAATTAATAACTTCCATTTGGGATTTTTTCGTCTTTGTATACCGTACTATCTTATATTATGCCTCGTTTCATTGGGAAACAAGTTCTGGAATATTTATATTTCAGTTGTAATTTTCCTTCTTCTTCTTCTTTTTGTTTTTTGTTTTTATTTTTTTATACATATTTCGCTTAAAATCAGCATTTCTTCTTCGGTTAGTAAAGATCATGTAGAGCCCTTTTATTTCGTCTTTAGAGTATAATTTCTTGCATAGAAATTCCTTCATTCTGCCTTACAGAATTGTTTACGCCTGAAGAAGCTATGCTGAATCACTATCAATTATACAATGTGAACACGTTTCCATCTCTTTTCTATGAGAAGTATTTTAAAATTTTTAATTACTCAGTGAATATCTATCCTCTTTACCATTCGACGAAGTATCTGAAGTGCATCGTTGCTCTTTTTTAGTATTATTGTTAACTTCCAACGAAATAACGCAAAATCTGTGGTTGATATTACAAATTTAATTCACATTTTTCTAGATTATCCAAAACATCTTTAAGTAAAATACGTTGGAATTTTCGAGGTTGCTATGAACTTCCGACAGAATTTATGACATTACTATTGGATTGGAGGTTATTTTTCTTAATACTGTACTACACTTCGAAAACACCAATTGTTGTAATTGTAGTTTTTGTTAGAGAGCAGGTGGCTTAGTGGTAGAATGCTTATTTGTTGTGTATGAGGTCCTTGGTTCGATCCTTAGCCGCCAAGTAAGTTTGTAGTGGATAACATCGTTTCCGTGGGTTTTGTCGGGGTACTCCTGTTTCCTCCCACTTTCTTATTCCACCAATTCTTTATCATCATTCACTTGCTTTAATCGTCTCCCTTAGCCTAAAGAGCATAATTGTGGGACGTTAAACTGAAAGATTTCAATTCATTTCAATAGTTTTTGTTGATCCTAGAAATTTATATAGTGAAATTTCTTAAACTTTTCAACATCATGAAACGTATTAAAACTGAAGATAGTCAATGGAAGCAAGCCTCTTAATTTATTATTTGTTTTCGCCGGTAAGTTCACCTACGTAAATCTTACATTTATAAAATTCAACGTATGTGAAATAACAATGAAATATGACAGTAGGTTCCTTTTAGTACAGTTTGTATTTCTGTGTTAGCTTCTTTGTGTGTTTTTTTTTCCATTTAAGTTTATTCACTTTGTTAATAAATACTTTTTTTTTTTCTAACTTGACAGGTCTTTGACTGTATATTTAAGAAAGATAGTGTGAAATATACCCATTTTGGATCTCCTTTGTTACCAGAAGATTTAGCATTCATCCGATCATATCGATTTGATTTCAACGATACTATTATAACTAACTTCAAGTTAGTGATCACAATACTAGACACTCCATATTTGGTAAGTAAAATAAATTTAACCACTGAATATGTTGTTTACTTGTAATGAGTTCTATTATAAATCCAAATCTGTTTATATCATCAAAAATATTTTCTGTGTAATATCGGCTTCTTTCCTCAAATTAATATTTAATCTCCTCTAAATTAAACTAAATTGTTTCCAATGGATTTAAAGGTGTCATAAATAGATTGCCAACATGCAGTTTTAGAATTCCGAAAACGTATTTATACCAATATCTGGACGTCATTTGAACAAAATTAGAAATGCGACGTTGAACAGCTGTACGTGGTCGTTAAAATTTAATGCGTAATCATTGTTATGTATATTATATCATGTTGATACAACTTCCTGCTTGAATCTATGATGCTGTCAAATCTGGTGGATTTTTTAAAAACACGCCTGATGCAAAAAGGGTTCGAGGGATATATTCAGAACAAAATTCACCAATTGGAAATATAAGCCACTGTAGTCTTTAATATACTTAATTTTTGTGCAGATTTCGTGAATAAATTTAAGGAATTAAAATGACTTAATCAAATGATAATGTGTCTACTGTTGTTTTTCTTACAAGGTAACTATATTGAAAAATCCACTGGAAGTGAACGAATTTTATGGGACATCTTTTCCACTTGATGAAAATGCCATTGAATTCAACTCCCGTGATAGAACTGGAATGTGTAAAGTACGTTTTGCGCCGTACAGCAGTCGACTTCCAGGTACTCCTTGTTTTCAATATAAATAATTTAGTATATCTCACATATATAATCATATCTGAATATAAAAATGGATAGTTTAGGATTTAAAATTCCTTAACTATCTCATATTTTTTCTTTTTTCTTTGTATTTTAATTTAAAGACTTTTTCTTAGACACTACGAGGAAGCGACTCGAATCTTCGGTTAAAACCTTCGCAAACTCAAAATTTTGTGAAGGTAAGAAATATGAGTATTATTAACATATTACATTATTCTCTTACGATTCTGTTGTTTTAACGATATACTATATCATATTTCTTTGTATTATTTGTCATAATTATATGTAAAAAAACCTTATTCATTATACGTAGCAACGAAACATAATATATTAAAATATTTATTTAAAGAGCGCAATAGATCTAATGTAAAACATCTGTATGAAAAACATTATTTCAGCTTATGGTCAGCTTGTTGCTGGGGAGGAAAAGAGACCTGTGGATGCTATTAAAAGAAGTTGTGAAGAATTTATTCATTTGGGGCTGCGCTACAAACATATGACACCACCAACACCAGACAGGGATTTCATATTGCTTGTAGTAGAAAGTTTTGAGAAATCTGTGGATAATCAAGTTATACTAGAGTGGGTACAGATACCGGTCTTAATAAAGCCAGGTGAGAGTATTAAATTGCTTAAGAATATGCATGATGCAAGCTCTCCATACTTATTTTTCTCTGTTCGTAAAATGATAGTACAGACAATGATTAATGGTGTAGACTAATCAAATAATTAAACTTAGTGATAAAAATTTCATTAAAGTATTTCATGGGAACATTTAAATAATACTCATATCAAAACTGTTTTGTCATTATGTTCCCTGAATTTCGTCTTTCTTGCTTTTACAGCTAGTAAATTCATTATTAAAGGATTTAATTAATAACTTAAACAATTAGAGTAATAACATAAAACTGTTTGAAAAGTTCTTCACCCTTATCTTTGGTGTCATACTAAATATTATTTTAAACTTATAGTTGATTGCTATGAACATTTGAAGTAAATAATTAAATATCTGAGTTTAAACTGCATGTTTTTCTTTTGGCCTGTAGTAATTTATTAAAGATTACGTGAAAACACAGAACATGTTGATTTACTTGAAATAATTATATGCTGTTTGATTTTGACAATTGTTTTTCTTGGAAATTCATAGCCAAAATTGGTAAAAGCAAGTAAAGAGAGTGGTAAATAATAGATTTCGTCACAAAACTAATTAGAATGTAACACATATATGCACATGTTGATTATTTCGATGTATAAATTGTCTTTTTTGTTTCAATAGGTTTCCCAAATATTCCGCCAAAAGTTGCTTTTTCGAGTAGCCTTCTGTTGGATGCTGATCAGTTTGTGCTGACACCAATCACCGAGAGTCAAATAGCTGCTCGTGACGAGGAAACTTCCGACCCTTTACTTGTATTTAGCATTGTTAAAGAACTCGGCGACAATGAGGTAAAGAACTCGACATTTTCTTTAAACCCTGTTTTTGTATTTTTAATTTTATGTTTAAATCTCACTAAAAGTTATGTGCATGCAAATAGAAATGGAAAATAATTAAATTTTTCATTCTTGTTTGAATTTGGACCGTTTTTGAACCTGCATCTTAATACATGCCTTTGTTTCAAATTCAGGATGCCAGCAGACATTGGAAACTTGTTTCTTTTGATTTTTTCACTTTAATAGGTACAAAGAGATGACAAATAAAACTTCTTTAATTTTTACCATCTATTGTCCTAATTTTCTGCTCAACAGAGGAGAAAATCTACTGTTAGAATTATCATGCTGTTGTGGTTTTTTAAATCTGCATTTCAGTATTTCATATGAATATAATACTACGAAACTGACTTTGTTATTGTTCTGAGGTTATGCTGGTGCAAAGTGATTACCGATTTATATTTATTTTATCTTTGATATTGCTGAGTAAAGTGATTTACTATTCTTTGAATAGAATCCTTATAGGTTCCCTACACAACGTTATTAATGCTATATCTGTATGAAAAAAGGGGTATTAACATGTAGCTCTCATTTTGAAAAGAATATATTTACCATTAAACGCAAATCCGCATGAACTTTTCCCAAACCAATAAATACATTACATCTGGATCGTATAGATTTAATACTTTAACCGGTGATCATCTGTAAATGTATCAAATATCTAGTATGTTTGCATAAGCTATCTGCCGTATCTAACTCCATGAAAACTAAAGCAGTGGCTGGTGTAGTGGCTAGCGCGTGTGCCTTTATTCCACGGGGTTCTGTGTTCGATTTCCTGTGGGAGAGTACAATAAAATTAATTTTTCGTAATCATTCACTCATTATCATCCGTCTCTGTAAGTTAGTCGAAATGAGTGTTGATATTGATTTAAAATCAGCTAAATGTTTGATCAAGACATAATAGTCAATATAATAATTGCATATTTTATGAACAGTAAAGAGGGTTATTCGTCCTTATCCCCTGAGTGCTCGAAGTTTATTGAAGAACGCATGATATGTGAGTTAATTTTTGGAAGAGATTTCAGTTTTTGAGGCGCTCCACCGCTTAAAGTTTGTTAATTCTTCTCTTGTACCCTTTCTGAGTGTATACTTTCCTCATAAGACCAAACCTGCGCACCATGCATTTCAACTAATGAATGGTTCAGGTAGTCCGTCCACGAGTACCATAATGCTTTTTGTATTAGTACCTATTCGAACAAATGTGCAGGTTGAAGCGGACTTTTCCCTATATTCCATCGAAATATTTTTCCAAACTGTCAAGCTGTCAAGGAGACCTGAGACTTATCCTGATCTTCAAAAATCTCAAGAACTCTCTATTTTCATTCAGAAGCAATACCATCATAATCAATTTTAAATATCTTCACAATATATTATTATTATTATTATTATTATTATTATTATTATTATTATTATTATTATTATTATTATTATTATTATTATTATTATTATTATTATCGTTCTACTTACCTACCTATACAGGCGTGGCTGAAGGCAAAGATTATTTGAATTTGTAAATTAGTGTAAAATTTCGCTACAAATGTATTCATAATATCGTATTAAAGCAAAATATAAATGAAAGAAAGGTAATATTAATATACGACTTTCTACCAATCATCACAGAGTCATCATGTACAGTACCTGAAAGCAAATATAAGAGAGAAAGAGATACATTGAAACAAGCGTTGTAAAGTGTACGATCATCTCAAGAGTGATTTTTTCGACCAATCTTTATTTTGTGCGTCCTCCCCTGCTTTCATGCTTTTCATAGTGATGTAGAGGGTGGTCCTTATGATCTGATACTACATTTATTAACGTAGAACAATCTGTTTCCATATATTACTTTCGTAAATCTTCCTTTCGTATCTGTCCATCAGCCGATAAATTATTTTTTTAGTATAACAATTATAAGCCCTCTAGTATATGAGTCACTAGCTTGTTTACGTGATAGTTTGTTTCTTTTACTGCAAAAAATTCAGCCACCCATTTTATTGCTATCTCCAGCTAGTTGTAAATTGAAGAACGTCGGATTCTAAAAGTTTTACAGACTATTCAATTTGTTCTCTTTCCATGACTTTTTCGTGGCTATATTTCTAAATTCTTGTTTCAAAATTTGAAAATAATATACAAAATATTACACATTCGGAACAAGACGGATTTTAAATTCTGAAGTGTTTGTACGCAGTTACATATTGTATATATTGTTTTATTTGTGTATAATTTGTTACATATATTTTTAAATTTTGTAACAAAAATTTAGAAACGTGACTACTAGAAATTAAAAACAGTGACTTTGGTTTTAATGTTCTAAGGAGAGAAGACTACCAAGCGTTCTGGTGGACGCAAAAAAGAACTTAAATTTTTTCCTTTCTGATTGTATTCAGGATGTCAGTGTAAATACTAATGCAAATATTGGCAACTCGACCGCAGTTAGTTTGGCCGAAAAATGCATGTAACCATTTCACGTTCTACATTGAGTATGATACTAAATGTACCTCGTTTGAACTGCAGTTATGTGGACTTTCCGTTGATTATTGCTGTACTTGGGCACAGCATATGGAAGTGTAGTAATAGAAAGATATTTTGTAAATCCCCATATTCTTAATTTGTTTGACAAGTACCTGGCAAGCATCACTGTGGGAGACGTGAAGAGGAATTTAAGGCATATCTTTGGCGCAAATATATCATTTAAGTTTCGTGTTGACAGCTCTAGTAGCACTTGAGGATTGTGACGGATATTGTGTGAATTGCTCGTATATTTGAGTAAAACTAAGTATATTTTACTGTTCTTATAAATAAACGAATCTCATGTAAACTGTGTTTATAATTCAGGGTTGATTAATTGTGTAATACGTATAGAGCAATAAATTAGGAACACGAGGATTTTCGTGGAAATTTTCAAAATATCCTTCTATTACTTACTTTCTTTATGTTCTGTCCAAGCGCAGCGTATCCTAGAAAATGCCCAATTAAGTGCAATAAAAACGATCTTGTGCTTATACTCCACTTAGAAGTTTAAGGGATAAATTCATTTTTCTGTCAAGTCATTTGCGGTAAGTTGCCAAATTTTTACGAGCATTTATTTTTCACATACAAAATACAATCAAAGAGAAAAAAAGTTTTTTCTTTCTTTTTTTTTCTTTCTTGTTCCCACCAGAATGTTTGCTTGTAAGTTAAATAACAGCAGTTTAGAAGTCGACATTCTTTAATTGAAAACAGGCTGAAGATAGTAACAGAATTGGTTGCTGAAATGATTCCAGTAAAGAAAACAAAGGACACGTAAAGGGTTGTTATTTTTAAGAAATATGCATCAGATATTATATATATTACATGTGTCTTGTATATTTATGATAATGTAGTATTTGGCACGTGTTAACAATTCTACAATAGTAATATTACTCACTGTCTTCCTTTAGGGCCACATTGTTCATTTAGCAGATCATACAAAACCTATTCTGTCATTTCATCAGGCAGACTTGGAGAGTCACAACATTGCATATAAACCGCCAAATATGAGTTTTTCGGAAACTCAGATGTTCACTCTTGTATTGAAGGTAAGATTAAATAAAGGTAATGTTGAAAGTAAACTATAACGAGTTATGGTAAAATAATGTTTGTTTGGTATATTTTTCATAATCTCAAAATAGAAAGAAAGAAAAAGTTACTGATATACTAAGAAAACTATTACCATATGTTTTGAAGCGTTTCAGAAAGTCGTCTTAAATTGATCTTCCCTGAAAAATGGGATATTCATGTTCTTCCCGCTATTAAATTTTATTCATTTATTTACTGGTATTTGTTCATAGTTTCCATGACCAATTGCAAGATCAACCGTTATGGATTACTTTCAAATAACTCTAACTTCATTTTTTGATTATGTAATTGATGTATTTGGAATGTTTGGGGAGTGAAGAACATGTTTTCGACAGTATTCGCCTAGTCAGATTTCGACATACACTGATGCTAGCATTGTTCTTTAAGCTTAATTCCAGGCTGAGAGAAATATTATTGTTTTAGCTTCAAGAAACCATTTCTAACCGATCTAATTACCTCTTTGACATTTTAAAAGCATTTACCTAATAGAATGTGGTCCAAGTGATATGAGTGCCTGTAATCAGTTTGGCAATCTCATTAATATGGCGAGTAAGAACAAATTTGATTGTAAATTCATGGTGTCAAATGAGTTCGTTGTCACATGGGAGCGTATGTTATCATGAAAGACAATGACTTCTTTCAATACTGCCCGCTTCTGGTGGAATTAGTGGTTTATTTCTCACAATTCGGCACAGCTATCGTAGTTTGGTCTTGTCTACAGAAGATGAATGATTTCATTACATACCGGTACCCAAACAGGAACATTTAGTAGCATCTAACACTCTAATGATCATTGACAATTGTTGTACCAAGCCACTTTTCATCAGTGGCTACAGCCCGATGCAAAGTTTCTTTCCGATATTCTTCAGTATGAGAGATAGGACATGTAAAGTAGAAGGAAAGTATGGAAATGATTGAAACGTAATCTAGCGAAACTCATTAAATAGGGTTTACTAATCGAACCTAACATACCTTATCTGTTGTATTAGGATGAACCGCCAATTGAAGAATTACCGAGAACGAACCAAAATACTCCTGTTTAAACATATGCTCTGGCAATAAATGTAATTTCTTGATGGCCACATTAGTTTTATTCGGTATTATTACTATTAGCCGAAACATTTCTTCCAAGTAGCTGTGTGGTAGTTTAATTGAAATATGAACAGAACTCAAATAGGAATAATTACATTATCTGTCAGCAATTATTTGACAAAGTAAGAAATAACATTAATAGCATAGTATTAATACTGAAAAGAAAAAAAAAAAAAATGCTAAACAGGCCCTGGCCGATACCTTCCCAAATCCTTTCCATTGTTACTGTTGTTCTTAGATATCCAGTATAAAATGGCCTCTGAGCTGTATCTGGTTATTGTTAAATAAATAAATAAATAAAACTAAAATTTAGATCATAAGGTAATATAATTCTGAAGAATGAGCCTTTTTACTGATCTACTTGTATATTATTTTAAATTCTACACAAGTTCAAATTTTCACTAGCACTCACGGGAGAGAAAAAGATATAGCGGTTCCCTCTTCCAAATGAGGGGTAAATTTGGATAAGGACGTAACTAGCAATTCTTCAATTTTTGAGGAGAGCAGAAAAACAAACACCCTGATCCAATGAATGAACGTATTCATACACTATTTTTGGAGACAGGCGTTCGCTGCGGATCAGAGATATTACCTCAACACCACTTAGGCACATACGGACATGCTCAAACTTGCAGAAAACATGTATATCCCATTTCACCGAAAATAGGTCGATACGCCCTTATCCAAATTACCCCTTCAAATGATTTTTATGAGTCAATGTTGTATGATCACGTGCCTAGAATCAGATGTCATTTTTATTTTAAAAATGTCAACGGAACAGTGTTAGATACTTCCCGTCACATGCAGTATATCTGTTTAAGATGAGTATCTACTTCGTGGTATGAGAATTATACACACTGCTATAGAATACGAAGTATGTTTCTCGTTTAGATGAAAACACCATGCATTGTATGCGTGACATTAATCAAACAATGAGTTTCGTTTCACTGTGTGAAACTACTGTAGACTTCCAAACTATGGGAATTCAACTTAAAGTAGTACATCTATAACTACTGGTTACGGTAGTGACCCCACAAGATCAAAGATAGAACCTATTCCATAAACGCTGAATCCATATCAGAAAGCCATTACTCGCTATGCCTTACTGTTTTTATTCTATAGTGATAAAGATTGAAACCGGAAATCGTCGATTTAAACCACTTTCGGCTTGAAAAGAGGTTGAGGAGGAGATAGAACCTTCTTTTGGGAAGCAGAATCGAATGCATAAAACTGCATCTTGTATCTCTTACCGTTTTAGATCTACCAAAATCAGTATTGAAACCGGAAGTAGTAGTACCTACTTCTACTATCCATTTCATAAAGATAGGCCCCTGACTTCGCGGTGCTGCCGTGACGTCCAGTCAAAACTTATATTGCATTGGCGTACCTCGTTGGAATTGCTGGAATGTTGTCTTTTTAATATTTAAGACATAAAAATTTTCTTTGTACTATGTAGTGAGAAAAAAAATAAAAATTAATGAAAAAGTGCGTCTTTTTTCGTACTTTTTTGGTAAATCAATGTTTATATTACTATATTTCAGAAAAGAAATCACGTGAAATAATTTCCTGTGTACAATATGTAGATGCATCCATTAACTGTAAGTTGTGAAAAGTTCAATTTTCATCACTTGATATTTTTTGTGTAATTAAAACAAATGCACGACGCTCTGATCTCCTTTACCATGGTAGGTAGAGAAACGTACAAAACACTGTTCGAAAATTTGGAAGTCTAGTGTTCCAAATATTTGGAACTATTAACAAAAAAGGGTTTAGTTTTTAGAGTATTTATTATTATTATTATTATTTTTTAAATATTTACTTCAACATATTCTCTGCGTTAAGCGGTGAGCCATGTTGCAGCCCAATCTTTAAATTCCCCGCGCTTATATGAAGAAACAGCATACAGTAATTGGAAGTGCGGCAATGTTGTCGTGCAGTGTTGTCGCGTTCAGGAAGCTTGTAGCGCGAAGCCTACTTCATAAGAATGTATTAGGAAAAAGTATTTATCATAACCTTTCACAACATCATAAAAATAATAATAATGCATGTACACTCATGTCCAAAATTATTGTCGCATGTCTACAAATGTTATTGTAGGAATATAATTTAATAACGAATTCGCCTGGTATTTCCTATAATGTTAGTATGTGTATGATCGGCAAAGACATGTATGTGGCAAATTTCATGTCAAAAGAGCAGTAAATAAGAACAATAAAACGAAAATAAAATGTTCTTATCCATTTAGCAACATTTTGTTTTACTCGTGCTAATTTTCGTATTTATAGTTCTTTTCCTATGAAATTTACCACAAATATACATTTCCCGACTCTACATATAGTATCAGTATTAAAAGTATCCTGCAAAATCATTATCAAATTATATTCTTACAGGACAGTTATAGATATGCGACAATAATTTTGGACATGAGTGTACACATCTCAATTTAATCGAAATAAAACGTTGAAGTAACACATCCAAAAACTCATCTCTTAATCTATTTATTTACTTCATTCACTTTCGTCATGGCTTTGTTGACTCATCGCTGCTCCTGCTATCTTCCTGAATACTCATTAACAATGGCTCCATTTCTACCTCAAGATCTATCAGTATACACACTTTCCAGCTTACGAACATGTTAAAGGTTAAAAAGAAATGTATTGTAGCCTTGGCAATCACGTGTTCACCCAAGTTCTGTGATCAATTCCCCTGCCGAATGTACAGTAACACAGAATGGGTCCTTTGTTTTATTTCAAGGAAAGAAAACTATGCAATGTGTAGGTGACGAGAACTGTTTTTGCGTCTAATCACGTCACACTGATTACGTTTTCAACACTTTCCTTCAGTTCGTAGGCGTCAAAAACTTACATACGCACTCACATCATATGGGTTCATTGCAATGAGACGGACGAATGGACATTTATATTTTCCTGAGTAGGGCTATATCTCGTGCTTTCTGATTGAAAGGAAAATATGGACATTCCTTTACGAGCGGCAGTATTACAAAAAGAAGAGGCAAAATTTTTAGCGATGATGAAATTGCAGAACTGATGAATGACTCCGACTCAGACGGTTATGAGTTAGTAATTAATAATAATGACATAGATTATTCTGTGCTCAGTGGCGTATCCAGGAGTGAACAAGATAGTAACTCTGTTTCAAGTAAACCTGAGGCTGCGCCGGGAAAGAGAGAAAAAACGCGTCGTTCCTATTCAAAGGCAGATTCTGATGTAGCTTGGAGCGATAAAATTCAAGTAAATGCAAAACCCCTGTTTAGTGGTGTCCCGGGAATTGATCAAAGTGCTGGGCTTACAGAGTATTCCGCATATAAAATGTTTCAGCTGTTTTTACCAATGAAATTTTATAGTAAAAAGAAAAGTTGAATTGATTTTGAGTTTAACGTCCTGTTCAGCAGCGAGGCTATATGAGACGTGGACCTACTGATTAACGTGGAATCCAAACTACATTAGCTCCCGCCAGGAATAGTAGTAAAAGAAATGAATCAATACACAAAACAGCAGATTGAGAAAAAGAAAAAATATAAAAACAAAAATCTTTGTTTTCTAAATGAAAGCGTGTTACTTCAATTGAAAATAAGGAACTTTTTACACTAATTATTCACATATGCCTTGTACGGAAGCCAGCTTTACGCGATTTTTACAAATCAACTATGCAAGAGCTATTAGTATGACTGTCAAGTGGTGGAAGAAGCTGTTTTTTCTGCTGTTTGACTTATCACACATGACAATGCTCATATGCTGTACAGGAAGAAAGCAGGAAAACATATTGCACTTCGAACTTTTTATGCGAATGTAGCAGATAAACTGCTACACTCAGCAGGCATTGAAGTACAGAGACCTTCACCCGGTAGAAGGCTGGTAGCAAGGGACCATTACTCATAGAGAGTTTACCCCCAATATCTGCAAATTCTAACAGAGTAGGACAAAGGAGATGCAAAGTGCGTAGCATCCGCACGGTGAAAGGAAGTTTTTAATAAATATTAGCGTTTATTGCAGGGATGCAAATAACCACTCATCTGGGGCATGTGTTCATCGGTGCGGGCGAGTATTTAATATCATACGGAAGTTAAGTAGATTATTTTTATTATGTGATGTGAGCTAGTAACTTTTTTCTTGGGCGAGTAAACTTTTGTTGCTTATTTGCATCCCTGGTTTATTGTCTGACATATAAAGTTGGACTTTGCGTGGGAAAGTGCTTCGAAATGTACAACACTAAAGAGAAGTACTGGGACTCCTAGATCTGAAAACAGATTTTCTGTGAAGTGTAAACTCAATTTTACATATCAACTAAGGTTGTATCATATAATAAACGTTGTGCGTGTATTTGTTTCTGTGCAAATGTATTTTGTACTGCGTGCAGTAAGTGAAAAACTCACAAAAAGCAACAAATTTTCGAGGACCATCGCATGCAAATCCAAACAAGATAAGAGTTTACTTTTCTAAATTTGAACATTTAACACATTTACTGTATATCCTGTTAATTTCTAAGAAATTGGTTTAAAATTTGTGGAGACATTAAATTTTAAAAATATCTCTAAAAAGTGTCGGACAGTGTGCGTGACAAGTTTAAATTACCGTCCGGCTGAGAGTGTATACGCGCCAGGAAAATGTGGCAACGTAGCTGTCCGTATAAACTGCGATAGCGAAGGGTTCAAAGCAGAGAAGATCATAATGTCATATTTATGATTGTTTATTTTTTAAAACAAATCAAAACAGTTTGGTTGAAAAAGCTACTTTAAGATCTTTCTAAAAGGTTTTTCAGATTGTTAATACACCGCAGCAATTCAGAGATAATGATGTCTCACTTATTAGTGAATAACAAGAAAATTACTACGTGTTGAGTAATGAAATTTTCAGAACTTACAGGTAATACATGCATCTACATATCGTGCACAGGAAATTATTTCATGTTATCTCCTTTCCGAGATATAGTCCTATAAATATTGATTTACCAAAAAAGTACGAAAAAATACGCACTTTTTCATTAATTTTTATTTTTTCTCACTACATAGTACAAAGAAAATTTTTATGTCTTAAGTATTGAAAAGACAATTCCAACGAGGTACGACAATGCAATATAAGTTTTGACTGGACGTCACGGAAACATCGCGAAGTCAGGGGTCTATCTTTATGAAATGGATAGTAGTTTTGGTAGAGTATAGCAGATTCTGATGGTATGTTTCCTTGACACCCTGAATCAATTGAAGAAAACCACTCGTCACCATCTATTACCGTTATAGTTGTATGGTGATAAATTTTGAAACTGAAAATGGTAAACTTGAACCACTTCCTTTTGAATAGAGGTTTAATGGAGAAGGCGGTAAATATCCTTGTGAAACTGAATCAATTGCAAAAAACCACATCTCGATATCTCTGACACTTTTTGCTCTATGGAAATCAGTATTGAAACCGGAAGCAGTTTTGAATTTCAACCACTTCCGGTTTTAGTACAGTATTGCGGGTTGTGATGGTATGTTCTCTTGACGCCTTCAATCGTTCGCAGACAACAGCTTGTCGCTAATACCATTTTGTTCTATGGCGATATATGTTGAAAACGGAAATGGTTAATTTGAACCACTTCCGTTTTGAATAGAGAATTAATGGAGAAGATGAAACCTATTCTTGAAACTGTGACTCGATCCAGAAAACCGCATCTCGATATCTCTTATCGTTTCTGTTCTGTGGAAATATATATTGAAACCAGAAGTAATATTAAATTTGAACCACTTCCGGTTTTGATAGTATATTGCCTTGATTGTTTTCGTTTTATGCCGATAAACATTGAAACGGGGAGTGACTAATTCGAACCACTTCTGTTTTGAACAGAGAGTTAACGGAGGAGATGAAACCTATCTTTAGGACACTGGATCAATTGTAAAAAACAGCATCTTGATATCTCTTACTGTTTTTGGTCTGATACCTATCGACAGACGGGCGGACGAACAAAGCCGTTTATAAGACTTCCCCATTTATGCATAGTGTAGTTTGGAAGTCTAGTAATTAATGAACGTAATATTAAAAGATACCTATTACATCTCAACATAGAAGTTATTTCAACTCAGATTGAAGCCTTATAAATATAAACATCGTTTATTTTTTCAACTTTGTAAAAGTAATGTATAACGAACGAACGTAAAATACAAAGATGACACTGGCGTTCATGTAGCATTGACAATGTGTGTTGTGTCTCTTTCCTAACGGTTATTACAACGTAGAGTTTCAAGAAGTACAAGAGATCGAGTCGAATTGTGTGGACTTCTCGTTGTCTACTCGGAAGCTAGAAGGTATAAGAGGAGATTGAAGTTGTTCTTGGAAGTTCAGACGAAGAAATTAATGTTTCCAATTGATAATACAGTAAAGCTAATTGAACCTTTAAAAAATAGAGAAGCAATCTTAAGTAAACTTCTATTTGTGTGTATGTCCATCTGTTTTTACGATATCCCTCGTAAAATATATCCGATTTTTGTAAAAGTCGGTATCCAATGTTGAAAAATTGCACATGTAAGAAAACAACTTTGCAGTATAAACTGTGAGAGACTTTCAACTCAATCCGAGACCTTTCTCACAGGTTTAAAATCGAATTCCAGGGTGATGTAGTGTATGCAGTAGGAACTCGAAACTGTCGTGTTACTGGTAGACGGCACTCATTTTGCGCAGCAGTTCAGAAACCGTTATTCAAGATGGCAGTCAAAAGTGTTAACGTGTACACGGAATAGAGTGTGGTGAGATGAAGTTTTTAATGAAGGAGAGGGTAAAACCCAATAAATTATCAGAAGACTTCAATCACAAAACGATGATGAGATACCCAGCCGCGGTAAAACATTTGAATTTTGCAAGCACTTCAAAGAGGCTGTTACTGGCTTTCTGGTCGTTGCTGACGAGTCTGGTCGTATTGTATCTCAGCCCACAGAAGTCATTCTTGGGAATAGTCAGCACGTTGAACAACTTATCATCGACAATCATCGCATGACCTGTCTTGAAATTAGGTGGTTTGTAATCTTTCGTTAGGAACAGTAAATACAAAAACTCATGACTATTTGCTGTTCCGAAAAGTGACTGCAAGCTGGGTTTTAAAACAGTTTTCCGCTTTCGGTTGGGAATTGTCACATCTCTTTTATAATTTAGACTTAGCGCCAAGTGATTTTCACTTGTTTGGACCCTTGAAAAGTTCTCGGAGGCCGACTTCCACAATGATGGCGAACTGAAGCAGGCTGTTCTATAATGGTTCAGACGTACTGACAAATCTTTCTATGGTTAAGCCTCCAGACAATTAAACGCTGCCAGATAACTATAACTGGCAGGGGGTAATGTGAAAAAATAACCGCAATTTTCACCTCATAAAATTCGTTCTTCTTTATATTTTATTTTATTTTTACAAAAGGTTGTGTAATGACTTGGCCGCCCCTCGCACATACAAATTGTTCGATTTTGACAAAACATCATGTATAGTTTCTTCAGGACATTTCGAGCAACCCTGCAGCTGGGAGTTAGAATTTCCCAAATGAAAAGGGTGAATTTATCTTTTCCCCTTTAGAAAATGTATTCCACGATATTATTTGTTAGACAAAATATGTTCGATTTTGAAGCAATGTGGTGCATTTTTTAGAAAAGATCTTTCAATTCCCTCTGCATGAAGGTGAAACCAATGAAAAATAAATAGATGTGTTTACTCCCTCTTTTTTTTTTTTTTTTTTTATATTTATTAGAAAGTTGAGAATAACTTTCGTAAAAATTATTCGATTTTGATACAATGTTATGTATATTTAAGATTTTCCGACAATTCCCAGTTATTTGAGTTAAAATCAGTCAAGAATGAGCGGTGAATCTATCCCCTCAAATGTGGGGTGGTTTACGTCCTTTGATTTAGAAAATATGTTCTGTGATAACTTCTGTAAAATAAATAAATAAATAAATAAAGAAGTTTGATGCGTATTTTATTTTGAGAATATCAGCCCCCACTACTTGGATTAGAAATCAATCGAGAATGAGAGAATGGGTATAAAAATAATTCGCAATATGGTGTACTATATGTTTATTGAGGGTTTCATACAGTCGCCACTATTCGGAGTTGGAAGCTTCAACCCCTTCCCCCTATGACTTAAAACAGTACGTTACACATTAACTTTCGTTTTTTTTTTTTTTTTTTTTTTAAATAAGTATACATGGATCAACAATGATTTAGTGAATCTTATTTCCTGATTGTGTTCCGTGAAGATTTCGTAAAAATACTCCCACTTTTATCAAACATGGCATATGTTTTGTTGGAGATAAATAAACTTGACATTGAAATTAGTGAAAGAGAAGAGAGAGGATCGCTCGTTTTGACAGTGAACAGCATCACTAGTTATCTAAGGAACAAAATTAAAAATTTGTAATGTAAATTGGTTACTGTGGAAGTCAAGCGATAAGTATCGGTTTTATGGCTGCAGACTGTTGATTTTGAAACGATTTGGTGTATAACTGGACCTGCAGACTCTTTACGGGAAAGATGAAATTTTTGTTTAATACTTCATAGGTATGACCTTTAGGCTAAAGAAAACAGATGATTAATAAAAGAGGATGATTGTGAAGTTAAATATTTGTGCTCTCCCAGCGAAAATCGAACCCGGAATCATGCTCACTAAATGGACAAGCAGTAGTCACTAGTTGAACAAGGAGAGATATTACTTTCTGGAGTCTCCGGTGCTTCGGGTCCCCGGTTCGATCCAAGCTCGTGCCGTGTGGACTTTGTGGTGGACAACACCGTGCTCGTGGGTTTTCCTCCCACTTTCTTCTTTCCACCATTTCATTCCTTTCTTATTATCACCGTCTCCTTTAGCCTAACCAGCATAAGGGACGTAAAACTCAAAAGATTTCATTTCATTTTTTTACTTTCTGGATTGTTGAATATTTTTTCCGACACCGACGTATGCAAAAATACCTAGGTATGGTGATATAATTATTAACTTTTCTAAAACGGAATTAGAAACTAATATACGAGGAATAAAAATATATTTTGAGAATAAATAAAAATAAAAATAAATACTTTAATAATGCACATTCAAGAATGGTCTTCCAAATATCACTAGAATAAGACCTAGTGTGATCTTAATTACGCTAGAAACTTTATTAGGAAGGTTTTATAATTATAGACCGTGAAATGCAAAATTATTACTATTTGTTAACATTCACAGGATAATATGACATCTATTACAGAACGAAAAAGACAAAAAGGCTTATGGTGTTTTCGTAAGATAATATGACATTAAAGTTAAGGAGTACCAATCAGCTGTAAGTAAAGTCAATAAGAGATAGCTGCCTGGAAGTTCCATTGCATACGCTATGGTCTTTTCATATGCTAAAGTCTTTGTAAATTTCTTGTGGCAACGAAATAGGAGACACAAAAGTTATACATTGTAAAGTATCAAGTTATAAGTATTTGTTTCTTGTAATTTTAAACCAACAATATGTAATGCAATAATGTATTTGTGAGAACATTTTCTAATTGCCTCTTTCTTTTTATTATTATTATTATTATTATTATTATTATTATTATTATTATTATTTCGTACTATGACAGATAATTGATGCGGAATTCAACGAAAGTGAACCAGTTACTCTGCACATTGCCCTCCGACCTTCGATGACCTCAACGCCACATGTTTCTATTAATAGTGGTCTTGTGCTTTTAGAGGGACAGTCACGCAGAATTTGGCCACATAATTTAGAAGTTGTTGGTCAGACCTCAGCAGATATTAGAATTTTCATTGCTGGTGGATTGAAGCATGGTCGATTGAAAAAGAATGGAACTTTATGCATTGCCTTCACTCTGGATGATATTGCAAATGGATTGGTTGTATATGAGCATGATGACAGTGATTCAACGAGGGATGACGTATTTTTTAGAATATCTAACGGCATTCATAATGTGTATAGCAAGTTTCCTATTAATATCATTCCTAATGATGATACACCGCCTGCACTTATTATCAATCTCGGATTGAGTGTGATGCAGAGTTCCTTCAAACTTATAACAAATGATGTGTTGTCAGCAGTAGATCAAGAGTCTGTAATGGGTCATGTTGTTTATTATGTAATTAACAACCCAAAATATGGTCGTATCTTAAAGAAATTTCCCTGGGATAGAGAAGGAGTGGAAGTTGTGAAGTTCATGCAAAATGATATTAACCGTGAATTGATTTATTACAAGCATAATGGAGGACCAGAAAGCGTGGATGAACTTGAGTTTGTCATGGAGGATAATCATGAACCGCCAAATGAGTCACCTGTGTATAAGGTTAGTATTTGAATTATGCATTTTTAATTTTTTTAACTCAATTTCCATTTACTTGTGTCATTGGCGACAACATTTGTCTATGTCTGTGTCACTAGCATTTTGAATAATTGGCGACTCAGAGTTTGGATTTATGTCTAAGACTAGTAGTTAGCTGATGTGAGTGGGCTACTTATTTTACGTGGACTGTTCGGAAAGTTCTAAAAATCCCTCAGGGATGGCGTTGTAATCGAAACAAAACCATGAGCATTACATCACATCTATCCTTAATGTGCATCATCACTCGTCTGAAAGTCTGGTATGTTGAATGACGACTGGTGTAAAAGAGACTAAATGCGACACCCATCAAAGCGTAATTGGACAATGTTGGGAGACCAGGCATCATCATTTGCTACTGTTAGGAAGTGGCCGACCTGTTCAAGCTTAGACGGACAGTGTTGAAGATAATCCCCGCAGTAGAATCCCGCTAACCGCCATCACACCAAGAACAATCGATAAAGTCCATGATATGGTGTTAGCTGTCCAGCAATTGAAAGTGTGTCATATAGCTCATGCAGTGAGCATCTTAGGGAAGTGAGCACAGCACATTCTCATTAGAATTGAGTATGAGGAAACTTTCGTCGCGAGGGATGCCGCAGCCACTCACAGCCAAAGCTGCACGAACTTAGTTACAGACGAAAACTGGACGAACTTCGCTTTCAAGTTCTACCCCGCCCCTAGTAATTGCCTGATCTGACCCACAGTGATTTCCACCTGTTCCCCAACCATAAATTCTGGGTGGTGACAAGAAATTTCTGTCTAATGAAGAAGTAATTTTAACAGTAACAGATTATTGTCCTGCTCTGGACGAATTGACATATTCTGCTGATGTCAGGGCATTGAAAAACCGTTGGCAGAAGTGTAATAACCTTCGAGGATAGGTTGAAAAATAAAACATCAATTACTCTGATATTGTGTTTCTTTCTATTCAATTCTTAGAACTATCCGAACAGTCCACGTAATCTCGAGTAACGATGAAAGCCCAGTTGTTGTAACTCTTCCATTACATAGGCTAAACTCAAAAGTATGTTAGAATGTATTTAAAAAGAAAAGATATAATTTTATGAAATGGCAGCATTCTAGAAGGATAGCACTGATCATTTGAAACAAAATTTAAATGAACACAACTTTCTTACTACTTTTATGATATAGCCATAATAGTGGTCAGTAGTCTTTATGCAGCCAGGCAATGTCTGAATCTTGTGACTCAGTAGTACGCGAAAGTTGATGGTTATCAGTTCTAAGAGAAAGAGCTTCCACAATCAAGGAATATTAAATGGGGCTTAAATTAGCAATACTTAATGATTTTACATTTGATCAGTTTACTGATGTTGACGTCGAATTTGTATTTTCTTTATTTTATTAGATCAAAAGATCCATTATATTTCAATCAAAAATTTTTTTGTACGCCATATATCTGGAAAACTACTTACAGTGCAGCCAAACCCAAACTATCACTTAACTCAGTATGATGTGCTTATTCCGTAGAAAATACGAAAACTCGATTTAGGGGCCGTTCAAAAAATTTGTGGCTTTCGTCGATCATAATTATGATGTTATGATTATTATGATATGATGTTCGTCGATCATAATTAATTGTTCCTAGTTACGTAATGTATATTTTCATCCGCATATATCAGGATTCCTCGGGTTGTTGATAAACATCGGTAAAGGAATATGATAAATTAGAAAAGTTTAAATAACTTTTATACGATATACAATAAAATTAGAAAACAAAATACACTATGGTGTTTTTGTGTTTGATCCAGAATATTGATATTCCTTCCAGAAGTCATGTATAGTTAAAAAAAAGAAATAAAATAAAAATATAGTAAAACAAATTACGAAAAAATAATTACATATGAAATTCGTGGTAAGCTTCGTGTGTATAGGTTTTTCTAGAAAAAGCCATACTAATGGAGTTTACTACAATTCTTTTATGCAGGGCTCATAGCGAGTCACTTTTTTAACTAAAAGTTACTTTTTTTCAAGTTGGTCCCTAAAAGTTACTTTTTGTTTTTTTTTTTTCAAATTTGTGACTAAAAGTGACTTTTTCGTGTGATTTATATTTTGTATTGGCAGTTTTCTAAGAAAAATATAAAAATAAATGGAAAAAGGCAGAAACTTGTTACTCATTACTCTTCTGAAAGCTTCAGTACTTGCTGCCACATGTGGAACACACAGCTTTATTCTCACTTCAGCTTTTATTCTTTCTAAAACACAGTGGATGGTTGGTGGATGCTTAAGCTCTCAAGGTGGGGTTGAGAACTCTTCTGTGCCTATTCTTTCTTCTATCATAATAGTCTTTTAGTTTTCTCTCGTAATAGTTAACGCTCCGCTCAACGTTGTGTGTGTGTGTGGTTAATCATTTTCGTCTTGTGTTATACTTCTTGTATGTTTTTCTCAGGAGTAGGTGATGAATTTGAATATTTCATGGCTTTGAGAACTCTCAATGCTAAGTTAAATATAATGTCTGGGATGAAGAAATTCGGAAATAGGCCAGAACTGGTTCCAGTTACTCAGAAGCTTCTTACATCTGTTAAGTCTGCTTACCGTAACTACAAAGCATACTTAGAAAACCTAAAAAAGGAGGAAGCTCAAAAAGAAGAAGTAAAGAAGAGAAGATGAAACAAAACAACAAACAGAGATGTGATGGAGAAATTGACAAAGGAAAAAAAAGGGCGTGGCGAGATTTTGGTCACTTTTTCGTGTGCTTTTGGTCACTTTTTCTTGTGCTTTGGTCACTTTTTGGTCACTTTTTCGTGTGTTTTTGGTCACTTGTCAACTATTTACAAGAGACTAGACCACTATGAACCCTGTTCTACGTAATTATTTTTAGCAATTGATTTTACTTTATTTTTATTTTTATTTTTTTTTTTTAGAATTGTTTTCTAGAAATATTTCCCTTGTTTTATTATCCACCAATTATTTTATTACCATTCATTTAAATTTATTGTCGTCATCATTAGTCTAAGGGACATAACCGAGTGATATGAAATTAAATATTTTGTTCGAAATAATGAGAGAAGAAAGTGTTGTGGTCAGGAGAAAATTAAATTCGAAATTTCAACCACTTACACGATTTATGGTCCATTCACCCGAAAAACTATTTTTTTAAATGTCTTTCTCCCCGTTCGTCCCTATGCATGTTCATACGCTTTAGAAACCATATTATTCAACGTATCAGTATCAAATTCTAAACTTAAGGTTTTTATAAAGTTCTCCAGAAAATTTGTCGAATTTTCTTTCCATCCCCAAAGTAAGAATTGTTTATTGTAGGATAAAAATCGAAAATTGGGATTTTCTCATAAAAGGTTTCCACCATATGTCAGGGTTTCCCAAACTGTACCGTGGCTGATTTGCTTTGAGACACAGCGGACTCTTGTTAATTCGAACTTCAATAATTCTAACGAAATTCTATTCCCGAAAATTGTATTTAAACCAATGGTAAAAAATCGTGGGTAAATCGAACTTTTGAACCGTCTGTTTGCATAATTCGAAGTAATACAGCACAAGCATTCTTATAGTGTTAGACAGATTACAAACAGAAGGGTGCAGTTACAATTGGTTTTCAGTTACCCAGAGACATCCGTAGCGACGAATGATACAAAAACACAATTTATCTGGTGATGGTGAAGACGAGATCGGCGATGACGTAAAGAAACAACATGTGTCAGCCTCAACTGAAATTCTATTGAATGGTAACCAAATGTTATTAATAACGTATTACACTCAACAAATAAAATTTAAAATTTTGTTACCAGTATAAAAACAATCAGTTCAAATCATACTAAGATCATGAACTTGTTGAAGTGGGAATAGGCAATTAAGGTTATTACTCGTGCATGTGGTTGCATGTGTTAATTTAGTGTATGTGGTACTGTACTTAAAGTGTATATGAGTAAATGTCATTTGTTTGTTTGCGGTATTATTTTACACAAATAATTGCTTCCTTAAAGATAAAATCGACTGCATATTATTATTATTTTTTCCATGTAGGTTCAGTCGTTTTGTTCGCTCGGGTACATTGAACAGGTACCCGATGAACATTTTTGGGTAATTCGAATATTAGATATTTTGAACTTGTTTCATGTCTCGCTGAACTCCGAGTCAAAAACACTGCGCTGTATTTGGAAACTTCTACTGGAAGATTCTTAGCTTACATTGTTTTTAACCTTTTACATAAGAAGTAAATATCGGTCAAAATCGATGTAGGAAAGGGAATGAGGATAGTTGTATACAATTTGATTCCAGGACTATATATATCAGATACGGGTACTGATGATTATCAAAGTAATTAATTGTTGGCCCCCAAACCGTCGGCTCCCTCTACACTGTAGGCTAAAATTATGTTTAATTTCGTACTATTTCTTTCCTTGTCCCAAGAATAAACAGCAAAGCACGTTTATGTTCAGTATTATCATCCATTTTCAAATATTTAAATTGAAGCAATGCAGTTTAAGTTACAATTAAATCATCACAATTTATTACTGAAGAAATATACATAATGTTAATGCTCAAATTTTAATATTGTTACGGCCCATGTCCTATTTTGAAGTAATTAAATGCAAACAATATTTTTTTTTTTTTTAAGTTGCAATTACATCATCATAATAGTTTTAAATCGGGAAATCGTGTGCATACTAGCGGCATCTGTTGCATCAGCAGGCAGGTAGCGCAGTAACGACACCTATTAACTTGAGTGTATACTAATATGAATTTGCGTTTCATAGAGAGTGACATTTTTTTATTTTAGTTTAACGTCTCAAGATTACATACCGACGCTAAGGAAGACGGTGTAATGAGATGGATGATAATGCTGGAATGAAGAAAGTGGGCGGAAATGGGAGATTCCGAGAAAATCCATGCATATTCCACCACAAAATCCGCTTGTCATGAGCTGAAATCGGACCAGAGACTTCACATATACAGGGTGTTTCAAAACAACACCAACAACGTTTGGGAGGTAATTCCTGACACCAAGATAAGATGAAAAGTATAGACCAATCTGGGTCCACAAATGCTTCCTTTCGGAGTTATAGGCTGCCGAAAACATGAAAAACTGAACTTTAAAGGTCCATAACTCCAATACTATGGGACCTACCGTAGTCGGGTCAAGACTTCACTTAGGAACTAATATGTGCGCTATCCAAAAATATATGTTTCAGAATCCCAAAGTGCTCACGCAACAATTTTTATAGAGACAGTTTGGCTATGGGCATATAATTTGAGGTACTCACCAACTACCTCTACAAAAACTCTCGCGAAGGTACCTCAGGATTCTGAAACATGAATATTTGGATAGGGCACATATTAGTTCCTAAATAAAGTCTAACCCGACTTCTGTAGGCCCTATAGTATTGGAGCTGTGGGCCTTTAAATTTCATTTTTTTATGTTTTCGGCAGCTTGTAACTCCGAAAGAAACATTTGTGCACCCAGATGGGTCTGTAATTTTCACCTTATCTTGGTGTCAGGAATCACCTACCAAACGTTGTCGGTGTTGTTTTGAAACACCCAGTATAGAGGTAAGTGCTCAAACACTGAGTCAGCATGACTCCCAGACATGTTTTTGTATTACAAATAGGATGGAAACATGTATGTCACAACACGCAAGATATATGTGGAAGTAAAACTGAGGATGCGTATGCAGCTTTTGGCCGTTAGTGTTGTGTTAGAAGATCGTCTGTTGTACTTCAGACTGGATAGAACGGAAGTGTGTTGAAGCGGGCAAACTGTAGTGATGCAAAATGGAAACTTCGAGTTTCAAAGAGACAAAATTATGGGGGCGCACAGTTATTTGGCACAAGTATATCTATTGGTGACTACTGTATTAGGTATGTCGCAAGGAACAGTTTCCAAGGTGATGGTGACCTTCAGAACTCTTGGCAAAACAACATAACATCAATGGGAATAATAGTTTACAGAAAAAAAATAAGAGTTCGCTTCTCAGTGACAGGAGTGGCCTAGCCTTGAAGAGAATTGTCACCAAAGACCATAGAGTGAATGCAGCAAATATGATTGCGGGACTCAATCAACACCTTGAACAGCTCATTTCGGCTATGACAGTCCGACGCAAGTTGCATAGTATAAAGATCTTCGGTTGGATTTCAATTTCCAAACCACTGATTATCACCAGAAGTGCTTTACTACGTAGAAAATGATGCCGATCCGTTGCAAAGTAGTTCGCTTATGATTGAATGCATATTATTTCTAGACCGTGTTTATATATGGGGTACGCTCAAAGAATTTAGTAGGATGGAGGTAAGATGAAGGATTATACAGATTTTAAAAGTTTCGTTAAAGTAATTCAATGGGATATTTGTACCGGTTTTTCATAGGAAGTTAATTAAATTTTCAAGTATCCTGGCCACAAATATAAGTTAAGGCTTCCATTAAAGTGACAAGAAATTTTGAATTCAGGTAAGATGGGCAAACAGTACAGGTTTAAGAAATAACCAGCATTGATTCGGTGAGATATCCATATCAGTTTTTCATATAAAGTGAACCGGTTACATTGCACATATATATATATATATATATATATATATATATATATATATATAATTCACACGCATCTTTTACCGAACAAGGAAATTTAAAGGTATTAATTCAAGATCGATTGACACTGTTTCTACAAATGGAGGAAACTGATCAGAATATGTAGTTATATAGGCAGCACTGAGGATGACAGCAATTAATCATTGAACCGTATGCATCGAATTCTTATATGAGTGTGTTAACCTTATTCTGTAAGATCCTAAATCAAAGGTAGCCAAGTACTTCTTAACACCAAAACCTTGTATCTTATTTTGCCACTTTATTCTTAATCTGCACTGACACAAATAACTTTACTCCTTAAAATAGAACATCCGTTAATCATTATTTATCGAATCACAACAAAATCCGGATCTCAGCATCTACAACTCATATTACAATCTGGAAATACAAATTGAATCCGTCAGTCAAAACTAAATCTTATCTTCCATCATCTTTGCACATAATATCACCTACTTTCCTTAGCAACAGCCAGTGTCCATTTAACAAGCACTTTGTGCCCTTTTATATTTCAACATTCCCCCCCGGTACAAAAACAGAACCTGTAATGCAATCCGAACTAAAAAACGAAACGAACATCAATCTCTTTAAAAATTAACCGAACCCAACTAATGATGGAATTAAATTCCTTTTCCTTCCCAATCTTATGCTTTTTGTGATGTTTAATCCGGTACCAACTATTCATCAGAAAGTCAATTTGCTCTTGCATGTATGCTTGTCTAATCAGCCGCTGAATGAATTCATCTTGCTTCTCTAATTGTTGTGTCTTCTCCCTACTTGTCTGCTCCCCATCTCTGTACTTCCTTCGCCTCATACCAGTTTGAGTATAATCTCGATCTGTTCTTCTATTAAACCAATTCGTCCAGCTAGTTTTGACTTTCTTCGGGGAAGTCATTCTCCTTTCCTCTATTATGCCTATACCCATGGAATTACCAAACTGCTATTCCGGATAAGAATACCCGAATGCTTGTTGGTTTTATTCTGGTATCTTATTTGAATCTTCATCGTTAATTTCTGCATCGTGAGGTTTTTTATCGTCCCGCTGATCATAATATAATATATCTGAAAATCCATCTTCAGATTCCTTGGCAGAGAACGACCGGTTATTATCCATGCTATCAACGCCCATATCCAAATTCATTAAGCTGACCATATTGAACAACTTCCTGCTCCTGTTGTGCTGAATTATCTCTCTGCTTCTGTGTCTGATCTTCTACAACCAGTGCGCGTATTTTATCATATCAGCATGCTAAGGCAAAATGATTCAATCTACCACACTTTAAACATTGCTTTCCCCATGCTGGGCAAACTCCTTCGCTGTGATGTAAGTTACAGTAAAGACTGCGACTTGGTGAAGTCGGTGGTGTTGTTTGTGGAGAACCTGAACTTGTACTTACACTTGAAACCTTCCTTTCTTTACCAGTAGAGAATCGTTTCCTATTCTGATGCACTGTACTTACTACATTATCTTGACTATGCTTGTATAATCTTAATTGATTTTCTGTTGATTCCATGTTGACCGCAATTTGTATTGCTTTATGAAAAGTTAAGTCTTTGGTATTTAACAATTTCCTCCGAATTGACTCATCAGTAATTCCAAAAACGAACTGGTCCCTGAAATGTTCATCTAAACAGCACTTTTAATCACAAAAGGACGATTTTTTTTTTTTTTTTAAATCCAGAAGAAAACTCGTAACAGAATGATATGGTTTTTGCTTTAACGTACGAAATTGATACCTTTCAGAAATCATACTATTTTTTCATTTCCTCTTTAATCTCAGCATATGACTTTTCTGCGGGCGAGACCGGCCAACAGATGTTACATAATTGTCCATACGCTTCTGCACCAATAATTGTAAATACACCCTCCATTCCAAAAGAAACCGAACGTTTTAAAAAAACAAAAAAGCAATGTACATTTTGGAACAAATCATTTTTATTAATCAATGTATTCCCCTTCTGCATCGATACACATATTTGCACGCTCCAACAAGTTGTCAAACGACTTCTCCATGTCCTTTATTGGAATGGTCTTTAGGACGGCGGTCGTCGCCTTCTCAATGGCATCAATCGATGCGTGCCACTTTCCTTTCATCGCCAAATGCAGTTTCGGGAACAGATAGAAGTCGCACGGAGCGAGATCTGGTGAATAGGGCGGATGATGCAACCGAATAATGTGATTTTTGACCAAAAATTCAGTTACAAGTCGCAAACGATGTGATGGTGCATTATCGTCCAAAAGAGTCCAACTGCCGATTTCGCGATATTCGGGCCAAATACGACGAATTCTTGCCAGTAAACGCTTCATGACGCCCAAGTAAAACTCTCCAGTGACTGTCTGGCCGGGCTGAACAAATTCTTTGTGGATAATTCCTTTTGAATCGTAAAAATAAATCAGCATCACCTTAACTTTTGACTTCACCAAGCGACTTTTTTTTGGGTGTTCCTTCATCCGGCGCTCTCCATTCAGCACTTTGCCGCTTTGTTTCGGGCTCATATTCAAAACACCACGTCTCGTCACCAGTTACAATCGATTTCAAGAAGTTTCGATCCTGCCGAACACTTTTAACGATGTCTTTGCAATGCGCAATTCGATCAACTTTTTGGTCTTCGGTGAGTTTGTGTGGTACAAACCGCGAATTAACCTTCTTAAGGCCCAAAACTTCGGTCAAAATGCGGTATGCGGTTGTTTGAGGAACGCCTAATTCTATTTCAATAACTTACACCGACGATTTTTTGTTATGTTTGATGAATTCACGCACTTTTTCGATGTTTTCTTCCGATAATCCGGTTCTGGGACGGCCTGAACTTTCGTCATCATCCAGCGTCTCTCTACCCGATTTGAATCGCCTGAACCACTCGTAAACTTGCGTACGGGATAGACACTCATCACCATATGCATTTTGTAGCATTTGGTGCGTTTCACTAAAAGTTTTACCCAGTTTAACACAAAACTCAATTGCAGCTCGTTGTTTGAAACTCATTTTCCGACCGATGTACACAACACACTGACAGTTGAAACGCAATAACTTTGTTGCCGTGCATCCAAATGTCATGACATTTATACCAGTTGTCAATGAGGGACTACGCCATCTACCGGTAAAATATTACAACAGATGGCACTAGTGGTACGTACTATTTGTTTTCAAAAGTTCGGTTTCTTTTGGAATGGAGGGTGTAATGTAGAAACTTTCCTTCCTTCTGAAATTTGTGACGCTATACACAAATGTTCGAATCGATCCAAATAGAATTGTAGCCGATCTCTTTCTGCATTAAACGGTGGAAAATTAGGAATCGTAGACATTATGTAAGCCTATAGGTACTTATAAAAAACAGACTGCGCCAAAAATGTTAACCTATTCTGTAAGATCCTAAATCAAAGGTAACTACGTACTTCTTAAGACCAAAACCTTGTATCTTATTTTGCCACTTTATTCTTAATCTGCACTGACAAAGATAACTTTACTCCTTAAAATAGAACATCCGTTAATCATTATTTATCGAATCACAACAAAATCCGGATCTCAGCATCTCAACTCATATTACAATCTGGAAATACAAATCGAATCCGTCAGTCAAAACTAAATCTTATCTTCCATCATCTTTGCACATAATATCACCTACTTTCCTTAGCAACAGTCAATGTCCATTTAACAAGCACTTTGTGCCCTTTGTTACTTTATAAAATGAAATGATGCTACTTTCTTAAAGGATATTTGGCTAATGTTGGTACTTTAAAATAATAATTATTTTAGACTATCTGAAATTGTACTGCGACAGTAATCAAAACTCATGTATTCACTCTTACATAAATCTGGATTCTTTATTCTTAATTTAATCGTACCCTTGTTTTTAAATCATCTTAACAATAGTATCCTTTGAATCTTACAAATTCATATTTATTATATTCTTTTTAATCTTTGTCCTTACGACATATATTTTATCTTCATTACATCTTGTTTCTTGCTAATCTTGTTTATCTTGACAATCACAGTATCTAACATAAACCTTAGACTACAGTATGTACACTCTTTTGTGGCACTTCTTGCCAACCTGCCAACAGAGTGCTTTAGTGAATAGTTTTTTTTTTTTTTTTTTTTTTTTTTTTTTTTTTTTTTTAAAGAATTGAATGCAACATATCACGTCATTAAGTAACAGGCAGAGTAATTTAGAGCAATAAATATCAGGAAGAGCTAAACTCATTCGACAATAATAAATAATTCATTACACGATTAATTTATATTCCAGAGTTAATAAACATTACACAGAATCAACAAGAATACGATGTCATTTAATAATATACTATATAGGACTTCACATGTTCCATCGTGAGTAGTAAAACATTTCTTTCTTCCTATCAATATTAATTAAAATGCAATAAAAGAATGAGGTGAGCACGTCGAAAATTTAAATACAGTTTAACAGCATAAGAAAATCTCGGAAACATGTCTGCTCATTAGAAGAAGTCATGAAGAAAGTGACACTTTCCTTCTTTGGATTGTTCAAAATATATTTAATTAAACTAATATTAAATTCATAGCGCAACAGCCCTTGGAGGTTGCTAGCCGGCTTGTGACACTCACGATGTGTGTGGTTAGAACATAGGCTTCCCTCGCCGTTTATGTTGGCTTTCTAGACTGGAGTTCGCTAATTCTTCCTTTCAAATATAGCGTCCCAATCTTCCTCACCATAACGGATGAAAACCAGAATGCCAACACCATTCGGTAGGTACGAACTGTCATCCACCTTTCCTCTGGGCAGACCTGGCATTGCTTGACTTCACTGATCTCTTAGGGAACGGTATTCCAATACGGCTAGAACGTTGGCATATACATTTAATTACCTTTCCCAAAAAGTTTCTCTTCATTCTTTTGACCTCGTGAGTATCAAGGCACTCGTGAATATCGAACGCAATTGATCAATTAGTTGTGCTCTGTAGGAAGGTGAGTATTGAAATTATCATTTTTAAAATAATGTATTTGATATATTTTCTTCTTGCAATAATTGCTCAAATACACGGAAGTTTTATGAATTTATTTTACATTTCATTTCAGCTAGTGATTCATATTGAACCTGTGCGAGATGGAATTCCTCATTTAAATTTCGAAAGCCTTCTGTCATTAACAGTGAAGGAAAATGAAATGGCTGTTATCACACCAGAAATGCTTCACTATACTGACTCTGATTCTTTGGACAGTGACCTTATATACAGTGTAACGTCGCCCCCTAGGTAAAGCATAGTGTAATTTACTTTAGAGATTGCTTTCATTTCTTTCAGATTCATGTCTTATTGTATAAAATTAGACTAAATTTATCCATGATCAAGAATTACCTTATTTTTTTCAATCACTTTTCAATATTTTGCATCATTACATACCGTTCACATCTTAACTTCAGCGTTTATGTATGTACTCATTTTCTATGTAACGTATTTTATTACTAGATCAAGATGATCAAAAGAATATTTTTATGTGTAGTATATAAATTCTTGTTTGTAAAAAAAGAAAAGAAAAAAGAGAAAGAAAAAGTTACGTTGCTGTCTCTTTACAAAGGATTGTGGCAAGCTGGATGGCTCTTAGTTGGAAATGTGTTATCAGCACATCGGATTCTATAGCCATAAATTCTGGCTTTACTACCTCTTAATTTAAGTGTTCCACAACTAGTTTCTAATACAGGCTCAAACCGAAAGTTGTGTGTAAGCACTGGGAATTAAATGCGGAGCGACATACACTATCAGTTATGTGCACTGGAATATTTTCTACTTGTCAATAAATTTTATTTATAAATAAAGTACACGTGCTTAAAATTTGGGAATGGCCCTAGCCACCCAAATAGCTTTCTACGTAGATGATTTATCACTTATTATCGTCACTATTTCTGGAATTCTTTCTTATAATTTAAATAGTTGGCGGTGCTGGGTTAAAAATGAAAATTCTGTGTCTGCACTACTACGACCTCGATTACCAAAAAACCGTGTTAACCATTGCATACGTGGAGACCTAAATATATATATATAATTATTACTGGACTACTTTAGTTTAGGTATTTAATACTCTCTCATTTAAGTATTTTGTATTAATATTAGCTAATGCCCCTCATGTTACTACGTACAACTCTTCTCTCTATATTAAATTTGTGCAAATAATCGATTGTTCTGAAGCAAAAATTCTTCATACATCAAATTTCATATACCGCATACATTTTTCGTCCTATCCTTCCGTTGCGCTCCTTTCTATTCCATCTTCCTTATTTAGTTTATGAATATAAAAGAATGACTAGTATTGCTTAAAGCAGCGTTTCCCAACCTTTTTCAACTTGCGGCACACTACAGGTGTAACTTGAATTCTCGCGGCACATTCATATATATATACATATATATTATTATTATTATTTGTAAATATGAAATACCGTGATATTTTTTTCTATGATTAGGCCTACTGATCTCACAGAGAAGAAAGCTCGATGACTGGTTTTCCTTTGTGGTAAATCATTATGCTTATTTTTCATTCTAATTTAAAAATAGTAAACAATTGCATTGAAATATAGGACTCGGATCTTTAAAAATTCACTTTCTCTTTCGAAAACTATATCCAACCTTTCATTAAAAAGGAAGATCACTAAATAACGAACGAATAAACAAATCTCTTGTACTTTTAAAACACAAATGTAGGTAATTTGTATGCATGTTTGCTTTGTCAAAAGGATTGAATGATATTTTAAACTTTCAAGTTACGAAACAATCTGCAACAACAATGAAGCAATAATGGTCATGACAATGATAACAAATACTTTTCTTAATATTAAAAATGTACTGAAAAGTAACATAGTATGAAACTTTTGTAGATGTATAGTAGAGGTTTACAGTAATGTGAAATACAAATATACATTTTTCCCTGTCTTGCAATTTGATTCCTATAGAATTAACAACTTTGTTTCGATTTCCTCGCGGCATACCAGTGTGCCGCGGCACACCGGTTGGGAAACGCTGGCTTAAAGGAAAATGCCCCATATACAAAATTCCGTACTTTTATGTACAGCAGTTCAGAAAAAAACTACTAATTGTAAACTTTCCCCTTTAACGCCTCCTCTGTGGGGTGGAATTTCGAATTTAGAAAATTCGTACATGTGAATGATATATTCTTATTTTGTGTATCAAAAGGACTTGAGTTAGTTTTCATGCCGTTATGTTCAAGAGTTCAGAAAATTAAATAAATAAATAATTAAAACGAAAGTAAACAAAATAAAAATAAAAACATAATAAAGTTTAAGGTTCAGAAAATTCATACTCTTCTTTTTTCTTTTTCTTTTGTTGCGGAATCTGCATGTTTTCTCTGAAATGGCTTTCTATATTGTCTGAAGTGAAATTTCACACACCTTTCTGTAGAATTTATTTTGTTGGTAACGAAAAGAGAGATAAGGAAATGATTTTATTTCTCTTATATTTTCAAGCTCTGTTAAGATAAAAATTTACAAATGGTTTCTAAAAATAAATTCTAAAGGAAATGTTTCTTCTCTTTTATCCAGAGTGAGTCAGAAGGCCCTTACCAGCCCTTATAAAATGAAAGTGAGTGTAGATAGCCGGAATTGGTAATTGCAGGGACACGTTAGGCTGAAGAGGAACCTTTATGGTGCGTGTCAGATGAACGGCCGCCTTCTTGCTGGCTGCCATTTGAATCTCGCTCAAAACTTTTCAATGGGAATTGAGCAATATGATATATGAAACGGAGCTAGAATTTTTAGAGAAACTCAATGATATTAGCAGATTTAACACAATTGTAATAACTTCGAAATTACAAGCACATGAAACTCAAATTTATCGCTACTTCAGTGCTCGCATCGTTGTTCATCGTTGTTAAGTCTCCACAGCGCATCACACACTGTGGAATGCAACGTCAACCAAACGTTCATTTGCAGGGTGTTATAGATGCATAACTGGCATCCTTACAAGCTGCAGCTACAGAATCATCTTTCTGAGGATGAGCCACATCGGAAAGTGCAATTTTGTAAGTGGGCAGTGGAACAATTGCAGTAGGACCCTAACTTTGAAATGAAAATTTTACATAACGATGAAGCAATTTTCTTTTTCGTTACAGGAGAAGTAAACAAACAAAATCTTTGGAACTAGTCTTCAGAAAACTCCAGATGCATAGCTCCGTGTAAAAGATTGGTGCAGGGAAAATTATGGTGTGGGCAGGGATCTGAGGGATATGTATCATTGGCCCATTTGTTATCCCTGTCATCTTAACTGCAGACTGTTACCTGGACATGTTAAAACAACTTACTTTTCCCTCAGTGTCAGTATCTGTCGATGGAATGATTGGGCAACATGGGCCAGTGGAATGGCCTGCCAAATCATCTGATTTATCACCATTGGACATTTACCTATGTAGTCGCCTAAAAACAATGGAATATGGCGAAAAAATTAGGAATCTGGGTCTTTTGAAGCAACAGATACATAGAATGTATGTGTACAAATCACACCTGAGACATTGCACCGTGTTCGTACAGGTTCGGAGACACGTCGGCACACATCCATAGCGCGACACGTCCAACACATTGAACACATTTTATAAGAGATAATCTAAGTTTTATGTACGCATAACTTCAAAGTTATTACAATTATGTGAAATCTGATTACACCAGAGTTTCTCTGAAAATTCTAGCCCTGTTTCATATATTATATGATTCCCTTCCCATTCAAGGGTGGCAACCGTTCACCTGACACACACCAAAATGGTTCCTACTCGGCCTAACGTGTCCATACAATTACCAATTAGGGCTATCTACATTCACTTTCATTTTATAAGGGGTGGTGAGGGACTTTTGACTCACCATATATATATATATATATATATATATATATATATATATAGAGAGAGAGAGAGAGAGAGAGAGAGAAAGAAAGAAAGAAAGAAAGAAAGAAAGAGGGTTCCTTTCTCTAATGTTTTCTTTCTGATGAAGTTTTGTTTTATTGACAAAGGAACAATAAACTTACATTATAGGTATACTAGCTGCAGTACTGGCGTTGCAGGGAAGGTTAGGTTTATAGAAAACACTTGAAAAGTATATTTGAACCCACTTTTGCTCATAAGGAAACATATTTTTAATGAAAATGAAATGATAAAAATCCAGCTCTTTCAAAAGTTAACTATGCTCAACAATTTACATGTACCGAAGTAGTCGTTATTCTTTTGTGAAATATTGAACCTACTTCTCTCCTTAGGATACGAATTTTAATGAAAAGGACATGATGAAAATCAGCCTCGAACTAAGTGCTAACTATGTTTAAAATTTCTTTAGAGACACAGCTAAGCCGAGTGCTAGCTATATTCCAAAATTCATTTGAAACGGTTATGCTGTTTACCCGTGATGATAAGACAAATAACATAGATTTGAATGAGGATATATATATATATATATATATATATATATATATATATATATGAAAACTGCCACCCCAAGAGGAGCCACCGATCTGGATGGCTTGTGAGATAATTTATTTTTGGCATAAAGTTTCTACCCAGCCCTTCCTTAGAAATGCGCATTTTAATGAAAATAACATGATCAAATTCCAACTCGAGCCAAGTGCTATGTTCAAAAATTAATTTCAAATGATTCATCTATTTTTCCATGAAGATAGACAGATTTCATCGATTTCTTTTATATATTAAAAAAGACTCCTCCCTTTTCCCCTCAGAAGCGGAATTTTCTAGAACGCTGGAACACGCGTCCACCTGCTTTTTAATAAGGAGTTTATATAAACCAAGTTTTATTCTTTAGATATAAGAGGCACATGAAATACTGTATTTTTTAGCATACATTTTAAACTCCCTCCATCTTAGGATACACATTTTCATAAAAGATCATGATAAAATTCTGGCTTGAGCCCAGTGCTAACTATGCTCGAAAATTTATTTCAAACGGTTTAGCAATTTACCCGTGATAATGAGGAGAGAAACGGTTGATGTTATTTTCATATATTTAGGAAAAAAATTATAAAAATTAACCCCTTTCCTCCCTTAGAAACCAAATTTTCTGAAACACTTGTCCATTTATTTTTAATAATGAGTTTATATGCCAAGTTTCATCTTTCTTGCGTGAAGTGTTCATCAGATACTGTTATTTTTGCATAAATTTTGCTCCCTTCCTCCTTGGAATGCGCATTTTAAAAATTCTAAATAGCCCACGAGCTCTTCCATACAATTACCTAAAAGTATGCCAAATTAGAAACATTCTAGGTCAACGATGTGGATTTGTGTAAAGAAAAAAGATACAAGCCGAGAAACAAACATTCTTTACACGTAAGATGTAGCATATAATTTCGTATTTTGATAATACGTAATTTTTGTTTGTTCCGTAATTATATTTCGTATATATAAATTGTGGACTTCTGTTGTTGTTATGTGATAACATACGAATGTTGGCATGCTGGAGTCAGTTCCTAGTGAGAGCTCATGTGGTTTGGGTTCTATGTTAAACTGTAAATCCACATCTCATGTAGCGTCGGTGCGGACGGAACATTAGACTCCAAAACAACCAACCAGCTTTTTTCTCTCTCTCTTGTATGAGAGCCAATACACACAGAGACCTTTAGATACGCACAAGGGATGCATAGACATCCTCACCTACCACATGGTGCGAGGCTTGTTTGTCCTCTTTACACTTATCAACAAAAACTATCCAAAAATGCAAGTTACTCCCGCCGAGCATACACTGCATTAAACATGATTCCCAGTGAATGCTTATTGATGCAACTTACATGGGTTACGTTACGTTTCCGAAAAAACTCTAGTTCAGATTATACTTCTGAAATTAATCTCATATCCTTAACTCTTACAACACGTTGTGTACGGCTTCCATACGTATCGCCGTTACCATTTATTTATAGAATAAACACTATTTTAAATCACACTCATTTATTTATTGGGGGGGGGGGGGGCGCGGTGGCTCAGTGGTAGAGCGTTCACCTCTCGTGCTTGGGGTTCCGGGTTCGATCCCAGCCCACGCCAAGTGAACTTTGTGGTGGACAAACACCGTGTGCGTGGGTTTTCTCGGGGTTCTCCCGTTTCCTCCCACTCTCTTCATTCCACCATTTCATTCATTTCTCATAATCACCGTCTCCTTTATCCTAACCGGCATAATCGTGGGACGTAAAACTCAAAGATTTCATTTCATTTACACTCATTTATTCAATACTCTTTTCGTACAATTCTTTACACCAACTTACGCATGGAACTCTAACATTCTTTTAGGCACTTTCTATATTCGATTCTTCCACAAAAACATTCAACTTACTATATAATCTTATATCACAACTTCATAACCATTAAACAACAAACCATAAAATCAATAATTATTCATTTATCTTTTTTTACAAATTCAGTGGCACTCTAAACAAGTCTTTTTTGCCATTGCACATTTTCGACACACTTATTGTTTATTTATACCACCTACACTTATGAGGTTTGGATTCCACGTTAAGCTATGAGTCCACGTCACATACAGTATCGATGCTAAAAAGAACCTTAAATTCCAATCCAGTTAACCATTTAATTGAGTATGTACTAATACGGCTTATACTTTCGCACAATATTCGACATCGTCCTGCTACATGATAGTCATAAACCGCTACTTTGAATACTTTATTGAACATGATACCTAAGACTCAGTTGCAGATGTCTTTTACCTCTCGCGTTTACTCACGTTTGAAGTAATGGACTGGGATTTCCAACTTCTTTCCTTTTTTGCACTGTTGAGGTAATAGCTCTTGGTAGTAGGATGTGGATTCCAGGTACTTGCCTTGTAAAATCTCTTTTCACACTTCAGGTGATTGTTCTCGGCAATATTTTATGAATTACAACTTTTGGTAAGTCCAATTTTGTTCCCTTCAGAGCTGATGTAAAGATTATTGGTGCTTTTCTGATTTCAGTTTGGAACACTGCTCTGACTGTAATTTTTCTACCACTGTATATTTGGTCTCGAGTGTAAACATTACTATTACTGTGTTTTGAACTCAACATTGGCAGTTCGCAGCTAGTAGGCAAAGTGGTATGCCGAGTTTGATATTTTATTAAGATCCAGACCCAACCTTTCCTTGCCGCGGCTAAGATAATAATGAAATGCCAGTTAAACACTCAGATTTTCTGTAACAGTGTCCATTGACCAGTACAACACCATGCTTGACAGAGATCAGGAGTACTCATTGCGTATTTGAGATAACGAGACAAATGTAAACTACTTGGAACTGGATCTGCCATAACAGCAACCATTGACGAGGTCCAAAGAGCGCCTACAGTATCACCTTATAGTTAAGATGCGAGTGCTTTCTTCTGAACGGAAGTCCAGATTCTGTTACTGGTTACCTACAAGAAGAATTTTGAACATTAATCCTTAGACGAACAGTTAACTTCTTTATTCCGCACCTACAAAAAGATTACAATACTCACCTCTCACAGCTAACAGCACGTGATACTCCTGACTGACTGACATCCTTTTCTTTAACGATGAACAAAAGAATAAACTCCAATCCATCAAAGCTCGTAAATAGTCTTTTCACGTCTTGTTGACCTATTGTCTGTAAAAACTTCGTAAGAAAACTTCTTAAATACCATCACACTGAAGCCTTAGACCGAATGATGCTATTGTAACCGGCCTGGGTGTCAAGTCGCTGTTCGGGCGAATATTTATTTGTAATCGCCCTGAGTTCGGGCGAACATTTATTTGTAACCACTCCGTATTCTGTTCGCTGTCCGTGGCTCGTGGTACTACCAATAAGTATACTCCTGATACTTTAACTTACCTGGACAGGACGATGAAGGACCTCTCCAAGAAAGGTTACAAACTGTTTCCAAAAAGCTCGTCGGTCTCAATAATGAGATGAGCATTAGGCGCCGAGAGGTTCGGGTGTCTCGTCTCGAAAACCTCACGGACGATCAGACGGTCATCCAGACCATAACACACACAAACATCACTCATACAAGCAACGAAAACACACTGGATTAAATAACACTATACTTATTTATTAGAGCACTAGTATATAAAAAAAAATAATAAAAAAAATAACGAAGAGAAATGAACACAACACTGAACACTGAGGATGTATAACAATTTTAGTCGCTGAAATCACGCTTTGCCCTTTTCGGGCAATATAGCCCTTTATATATATATGATTATGATTCAGATATCACTACAAATTCTTCTCTCACACCATTGACACACTTGGGGGATTAGCACTGGGGAAAAGTTGTCGGGATCGTCCCACGATGAATCCAGTTGTTACGCTGAACAGTCATGCAGCGTAAAGGTGAATCTTCAGCAAGTTAAAAAAAGAAAATCTCCACAGTGGAATATTGATATTGGAGAGCGCGTATATAACTTTTTGAACGCACAAGGTCTGCGGACCTGGGATTTCACTAGTTGGGGCTAGCCGTAAGAAATCGTCCTTCACCGGCTAAATAGCTTGTACCCCTTCACAAAAAGTCGTATCTGAAGCTCGACATGACATGCGCGGGTTACGGCTTCCAGACCTGGAGTCAAACTCCTCGAGCACCCAAGCTCAAGGTACGGGTTGCGATGGTCAACTGAAAAGTGTTGGCAGTTCATTTCAAAAATCACTCTGTTAACTCACCTGTACGCACATACAACCAGAATACGGAAAACAATTTATGTTAATTTTAGTCAACTGCCTATAATGCACTAGACACGGCGATAACACTGGCGTGAGAAAGTACAGATAACGGACTGCAGAACAACGCAGTTGGTGCCAGTTTGGCCACTGGGACATCTGGTCAGCCCGTATTTCTCTAATCTATTGTAATGTTTCCATAAGCGATTAAAGAAAGCACTTAATTCAGTTCCAAATAACTGCAGAATATATACTGTGCATATAATAAGTCAGGGAGAAACACTGAAATGGTTAGTCACTAACTGAAATGTTCTCAGCAAAAGCAATGTTTTAAATATATATATGAGAAAACGATGAAAGACTTCTTTGTCCAATTGTGTGGGAAAGAAGCAATTCCCACCAAATAAAGAACTTATGTGCGTTGTAGAATAAAGTATAAATCGAAAATAATAATCACTGTCTTTACGAAATATACAGTGTGTCCACAAAAATCCTTCTATAACCTGGTAGCGGTTATATATGGTGTCTGAAAGTGGAACGACCTGTCGAGTGCACACGTAGACAGGTTGAGAACCCTTGGCCGTATGGCGAAATATGAATAAAATTAGGTTTTTCGCCTGAGATTTAAAATTAGTTAGATGGCAACACTGTCATATGGTGTGAGATTTACGTGTATAAACGATGAATGGTTTTTCACCTGAAAAAGGGCTATTTAAAATAGTTAAAGAACTTGTCCACTCACTACAAAGTGATGAGGTTCCTGCATGAGCAAATGTCCAATCCAAGTGTTCCATGAAGTAATAAGATCCTCTTGAACAATTGGTGCAGTTGGGTTTCCTTATCTTCCGTTTCTTCACATGTTGAAACCATGCTGTCTTCCTGTGTGAGTATCCTCCATGGTTCTCCAACGATGAGTTGATGAGGGAAAAAGGGAAGTTTTTTTTTTTTTTTTAACACTGGTGTGAGAAGCGAGGTATGGTTGAAACACCTGTATGGTAACTTCACTAAAAATGCGCAAAAAGCGTTTGTAGGGCTATTAAAATTCTTATTTTTTTTTTAAAACAGTAATATTTTTTTTTTAAACACAAATACTTTTCGTACAATGTTTAAGTGTTCCGTTTCGATCACTATATTTCGTGTAATATGGAGTGAATATATTATAGGGCTATTTAATTCTTACTTTTTTTTTTTTTTTTTTACACATAAATACTTTTCGTAAAATGTTTTAAGTGTTCCGTTTCGATCACTACATTTTGTATAATATGAAGTAAATATGCACACTCAATAACTATTCAAGAAAACATCGACTTAAAGAATTATCAGATATCTCAATAAAAATTAGTAAATATACTGATATCTGTATTTAAAATATTAAAATGTGAATGAATAAGCAAATAGCAAAACATGTTAAAGGTACTAAAATATTAAAATTATTGTTAAAGTTTCGATATCACTATAATATGTTTGAAAAATACGAAAATCATTGAAAAGTAAAATGAATGAAAATGTAAACACGTAATAAACTAACAATATGCAAACAAAATAAGATTTTCACCTGTATGTCCTTTTTTTTTTTAATTGTGCCTCGTGTTGTTTGGCAGAAAAGAACGAAAAATCGTTTTTCAAAAAAAAAAAAAAAATAAAATAAAATAAAATAAATAAATAAATAAATAAATAAATAAATAAATAAATAAAAAAATAAACTTAAGTGTCAAAAATGACGTTCATAGTGATTCCAAGAAACAAGCATGATTCTGCATATCAAAGAAAAGATTGTGATTTCGTTGACATGTATGAAGAAAATTCGGCACGCCATAAGATCAAATGCCATCTGCTCATCGTGAAAATCGAGACTTTAATTCAATAATGCTCATTACAACAAATGGTTTCGTTCTGAAACAAAGTTATTATTAGCGTAGGCCTAGAATAATGGTCGTTGTTCACTTCCAAAAACGTAAACATTGTAGGGTTACCAGAAAATGTGGCTACTATCTGCAAAAAATTTTATTAATAAAGTGTTGAAAACTATTCAATATTGATTCAAGTTTTTCGAAGGTCTGAATCAAGGAAGTTGACTCACTAGTCCAAACATACCTGAAAATAAATGGTCATTACGCCATGAATTGACCAAAACCATAGGTGGGAAAAAATGTGTAATACTACACGTACTTACACACGAAATATGCCATCGACACCTGCGAGGCAAAAATTAGAAACGAGGGAAGGCCTGTAACCATAGGCACTTACAAAATGTTTCTGTACAAAACTGAAATATAAACATTAATATTCAGTAAACTACGCGTATGTTCCCTGGAACATAACATACGTCTTCCACCTAGAAAAAATGTGTAAACACACAAAATACAAATGCTCTCGTAGCATCGTAAAGATATGTCTCTATAAGACAAAACACGTGAGATCTATTAAAAGAAAAACATGAGATACAAACAAGAATATAGTCAACGACATTACAACTTTCTGGTCGGTCTGAAACATCAAGATTAAATTCCCTACAAAACAGTTATGTCGCTCCACGACAGTTAAACTTCCTTAGGCATCTTCGCTACAAAATATTTAAACTGGTATTATTAACGCATTAAAATTCAAAGTCATCGAGCATACGAAATAATTGACAGAAAATAATTTTCATAAATCATTATGGCTTCATGCTGTTGGAAAGAAAATAAGTTTATTTTTCGGGATCTATATCAATATTTCTGAGACGGCTGAAACCTCATAAATAATGGGCCATGTCGATTTTTGAAGAAAATCATCCGTCAATGGTAGTATGGCTGAAACCTAAAGATTTGTATTTCAAAATCTTTGGCCATGTTGATTTCTGAAGGAAATCCTCCATACTGTTTGTTATGGCTGAAACCTAAAGATTTATATTCCAAAACCTTTGGCCATGTTGATTTTTTTTAAAAATCCTCCATAACAATAACAATTTTACTACTAAATTCCAAATAGTTTTGGGACATACTGTGACTAAAATATAACTTTCTCAAAATTAATAAAAAACATTACAACACATTAGCATACAAATGCACATTATAGTTACGATTCATAAACGCTAAAATATTCACTAGAATATTACTAGACAAATATACTCAAAAAATCTAACCTAAGAATACGCATACTTAGTCACGAGTTACTACAAAAATGAAAACGAAAATCTAAGATTAACATTTAAAAAGAAATTTAATATTGATTATAAGTGTAAAGTTTCATATTCTACGCATGAGATTACATACTAAGTTTCAATGACAAATATACAAGTGTACATAAATGAATAACTAAAAATTTTCTCTTCCTAGGCATCTCGATGCATTATTTATTTAAATTCTGAAAAGAAAATTGAACATTAATTCTTAATAACATATTTAAGATTTTCGAAAGTGGGAAGGGATCCTAAAAGAATTTTTAAATTTTAAAACACAATAAAAATATATATTATAACGCCAAAACATCTTCCCACTGGCTGGGGATACGGAAATCGCGCCAAGATTTCAAATTGCTTTTAAAATGCAATTCCCCTACGTATGTGATACGTTAATTATTTATTAAAAAGTCTAAATTCAAACATCTGAAATGAAAACAAGAAAAATTAATGACATTAAACTAATAGTAAGTCAGTGATAAGGTTTGCAACACAAATGCACAGCTGACTGAGGTATGAAGTGCTACACGGAGCAAAGACAGAAAAAATAAAAGGGATCGATCAGCTGTGTACCGTCCGTTATTCGTCGACATAAGCAGGTGGTCGGAAATACAGCGACTATCTTATCAAAATAAAGAAACAAAAATTTGTTATCTGCTCTTTGCTGAACAGTTAAAAGCTAGAAGCAAAAATGAATTTTAAAAACAATGCGTAGTTCTCTTTTCGTATCCAGGTATTCTAATCAAAAGCTAAAAGCAAAAAGGAAGAAAATGAATACATGTTTATCGCTTAGAAATGCGTCGCTCTCCTAGGAGAAAAATTTGTATCAACACACAAAGTCTTGGTTACTTTTTTTTTTACTTTTCTATGATTACTATTTCTACTTTGATAATTACGGTTTGTTCGTCTATTCCTACAGCGGTTATCTCTATGTACAAATCTATGCTTAATGTTGTCACACAAATTGCAGTTCCTGTCTCGTTTGTGATAACTCAGGTTACGTGGCCGTGATTTACGACTCCTTCTGTTTCTATTACTGCCTTTTCGATTGCGGTCTTGGTTCTGATTCCCTTTAAATTTCGTATTGTTTAACATCTGGTCTTGGTATCTTTGCTTATTGCAATAACTATAATTTCGTTTACGCTTTTTCTCTCTGTGGTTTGTGGTAGTTGTTTCTGTGCGCTTACGACCTCTGTCGTATACAATCATCTGTTCATGATTTTCACTACTACTGTTACTACAAGTGGTGTTGCTAGATTCTGAATGAATAAAATCATTGTCAGATTTCTTACGAGATTGGTTGAGACTACCTGTCTCTGGTTGGAGTTCAGATTCCTGCGTTTCCTGTTCATTAGGGGTATTAGTTTCTAGCTCAGGTTCGAATTCCAATGTTTTGTTTACACTAGGAATGTCAGTCACTAACTGAGGCTCAAATTCCGGTGTTTCGTATCCAGTAGGAACATCTGACTGTAACTGGGGTTCACATTCCGGTGTTTTGCTTCCAGTATTTCCTATTTCCTGATTGTTTTCGCAACATTCTTCCGGTACGGTGTCTAAACTTTGACCTGATTCATTATTTGGCTCGACAAAATTCCCTTTATTTTCATTCCTAACTTCTACCAACTGATTATGGTTCTTTCTCCCTTCTTCTACGTATTTGTTAATATCCGCATTAGTTAAACCCATTTTATGTAAGAGTAAATCTAGTTTCTCATTAAATAAAGCTAGTTCTTCTTGTGTGTATGGCATCTTGAACAAGAATAAACTTAAAACATACAATTAGAATAAAATATAATATCACAAGATATGATTAAAATCACCTAAAAGAGTTTTTTTTTTCTTTTTAATTACCGGTTCTTAGCTAAAAGAGAAATAGTATATTGAAATATTAATCTTATATGTAGGTTCGAGCACCAACGGTCTCGATTCGGGTCGGTAGTTCGGGCGTCAGTTATTTGTAATCGCCGAGCGTTCGAGTCGCTGTTCGGGCGCCATTTATTTGTAACCGGCCTGGGTGTCAAGTCGCTGTTCGGGCGAATATTTATTTGTAATCGCCCTGAGTTCGGGCGAACATTTATTTGTAACCACTCCGTATTCTGTTCGCTGTCCGTGGCTCGTGGTACTACCAATAAGTATACTCCTGATACTTTAACTTACCTGGACAGGACGATGAAGGACCTCTCCAAGAAAGGTTACAAACTGTTTCCAAAAAGCTCGTCGGTCTCAATAATGAGATGAGCATTAGGCGCCGAGAGGTTCGGGTGTCTCGTCTCGAAAACCTCACGGACGATCAGACGGTCATCCAGACCATAACACACACAAACATCACTCATACAAGCAACGAAAACACACTGGATTAAATAACACTATACTTATTTATTAGAGCACTAGTATATAAAAAAAAAATAATAAAAAAAAAATAACGAAGAGAAATGAACACAACACTGAACACTGAGGATGTATAACAATTTTAGTCGCTGAAATCACGCTTTGCCCTTTTCGGGCAATATAGCCCTTTATATATATATGATTATGATTCAGATATCACTACAAATTCTTCTCTCACACCATTGACACACTTGGGGGATTAGCACTGGGGAAAAGTTGTCTGGATCGTCCCACGATGAATCCAGTTGTTACGCTGAACAGTCATGCAGCGTAAAGGTGAATCTTCAGCAAGTTAAAAAAAGAAGATCTCCACAGTGGAATATTGATATTGGAGAGCGCGTATATAACTTTTTGAACGCACAAGGTCTGCGGACCTGGGATTTCACTAGTTGGGGCTAGCCGTAAGAAATCGTCCTTCACCGGCTAAATAGCTTGTACCCCTTCACAAAAAGTCGTATCTGAAGCTCGACATGACATGCGCGGGTTACGGCTTCCAGACCTGGAGTCAAACTCCTCGAGCACCCAAGCTCAAGGTACGGGTTGCGATGGTCAACTGAAAAGTGTTGGCAGTTCATTTCAAAAATCACTCTGTTAACTCACCTGTACGCACATACAACCAGAATACGGAAAACAATTTATGTTAATTTTAGTCAACTGCCTATAATGCACTAGACACGGCGATAACACTGGCGTGAGAAAGTACAGATAACGGACTGCAGAACAACGCAGTTGGTGCCAGTTTGGCCACTGGGACATCTGGTCAGCCCGTATTTCTCTAATCTATTGTAATGTTTCCATAAGCGATTAAAGAAAGCACTTAATTCAGTTCCAAATAACTGCAGAATATATACTGTGCATATAATAAGTCAGGGAGAAACACTGAAATGGTTAGTCACTAACTGAAATGTTCTCAGCAAAAGCAATGTTTTAAATATATATATGAGAAAACGATGAAAGACTTCTTTGTCCAATTGTGTGGGAAAGAAGCAATTCCCACCAAATAAAGAACTTATGTGCGTTGTAGAATAAAGTATAAATCGAAAATAATAATCTCTGTCTTTACTAAATATACAGTGTGTCCACAAAAATCCTTCTATATCCTGGTAGCGGTTATACTATTGTGACCCTGATGTTGTTAAATACGCCGTGATCTTCGAGGTCCAAGCAAAGCAGAGTTCCCTTATAGTCTCGTGAATCCATGATATCAAAATAAATTAATTAGATAAAATAAGTAAGATAAAAATGAAAGTAAAATAAAATAAAGAAAGAAAAATCCAGAAAAATATTGAATACTATTTCATCCTATTGTAAATCAAATGCACTAAATAAAATATAATAAAAAAATAATCATCCAAACTTAGATACGAAATTAATGAAAAACATACTTATTTACTTAGGGTTTCTTTAAATCCATATTTCTGACAAGAAAATTTTTGAGCTGGTAATGTCATATCTGTTACTTAATTTTAGAGGAAATACTTTTTTAATTTTTTTTTTTTCAAACTCTATGACATAAGTGTCCTTTGGTAGGAACGCAAAAGCAAGATGAAAATAAAACCCTCCGGGGGGGGGGGGGGGGAAATGGAAGAAAGCAACTTAACAAACTACTATAAAGTCAGATTAGCATTTTATATTTATTATAGGGTTAGAAGCAGAAATAAAGAGAAAATAGTTAATGAAACTCAGTTTTTTCTGGCTGTCATTTGTACCAAAAGAGCAGTCACACTTTATTACAAGACGTAAATAATAGTGTTAGAAGAACTATCACTAAAATTCTTGTCTTTTCACGAATATCCTTGTTTTCATCCACTAGCCGCATATGAACTAAAATCGTATCGGCAAAAAGTTATATTGATGTGAATATCTGCGGCCGCGGACTTCTAACTGTAATTTTAGAACACAAATTTTGAGTACTTCAGAAAATTCAGAAATACTGTGTTCCGGGTGTCTTTCATTGAGGACTGCGTCATGCCTCATAATTGAGTTGAATACTTATTTTTCAACGAATGAGGAGTTCCTTAAAATCATTGACAAGCGTAAAACTATATTTTAAAATTGCTTTCCAAATAGGTATTTTGTTCTATCCGATACATTTGGAAAAAGTGAGGATGTAGGTTTAGGATCAACGAACGTCCTTAATAAAAGTTATATTTAAAAATAACATTACGTAGTAGAAAATTGTGATTGTACGTAAGCGACATCATTGTATGTTTCAGCTATGAAGTAACTGAACTATTGACAGCAAGTATATATTTTATGCAGGAGTACATCAACAGCACTATTGCTGTATTATTCATTTTTGAAATATTATCCATTCATTCTTGAAATATTATCCATTCAAATTATAATTGTATGAAAGATCAATGTGATTTTGTTTTTCCTTCATTCACAGGTTTGTTGATAGGCACATGTCCAGGAATGCTGGAGAGATTACCTACTGTGAATATCTTCTACAAAATTCTACAACCGTTGCCTCAATTTTGTCCTTCACCCAAGAGGAGGTGAACCATATGAAAATTTGTTATGTATGCCCTGCAGAAGATATTGGACCAACCATGAAATTTGTTCAGTTTGCATTTCTAGTATCAGATATCCATGGTAACTCAGCCTCCACCAACGTATTCAATATTACTATACTCCCTGTGAACAACCAACCTCCTGTCATTCGAGTTTCTCCTTTAACGGTGTACGAAGGAGGAAACATTAGTATAGCACAAAATAAGTTGATTGTTTACGATGCAGACACGTTGACAGAAGACTTAACCATTCAGTTGAAAACTGTTCCAAGACATGGTACTTTACTCAAGGATAATATGGTTCTTACAAATGGAAGCAGGATACTCATGGATAATATTATTCAGTCTCAAATCGAGTAAGTGAAGGCATCATGCATGTTACTGTTTATCTTCTTCTTCTTCTTCTTCTTCTTCTTCTTCTTTTTCTGAGTAAAAATGAAATGAAATCTTTGAGTTTTACGTCCCACGGTTATGCCGGTTAGGCTAAAGGAGACGGTGATTATGAGAAATGAATGAAATGGTGGAATGAAGAAAGTGGGAGGAAACGGGAGAACCCCGAGAAAACCCACGCACACGGTTTTTCTGAGTAGTATATATCACAAGCAACTTATTTATTGGCTCATAAATTATTGACAGAATAACATGTACGCAATGTCTATGCACTTTTCCTCTTAATGTTGTCTAAAATAAATATGAAATTTAAAGTATTCTATTGAAACTACCTAGGTAGATTACAAAATACTGTTGTCAGGTTATGTATGAATTGAAAATGAAGATGAATATATTATCTAAGTAAGAGTTATGGTGAACCTACGCTTAGCAGCTAGTCTATGCTATTCTACTTAACTGGCATTTGTGTGTCTGCCTATCTTCTCTGTTCCACGATAACTTGCATTAGTTTATCAGATTTTCATGGAACTTTGTATGTCCCGTCTTCCAACTTACGGAATAAGCATATGTTTTCGGAGGGAGATCCGCTGAAAAAAAGAGGGTAAAATCTACTTACATAGGAGCATTTTACTACGCTACTTTGCTCATATATAATTCTTCACATTGCGGTTTTTGATTTGAATGTACATCGAACGATTGAAACAGAAACAAATCTTACGTAAATTGATAGCAAAACAGTACATGGAGGGGCATCTACTGCCATCTGGCAGCCATATTCCTCCTTCTCGTATAAACTTGACAATGGAATTTCTGTGAAATGGAGTAATAGTGCCTTCTACGTTAACGCAGCTGAAAAGCACTCGGTAATGAATCTTTAAGAAATGAAATGAAATCTTTAAGTTTTACGTCCCACGGTTATGCCGGTTGGGCTAAAGGAGAAATGAATCTTTAATAGCAACAAAATTGAGTCCTAGTAAAATTCATTGTCATTTACAATCTGTTTATAGTGAGGTAACTGTAGATTGATGTATGATGAATAGTTGAGAAGCGAAATTTCATTGAAGAAGGACAGAGCGATCATTGAAGATAAACCTCGGAGTGGTCGACCAGGTCTGTGATACATGAGAAATATCAAATCAAGAGGGCAAATAATTATGAACAACGATTAATTCGATCAGAATCCATCGCTGTTAAAAACTCAGTCTCTGTGCATTGTTTTAGTAACATTGACGTAGGAGACATACTTGCCTTTATTTCAGATGCTACTCGTACAGGATAAATGAACAGAACTCCACAGACTTCAGCTTGTTTTTAGTGGGAATTGCAGCTACTAGATGGTAATAGGTACCGATATGATTGCTGGTTTGTTTTCACGCTAAGGGCGATTTCTTTTTTCCAGCCAACTCATTTGTATCGGTCCAAACATCAGTTAAAATCTTTGAGACGAAGACTCAGGACCAAACTTTTCGTACATGTTTTGTCTTCTGTGTCTAACTTTTTCAAAATCTTAGTAAATTTGAATTCAGATTATTGTTTACTCCCTTTGTGCAGGTAGCAGCATTATTAAGTTGCTTTTAGCGTAAACATAAATTGAGGGGAAATCTTTGTGATTTAAGTTGGTTTCATTCGCACATTACAACTAATGCAGTTGATATTCGGTTTTTCATGTTTATAATACTTTTACAATATAAGACTTGCGTAAATATCTTCATCTTTGAAATCTACCTATTGTCGCCAGTTCATTGCTCACCACACTTTTTTGTTAAAAATCTGCTGAAAAGAAGTGCCTACGATTTTTAATTTTTAAATCGCTTCGTTTCTCTTTTCTCATTATAAGTTGAAATGCAACATTTAATTATAATCTGGAAGGAAAAAATATTAGTCATTCATATTAAGAACAAGGGCAAATTATATTTTGTTGTAGAAAAGTATCATTTAAAGTTTATGTACAAACTAAAAATTGTTAGCCACGTGTATCAAGAATTAAAGTCATATTTTACTTGGGATTATAGGCCGAACAATTATCTATTTTGCATTTATAGATGTCTTTCAAATTGAAGGAGATCATTGTTATTTTCATGCTATTCAGAAATCTTCTGTTTCAAATATCTTGACATGATACAATATGCAGCAGTAAAGAAAAAAGTAGTTATGTAAAAGGAGTATCCTTTACTACCGTGCTAAGCATACAGTATACTAGAAATGGGAGTTAATTTTTTTTCCTTTCTTTTTTTTTTTTAAAAATTTTGCGAGCAAAATTCACATTAGAACGTTGAAATAGAATATATGGAGTTTGTAGGAAAATATACTGAAAACAGATTGTGATGTAAATGTACTTCTCTTTTTTCTCTAAAGAAATGCTTTGTACATTTCTTTTAAATGTGTTGTTTTTCTTTCGTGAAAATTTGAATTTAAGAAACGAAAACAAAATAACAACATATGTTTAGTCATGGATAGAGTTGATTTTGAGTTTGAATTGTTCTTTTCAGCACAGAGACTATATGAGATGTGGACCTACAGTTTAAGGTGAGATCTGAGCCACTTTAATTCATTCAGATATTAATGCCTTTCCATCAGAAGTAGAACTCAGGATCATGTGCACAAAAGGCGCACTTACTAGCCAGAAGAAAGTAAATAAGGTTATAATTAGGCAACCTAAATAGTAGAAACTAGGGAAGCAAAGAAGTCATTAAAAAAAGTTTGAAAAGCATTTAGTTTAATAAAGAAATCATAAAGAGATAGAAAAGCAAAATCTTCCGCTATTTTTTCAAGAAGCTCTGTTTTTTACTTAAAAAACAGTCTCACGAAAATCTCGTATTTTTCATATCTGTTTGTCTTAATGTCTAGTAGCTTTTGCATTGTAGTCTGTTTAAGAAAGTGGTAAGCAAAGCTTATTTTTCATAGTATTAATATTTTTATTGTATGTGGTGATACTATATCACCATCATATTATCATATTTACGGTTCCATGACGCGCACATTTGTCAACATTTTAGGCCCTTCTCATTCCTCTTCCTCTCAAAAAATACTATGTACGTGTTATGCTCTGAATAATTCCTACAGCTTTTCCACTTGTGCTTCTGGTAAGTTGTTTCGTAATCATATAGATACAAACAGACGAGAATATAAATTAAGCACACAGATTAGATCAGAAATCATCTTGAACATTCCGTCTTGGCCCACTTAAGAACAGAACAATTTTATTACTAATGCTTTAAAGATATAATTTTCTGCTGGTTTCAGCTTTCAAAACTAGAGAATAGTTTCGTATTTCTCATACATAAATACGTTGTCAGATCAGTCAAGAGTACCTAATAGAAATGAGCTCCAGATGAATCCAATATATTTACTTTGAAAGAAAGAAGGATACCCTTCGATTAGGGGCTTTGATGCATGCAGAGAAAAGAGAATGAAGTCACAGTAACTGTAAATTACAGTCTTAACAAACGAATAGCTTTCTGCTGTCAATTACAATTGCAATATCATGGTTGGTTTTAACTACAAGCCAAGTGCTAGCTTGGAGTCATTTCTACCAGTAACGCGCCAATATGAAATCATAAGACATTTTTGTTTGTTGGTATTCATAATAATCATTAGGATCATGTCTCGAGGAGGGTGAACGAAATTGATTACATCAATTGCCTTTGCTGTTGATTATCAGTCCGCACATACAGTTTCAGTTGTTTCAGTGTGTATATAATGAAATTGCGGCTTGCTCATAATGCAACAGCAATCCATAGTCGATCTCGACTGAAGAAAGCTGTTTACTAATAGGGGTTCTTCTGCTAACCTTAATATGGTTAAATATTTAATATGTACTACTTGTAAGTGCACAAGGATAAAGTATGTTTTCTCCAATTTTTATTATTTGCTTCTTTCCAGATATCATCATGATGGTTCTGAAGAATTTGAAGATTCTTTCGTTATTTCAGTATCTGATGGCAAGCATTCCGTTCATGAGAAGCAGATCATTCAAGTCCTTCCAGTTGATGATGAGCCACCAGCTGTAAAACCAACATCGACAAATGCCTTATATGTTCGAGAAGGATCTGCCGTCGATATAGATTCTTCAGTGCTGGCTGCCGAGGATGTAGATACAAATGACGATGAATTGATATTTATGATTATTGATCTACCAAAAATGGGTATAATTTTGGTGGAAGAAAATGCCACAAATCTCTTTACTCAGCTTGATATTCAAACTAATAGAGTTCAATATAAACATTCAGGAAGAGAAATTGGTCCAACTACAAAATATGATAGGTTTACCTATGTGGTAACGGATCATATATTTTCTCGTATGTCCGTGAATGACAAAACTGAAGTAACCATTGCAATTGAACCAGTAAATAATCAACCTCCAATTGTGATTGCTCATAATAAAGTAATTGTAGAAGAAGGCAAGCATGTAATTTTAACACCAAATCACTTAATCGTTGAAGACAGAGACACATTGGGGAATTTTCTGGAGTGTGTTATCGTGAGTATGCCCCGATTCGGATACATTGAAAACATAAAACCATTCCCTGGCTCAGAGAAAAGTAACTCAGGCAAACCCATTATGACATTCAATTTAGACGACTTTCAGAACGGAATGATAAACTACGTTCAAAGTTTACATAACAACGTAGAGCCCATGAGTGATGAATTCAGTGTGTACTGTACTGATGGCAAGTATGAATCTTCACATGTTATTGTAGAGATAGAGATACTACAGTCGAATGATGAGGAACCTATAGTATTTGCTTCCAATATTACAATTCTCGAAGGAAGTAAGACAGTCATTGATGACACAGTTTTGACAATTAACGATATCGATACTGTTCCACATGAGTTAAAACTTCGAGTTTCTTCACCACCACAACATGGTTCATTGCTACAAGCTGTATATCTTCCTGAAATGAAGCGAATTGTTGAAGTTCCGTTGTATGAAGTAATTATCAGTGAATGGCAAAGAGGAAAATTTTATTACCAACATGATAACTCCGAAAATTTTAGAGACACATTTACTATTGCTGTTTCGGATGGCATTCATGAAACTAGTAAAACTGTGTCAGTAAATATTACTCCAGTTAATGATGAAAGTCCTCGCCTGAGACATAACCAAGGCAAGTAAATATATTTTAACTAATTCCATCGATAATTTTTAGCAGTCTTATAACATTTATCTTATAATGAAAAAGTTGATTCCTGTGTTTATTTAAATTAGGTATTTAATTAGGTAAATTGTGTAAGTAGTGTTTTGAATGCACCTCAGGAGGTTTGAGGTTCCGAAATCGATAAATATAATAGGACGTACTTTAGTGATAGTTGTACGATTGCACATTCCTTTCATACATTTTGCTTTGTTGATAAGTTTGGAACGAATTGGTTAATTCAAGTAGGCTTCGGGACCATACAGAAAGTATTAAAAAAAAAAAAAAAAAAAAAAAGTACAGTTTTGCTGTCGTTTAAGCAATCTCATTCAAAATGATCACAAATGTAAGCTATATTTTAAAGATTTTGTACACAACGCGGTGGGAACATGCAGTTAGACAATTATCATGATGTTTTGTTCTTCGTGGCAACATCAAGATTAAATAGCGATTTGCAAGATTATGCAGCATTAACAATGCAGTCAGGCTCTAATCAATGCGACAAAAAACAGTTTACTCATTGGAAGCACAGTAGCCTAACGTCTCTCCTAATAGAGCAGTGAAGTAAGGTTTTGTCTGGATTATGTTGAACATCAATTTCGTATTTGTCTACTTTGTAACTGAATCAAACTACAAACACCATGCCTCCACGTCAGCACAATTTTAATAAAAACTGACGTTCTGTCATTGGGAAGCGTGTTGTATCATGCAGTGCCGAACTGAGTTTATAGGTATGCGATATATTCGAAATTTATGGAGTATCGTGTACCTAGAAATAACACTCACATGCAATTTGTAGTCAGGTTAGTTCTTGTATTATTCGCACATTGACTCCTCTAGAAGCAAGTGACGCCATACGCATTTTGGATACTCTGCTACGGAATCTGTACTAGAAAAAAGTATTACAGTGTTTTGTCCCCGCTTAAACGAAGCGTTGTTGCACCTGTGTTTTGCATGAAGTGCTCCTCTTGCCTTTCTACATATCACAAACCCTAACTGTATTTTATAATTAATATGATCTTTATTATAGTTGCATCATGATTTCAATTTGTTTGCATTGCTGCCAGCGTTATACAGCTGCTTATCTACATTTCGTTTCATTAGAACAATAAGCATTAAATTAATTATGATTATGATTTATTAATTACGTTTATGATCAAGGTATGAAATAAAATTGATTATAAACATTTAAATGATAAATCATAATTTTCCTTCTTTTTCAGGTGTGAACGTAACTAGTCCAGAAGAAAGGATTGTGATTACTAGCAGCATGTTATCATCATTTGATATCGACACAGAAAGCTCCGATATTCGTTACACTATAGTAAGTCTGCCAGAACATGGGGTATTAGTTGTGAAACCAATAGAGGAAAACTACAATGAAAGAACTGACTTTACAGCTGGAAGTATTTCGTTTTCACAAGAGGAGGTTAATGCTGGCAGAGTTCAGTAAGTAACAAGTTTTTGCGTAATTCGCAGTTTGTATGTTTTGTCAAAATTTTTACGTGCATAGAAAATGGTATTCTATATTCAACTTCACATCTAACATGTATATGTTATAAATAATGTACCTGCAACATTATGTTACGATTGAAAGATTATTCATGAGAAAAATGCGCCAACATGTGCCAGATGGTTACTTGAAATTAGCATTGCATTTATTCTGGATCAGAGCAAGGGTGAAGTTTGCTGAATGGAGTGTCTATAGGATATTACATTCAGACCAGGGCAAAACTGTATCCGCGCCGGGAGTATCCGTAGGCGCCGCAGCGACGGCGGCTATGTGCACAGAAAAGAGAAATACGAAATATACAGATTTTGTCTTTATCAACTTGAGCTAGGTGACGCTAAGAGTTGCCTTTGCATTACAAGTGCAAGATAATGATCCACAATTTTTAAAACTGTTCCTATGTTTACACATAATGTAGATTTTGTCCACCTACTTTAGTAACTTCTTTAAATAGTACTCTTCTTTGTGAATTAACATATTTTACCTCCATATTTTCAAAAAAAGTCTCTTATTCTTAATTTGTATTATTTTGATTCCAAGTAGGGCATAGCTATTGGGGTTGCACCAGTAGTATAGGAGTGTTTCTGGAGGGAGCATGCGTAATAGCAAAGGTGGATATGTGTGTAAACGGAGTTTTATTCAGACGATTGTTTTCACGAAATTACTCGTCAATCTGTGCTATATTGAATTATTATTTGATTTATTATGTTGTTATATTTGCACTTAGTTTCTGATATATTGAGTACTGGTGAAGACTGGAATAAAATTAGATGACACATGTATTCGCATGTCAGAAAGATACTAACGTTTTGAGGAGTATTGGCACAAGTTGAACCGAAAGAAGACTGAATAGGGTTGTTCTTAAAATATAAAAATGTTAGTAAAGAGTCCATGACATGGTCTTTTTGATGGTACCCCTAATTTTATTCCATTCTTCACTAGTATTCAGTATATCAGAAAGTTGCAAATACAGCCATATAAATAAATCAAATAACGTTTCAGGTCTCGTGATAATGTTCTTCAGACGATCAATCGTCTAGACAAATATTCTTGTATACGTATTCCCATCCTTGTTAACGCGCCTGCTTCCTACGAACACATCCCTGTGCTATTAACGCGAAAGCTTCGCTTTACTCGAAACCGTGATAAGTACGTATTAAGAAGAGGGGACTTTTTTGAAAATTTGAAAGTAAATTATGTTAGTGCACAAAGGAACAGTAATGTTTAAAGAAATTAGTAACATATTGGGGAGAACGTGTATGTCATCTGTGGATGATAAAACTTCAGAGAAAGATACAAAACCACTGTGCCAGAGGCGTCATTTGGGCATTAGACAGGGAAAGGGGTTCCTGTAGTAGGCCTATGCTTAAAGTGCATATGCATTTTAATCAATGCACCACTGTGACTGTCACTGAGATATTGGTACTTATGGTCTCACTTTTGTTGTTTCTCAATGGGATAATGATATCTGACAATCCTTGAATGGTCATAATATTTCCCTTATACTTATCACAATAACTAACATGTAATATGCCGTAATACTTGTGGCCTATGTAACGGAATGAAAAGTTTCGAGAACTTCTTCTTACGTTTTCTATTACCAATGAAAAAATAACTCAAAAAATATATATTGCTGATTAAAACCATGAACCTCCCGACTGCGAAAGAAAAACGCTGACAACTTGTTTATGTTCATTCAGTCAACTTTTTCGGTTACCTTTGAATTTTAAAATGTATAGTTTTTATATCTAATTCATTTCTTTAGAAAATTTATATTTAGTTCCCTGCTATCTATACAAAAGCAAAGCTTATTTTTATAAGAACTATTTTTGAAGGATTTTAAATTTAATAAAGTGAAATAAGGGTAAGAAAGGTATACATGGCCTATCATGTGTTCAGAGTGCTGGCAGATACTCTCGACACTCCACTGTTAACGATCTCATTATGAGAGCCCTCATATCCTCAGGAACGCCTTCCGTGAGAGAGCCAATGGGGTGTAGTCGCTCTGATGGCAAGAGACCTGATGGAATGTCGTTAGTGCCTTGGAAACGAGGGAAGGCTTTAATATGGGATTTCACTTGTACCGATACCCTAGCCCCCTCTAATCTTCCTTCATCTTCGACAAAAGCTGGGACGGTTGCAACTCGCAGAGAATATGAAAAGAGACGAAAGTATAGCAACCTGTTGGACAAATACCACTTCGTCACCATAGCCATTGAAACTTGTGGGTCCTGGGGTCAGGAAGGTCTAAACTTCATTAATGAAGTTGGACACCGTATAACTATTAACACAGGAGACACCCGAGCTTCATCCTATCTTATACAAAGGATAAGTATGGCTGTGCAAAGAGGGAACGTAGCAGCGATGCTAGGAACTCTCCCTCCGGGAAAAGCTTTGGACGAAATTTTCCTTTTGTAATCACTCTCCTCTCACCAAACTCTCGAAAAAAAAAAAAAATATATTATTGTGTATTTAATGACTTTAGATTTCTGGAAACAATGTGTGCAGAATAAAGTGATTATAGTGGGAAAAAATGTAAGAAAAAATAAAATATTGTGATTGTTGTGATGTTGAGCTAATGGTAAGATCGGCTTCCAGTTTACAATCCAAATTAATAGATCAACTTGCAATAGTGAAAAAATATTATGAGGAGTGTAGACATGAGTTTTAAGAAGTGAAAGTTGTGAAATCCGTTTCAAAAAAAAAAAAAAAAAAAAAAAAAAAAATATATATATATATATATATATATATATATATATATATATATATAAAGTTGCTGTAATATAATTATAGTCAATAATAACTCTATGTAATAAGTATTAAATTTCAATAAATTTGAAAAAGAAAAGGAAAAAAAATACTGTATAAGTATTTCTGTAAAATCTAAAAATATCCTCCCTTTAAAAGTGTGTCATATGGTAACATAATACCAATCATTAAAATTTCTTTATTCTCCAATATTAAATTTATCTTAACAATAGTATACTTCAGCAACTAATGTATTTCATAGCATCTACCTAAATAATATTGTATAATAAAGTTATATCTCGTTATCAGAAACAAAACAAATTACAAGAGTATTTTGGGCAAAATTTTAAATGCTTTTTTTTAAAAAGATATGTTGTTAATAATATGATTTGGTTTCCTTTCAGAGTACCTGGTTTGTTTATGAAATCTGATGCCACGTTTCTCACTTTATCTTCTAGCATGCTGTCAATTTGCAAGAGCTGATATTTGAGAAAAAATAAACTTGCTGCATGAAATATTAGAACTTTTGCTCACATTTTGTTAAACACAATTATTAGCTGGAAGCCATGAAATATCTGGCGGCTTTGCTTTGACAGTAATAGGTGCTTGTTGTAAGGTAATTCATTATATAAAATAACACTTTTTTTTTTAACCTTCTAATTGTACTAGTTTCTGTTAATCTAGTATTCTGTTTTAATGTAAATTAGGAAAGATACACGAATCTTTAAGGCGTTTATTCCATTATTCCCTTTGAGTAATGTATGTAATAAAACCATAATGTGAAAATTTGAATACTGTTAGCTAGTGAACTTGGAACAAATAAGGAACGAATTGACATTTGGAGCAGCATGTTTCTTTTTACCACTCTGTTAGTGTTCCGCTATTCTAACGGAGGGGGAAAATGCATAATTTATTAGTATTATTATTATGAATGAGAGAAAAATTTATTCGTTTGTGTATGTATGTGTATAAGAAAGAGACGGGCAGGAAGAGATATTCAGAATTAAATAAGACGTCCTACTTATGATTATGAAAAATATAAGAAGAAATGAACGAATAAAATAAATAACAAAAACGCAATTTGCTTTGCTCGAACTAATATTAAAATTTGGAGAACGTTATGTAAATTTATTTTTGTTTTATGGATTACTATTTGTGTTCTTTTGTTTGGTATTAACGCCACATTTCAACAATAACGATGTGTGAGACACGAGTCCATAGTTTAACGTGGAGACTGAACCACAGTGGCATCGTGAAAAAGTGAAACTGATACCTTTGCAGCATTGAGCACTGGGGAGCTAAATGTTCGACATAAGTAAGATATTGACAGTTTTGCATGTATTACTTTTTCCTGTAACTATAAAGTTCATAAATTAGAATGGTCCCGGAAGTTATACCATATTTGAAATACTTAGTACAAAGGGATGCATTACAATAAAATTTTAAATACAAATTACATACAAATACAGTAACGAGGCAGTAAGGTGGAAGTACAAAAGAAAGAAAAAAAATCTTCCATCTCAGTTGACAAACACTTTTAAACATGTTTTACAAGACAATAACATTTAATGTTGATATCCCTCTCTTCAGGAACCATCCAGTTGTAACTACCACGGCAAGTATGGTTGGTCCTTCTTCCGGTGACTTTAATAAACTGTAAAATACTTTCACATCTCAATACAAATTTCAACGTAATTTTGGACCGTCAATTTGTTTCTAATTTTGCCATATGTACAATAAGACATTTTGTTTGAGCTCATTAGTCGTATAATGACTGGGCATGACGAAATTTGGGTTTTATGTATGCAAAGTTTCTTTCGGACTTACAACAAATTTGTCAGAAACTTTAAATTTTAAAATGGAGGAAACTAATTATATTTATTTTTTTTAAATAGAAAAAGGCATGAGAAAAAGTTTAAAATTACAGGTGAACACAGAAAATCTAACTGATCACTATTTTGAAATTCGCCCAACATTTATTTACAATTTTTTTTTTTTTTTTTTTTTTAATAGAAATGAATGTGAAATTCATATGAAGCCGATGAAAGCCAGAATTGTCAGACACAAACTAGAAATATAATTATTCTTGGAATATTTTACGCAATTATAAAATTATACCTAAAAGTATCTATTAGCGCTCAATGGATAGTACGCACGAAATAAAAGTCCTCATTGTCAGTCTATAGCTGGTTAAAGTAACATTTGTGAAACCCATAATACGCCGTAACATTGTATGACACATACGTCATACTTCTACTTCGGATCTCATGATTGAAGTTACGGAGGGCGGAATAACGAAAGAGGAGCATTTGTAGGGAAATGAGTCCATTGTCTTCCGAAACACTGGGAAGGTTGGAGATGGTTAGCACTAAGGTACAGTAATATTCGTGGTGGTTACAAGAAGTGTTGCCATTACAAGCTGGCCATTAGCTCAGATGCAAGCTGCTGCATATCATCAGAGGGATATACGGAGAAGGTGCTAGATATCCGACTAGTGTAGTTAAAGGGATCAATGTCCCGTTGACGTATTATGTCCATATTGTCATAGTCTGTCTGTCAATGTCTCTTAACTGCTTTACATGTTTTTATAGGTAGAAATCAAGTCGTTTAAAGTCAGACGCTCATGAAGACCATTCCACTAGACCTTAACAAGAAGTCTAACACAATACATGTATTACGTGCCCAGGGAACATCGTGCCTCACGAGTGTAGTGCTGATGGACATATTCGAGGGCCTCCTTATATTATTCTGTTATTAGTAATTGAAACTACAGCCACAGCGCATTGGTTGTACTGTGCTGCTCCATGAACGGGTTCCATACAAACCCTCCGACTGTACGTTGACGACTAAATATATTTTGTGTGCTGCAATTTGTTAAGCACATCTTCGTTATGTACCTATCTGCTTCCCTTTGTATGCACATAGTGACATTTTTTTTCTCTTTTGAGCCTTAGCAATTACCGCTACAATTTGTATGTTACTTACGGAACATCTTATATATATTTTTTGTAACATGCTAAACGTATTTAGGATAAATGAGAATTATAAAAAAATATTATTATTATTTGACAGTATCAGCAATGAATTCTTGAATTAAACTAATAGCATGCAAATTATCTTCAGACCTTTAGAATTGTTCTCTGTTTTGCATGATTCTGTACTGTAAAACAAGTAGAGACGTACGTATATGACTATAGCGATACTTGTTTTGATTATGACACCTGTGTTGGAGGACTTGTGAATGTTATCTTTCAACTCCGAGAGCACGTGAATTAAATAACACTGTTATTCATTTCAAGGAATTTCGCTAGCATTTTTTTTTTTTTTTTTTTTGGTTAATACACATGTTTCAATGTGATAAAACAAATCTTAGTTTATTGACATTTATGTTGTGAAATTTAATTACTAACATGTTTGAAAATATGTATTTTAGGTATATTATCAATGAAGGATCGAAAGCTGCCTATGATTCATTTAAGTTCAAAATAACAGACGGAGTGCATGTTTCAATGGTTCACACATTTTCCATTTATTTAACTTACAATGAGAAGAAAAATTTGCAAGTAGAAACTCATGCGCTTGAGGTATGTATTCATCATCATCATTTCATTTGCTGTCGCTGTAGAAGATGGAATAGTGTAACACTGAAAGTGCTTATGTAAAATAAGTAAATACATAGATAGGAAGTACAAATGAGTGTTGTTATTAAGTAACATTGAAAGTTGATTTATTTTTAAAATAATATGGAACTGAAGTTCAGTAGTAAAAGATTAAAAGTATATACTAAGTTTATAGTTAGAAGATGTAAGAAAATGAAATGAAATGAAATCTTTAAGTTTTACGTCCCACGATTATGCCGGTTAGGCTAAAGGAGACGGTGATGTTGAGAGATGAGTGAAATGGTGGAATGAAAGTGGGAGGAAACGGGAGGACCCCGAGAAAACCCATGAGCACGGTATTTGTCCACCACAAAGTCCACACGGCACGAGCTGGGATCAAACCAGGGACCCCAAGCACCGGAGGTGAACACTCTACCACTGAGCCACCGCGCCCCCTAAAAAAATTAAGTTAGAAGATAATTTAAACGAATTAATAAGGTTAGAGGATGATGTTCAAATGAATGTACTTGTCAAGTGATATAATATATACGAATCCGAATTTACTTTCTTCAAAACATGATTTTAATTGGTTCGAAAGGTGCCTATGATCATTAATAATATTCACCTAAAGATTGCTCTTTGTACCAAGTTCTTACAGTGTTGACTTAGCCAATACTGATATTGCCAAGGTGCCACCAAATAAATACAAGTTGCAGGGAAGATGTGAGGACTTAGAATAAGCTGTACGACGCACTGATGAGAAATTATCTGAAGTTCTCAAGTCGACCTCAAACAAATTTGTTTCGAATCCATCAACAGATAGCAGCTTCAGGATATTTCTAGTGAATTACAAGAAGTAAAAATGCAAGTATTTGTCCTTCATTCTGAGATTGAAAAGCTGAGTAAAACAGTGTCTTTCCAAGAAGAGGAAGTTAACAGTCTTGAACAACACAGTACGCGCAACTGTCTGATAATACACGGAATTCCTGAACGTCTCGGTGAAGACAAAGAAATTGTCCTTAGATGTTTCTGTTAGAAGCTGAAGGTATTGATAAAACAGAAACATGTAGATAGATGTCATCGGATTGACAGTATAAACCGGAAACGAACTTCAGCTGGAGAAGTGCAGGAGGAACATGGGCCTATTATTGTAAAACTCACCTTCCACATATACCACGACCAGATGTGGAGACAGAAATGACAATGTAAGGCGACGAGAATTCTGATTACCGAATCATTGACAGCAAGAAGTCAGAAACTCCGTGCTGCTAGAGAGCTTCGTGGAGTACGAAACTACTACACGAATTATTAGTTAATTAGTTAGCATACTAACGTACATTCACTGTTTCCCAAAATCGATGAAGTTAGATTCTTTACGAGTTCAGCACAATGTTCTGTCTTCATTGACTGAACCGTGGTTGTATGAATGTGGTAACAGAAAGCAAATTGATGTAACAGGGTGTTCTGTTATTCGTCTTGTATGACTTATTACGAAATATTTTGACTTCTACGAAGTATTAAAGAAAAAAATCGAAGAACTTATTGCTATTTAGAGAAAACTTAGCCCTAATTCTTAATGTAAAGGTAGAGTGAATATTATTATTTTGTTTTCTTTTGTGCATTTTTCTTTCGTTGCAACAAAACATTGTACACTTTTTGTAAGAAGTATTTATCTTCACTAAATTGTTTAATCGCTTATAAAATATATTCTATGATCTATATTTAAAATTAATGTCATTTATATAATTACTTCCGTCAGTAAATTTGAAAGAATAAAATAATTTGGGTAAGTATTTCTGTAACTTATTGTTTTCTGCAAGTTGTAACTAACAGTGCTTAAATTGACCGCTTCATTCTGAGAATTTTGAATGTAGGTAAAAGTATGTTATAATTATCCATTTAAGCTGATATATTTCCTCAGGTGAAATATGGAGGTGAGGCTGTACTAAATAAGAACCAATTAAGTGCTTTTGACAACAGTAACAGATTTGATGAAATTATATTTGTATTACTGGACTCACCTCATCATGGCCATTTCAAGAATATGGATTTCCCAGATTCAGTGGTGGACAACTTCACAATGCTGGAAGTTATGAGTGGGAAGGTAGGAATAGTTATATTAACTGAAATTCTTTCTATCTTAAACATCTGAAAGTTGCGTCATTATATATTTTAAAACCAGTTTGTTGTTTTCATGTTGTGCCATGCTTTTCAGAATAACAAAGTGAATATAATATTATTCATTTAAGGTACAATATTAGATTTGTCACAATAAGTGTTCCTTATGCTCAGAATATTAAGTATTGTAAGCTTACGGTAACTTGATTTTAACTATTATGTATTTAATTGATAATCACGAAGGCCAATTTTGGAGTTCTAGACTCCTCTTTACTTTCGATCCTTACAAGTTTATAGCTAAATTTTTGCTGCTTTTATTTATTTGTCTGTTTTTACGATTTTAATTGCGATGATGAAGATAGTAATCGTATCATGTTGCTATTTCTCTTATTTTCTAATTAAGTATATTTTTATTTACAATATTGTCTTTATTACAAGAAACAAATATTTTCGATTTACCATTATATCACCGAAGACTTTTGTGGTTTTGTCATTGATGATGTTCGCGTATTAATACTTGGAGGAAAAATGTTTAAAACTATTGCTACAAATTTTATCGTTATAGATTATGTACGAAGCGGAAGTTTCTCCGAAATTAAATTCTTTAGAAGAGGAAGTTAATTTGTTGGTTTCTAATGGTGTTGAAGAAGAGATTGTTAATCTACCAATAAAATTTTTACAAACAGAGGTATGTTCTTCTTCTTAGCGTTCTTTAATTTGTTCAGAAATGTGTTTGTTCGCTGTTTTTATCTGATTGATCTGTCCGCTTACCTAGTCTAGTTAAGCGGGCTACTGAGCCACTGGACAAAGTTAAGAGAATTTTTTTCATGTTCAAAAAAGTGTACGGGAAACTGAAAAATTAAGGAGTTTGGACGAAATTAATGAAGGGCTAGATAGAGAATTACAAAGAGAAAGAGTAATGATACAGAACTGAGTAATCGTGGCTTCATAACACAGATATTTGATAGTATATATATATATATATATATATATATATATATTCCAACAGAATTATTTTTAGCTTCCTATAGCGCAAATAAATGAAAATTTTGACAGAAGTTATTTTATAATATGAAAAGTAGAAACTCATTTTCATTTACATGCAAGTTTGAGTGATTGTTGCCGAGATTGTATATTTAATTCGAACAGGAATTGTAGCATAGAAGGAGAACGAGGTAAAAACAAATATATTATAGTCTTGATCAATTGAAAGAAGTCGAAAAATTAAAAAAAGCCGGTTTACCCCCCCCCCCCCAGACACAAATATATCAATATATATATATATATATATATATATATATATATATATATATATATACTTACTTTGTGTCTACATAGGTATGTTCAGTCATAACTTCAACACAGTTCCACCGATTTTGATGATTCCACCGAGCATGCTCTTTCTGTGCTCCCATATAAATTTCACTAGGAAAGGCAGCAGGAAACCATCACCGTATATTTCCCAAGAACACTCAGCATGCGAATGGCGATTTTAAAACTGAATTACTCTAAAAGGGTAGAGCAATAAACTCAGAATCTTATACTGGAATGACAGTAAACTCCACGGATTTTGGGGGAGCAAGAAGTCGGTTAGTTATGAACAGGCAATACAAATTGGAGGGTTGAAGTCAGGAGTCTAAACATAGCAGGTAAGGTTCCAGCGACTGAACGTGGGTCTAGTGGGGTTCATTGTAATAGAACGGAAAGAACAAAATGATTTATGACAGGCGAATATAGAATTATTAACTCGGGTACGAGAAACGGAGTTATTAATGTTGGATTTATAATGAATAAAAAGATAGGACGACAAGTAGGAAGTTACAACATAGTAATTGACAGAGTCATAGCAGTAAAACTAGCTTCGAAATCAAGGGATACAACTCTTATGCAGATATATATGACAACGACACCCCACAATGATAAAAAAGTAAGGCAAGTTTATGAAGCTATTGAAATGTCATAAAAAACGTAACAGAAGAAGAAAATCTTATGCTGGTAGGAGCTTGGAATGTGATCGTAGTAAACGGTGTAGAAGGAAAAAAAAAGTAGGAAAATATGGACTAGGAAAGCACAACGAAAGAGGAGAAAAGCTTATCGAATTTTGCACAAAGAATGAGGTAGTACAAGTAAATACTTTGTTCAAGAAACATAAGCGTAGGATTTCCATGTGGTAAATGCGAGGAGATGTACAGACGTTCAAATTGGTTATATACTCGTTAAGGAGAGGTTCAGAAATCAAATAAAGTACTGTGGAAGTTATCCAGGAGCAGATGTGGATAGTGACCACAACTTAGTCATGATGAAGTGAATTGAAATTTAAGACGTTAGTAAAAACAGGAGAAAAATGGAAGACTTGATACTGGTAAGGTAGAGAAGAAAAACTTCAAAGAAGTTATGCGAGAAAGACATTAGATAAGATAGCACAAAAAAGAACGAAAGAAGAAATTAACATGGAATGGTTATGCATTAAAACTGGACTGTTTATTACCGCAAATGAAGTGTTAAATCACGAAGGAAAGGTAGCAAATAAAGAATGGATCACCAAGAAAATTCTGGACTTAATGGATGAGAGAAGAAAACTGAAAAAAGAATGAGAAAAGTGAACAATGAGGCTAAGACTCAGTATGAAAGAATAAGGAATTCCATCATTCGTAGAGGCAGACTTTCCAAGGAGAAGTGGATAAGACAACAATGTAAAGAAATAGAAAAGGATATGAACACAGGAAGAACAGATGACTTGTAAGAAGTTTAAGATGAACTTCAAAGCACGCAAACCAAAGACCAATGTACTAAAAGATAAAGAAGGAAAATCCATGGCTGAAACTGGAGATAAAGTGAAAACATGAAAGAAATATTTAGAAAAGCCCTGTGGGAGCGACAAACGATTAGAAGAATTAGAAAACATGAAGAAAGTAGAAGAGGCAAGAGGAGACTTCACACTTAGATCCGAATACGACAAAGCATTACAAGACCTGAAACATTCCGGGTGTAGATAAGATACTAACAGAAATCTTACAACGTACGAAACAGGAGGTTCAGAACAGATTGTCTAAATTAATTAACATTTATCAAGAATGACAAGTTCCGACAGACTTTCAGACAGCAAGATAGTGGCAGTATCAAACACAGTAGTTCTGAGAAATGCGAGAATCACAGAACGATAAGCTTGCTTATGCACGCTTCAAAAATCTTTACAAAGATAATCTTTAGAAGATTGGAATCCAAGACAGAAGAAGTACTAGCATATGATCAGTTTAGGTTCAGAAAGAAAACAGGAACGAGGGAAGCAATACTTGCATTAAGAAGGTGCTAGAAGAGAAAATTCATGGGGAAGAGCAACTTACGTAGCAATTGCGGGCATGGAAAAAGCATTTGATAATGTAGAATAGAACAAAATGTTCAAAATTCTGAATGAAGCAGGAATAAACTATAAGAAGCGAACATATAACCTGTACAAAGAACAAAAGGCAACAATTTAGGTAGAAGAAGAGAGAGAAGAAGCAAGAATTAAGAAAGGGGTTAGACAGATATGCTCATTGCCACCAATTTTGTATAACTTCTGCATTGAAGAAGCAATAAAAGAAATCAAGGACATCCACAGCATAAGATTAAATTTTCATGGGCAGAACATCGACACATTAGATTTACGGTCAATATCGTAATGTTGGAAGTATGAAAAAATTAGGGACAGGTTCCAACAGTATGGAACAGCTACTTACCAGCAAATTCAGCATGAAGATTAACAAGAGCAAAACAAAAGCTATAAGATGTGCTGAAAAAAAAAAAAAAAAAGATCAAAATAAGAGATCACTGGTGGAAGAAGTGAAGGAATTCTGTTGCTTAGGGATTAAAATAACGAGTTATAACACGTGCAAACAAGTTGTAAGATCCAGAATAGCTCAGACGAGGACATTTGAAAAAAAAAAAAAAAAAAAAAAAGTTTTCAACCAGAAGCAGCGGCATAGAAGAAATGAAAAGGTTGATAAAAGCATATGTGTAGTAAAGTGTGGTATTGCAAGGATGTGAGACATGGACACTAGGAGAAGAGAAGAACGGAGAATGGAAGCCTTTGCTATAGAAGAATGATTAAAATTAGGTGAACGGACAAGGTATCAAATAAGAGTATGGAAAATGGTAGAAGAAAAAAGAAGTATATTGAAGAATATTTCGAAAAGGAGGGATATATTATGGGATTTGGAGGAATCGCATTAGTAGCTATGGAAGGAATTGTAGAAGGAAAAATACCTAGAGGAAGGACGCGATTGAAATATACGGATTAAATAGTACAAAATGTAAGGAAGAAAACTACAAAGAAATTAAAAATCTGGCCCAGGAGAAGGAAGGTTGGAAAGCTGCAGAAATCCATTGAGAGATTTCTGACCTGAGATGATGATGATGCAGTGATAGTCTTTGAAGCTAAACACGAAGCACTTCAGCAAGTGTACTGTAGAAAGCGTAATTAATCAATTTTAATATGCGTATGGTCTCACACAACTTCGACATAGATGCATCAATTTTGATGATTTTTTTTTGTGTGTGTGTGTGTATGTGTGTGTGTGTGTATGTGTGTTTGAAAGATTTTTTTTTTCTAATGCTCTTACATAAACTTCGTAAAAATCCAACTATATTCTTCGGAGCTAGACCATAAAAGTTCTCGATGGCAGACAGTGTTCATACCATAATTATGTATATGATCACGCATAATTTCGACATAAGTGCAGCGATTTTAATAATTCTTGAAAGAGTGTACTTTCCCGGTAGTTCCATATCAATTTCATTAAGATCTGATGATAGTCTTTAGAGCTAGACCATGAAATTCTTCAACGGGTGACAGTGTTAATATCGTAATTAATTGACTTCATTGTGTGCATATCCATGCATAACTTCAACATAGATGTTCCGATTTTGATTATTCTTTTGTAGTATCAAAGAGTCATAATTTCTGTTATATTTCGAAATTCATGATATGCGTCAAATTTAGCTGTACTCAGAATTCAGCTTCCTTTAATAACAAGACTTATTGCTTTCCATATTTCTTGATTTATCTTTGTTTCAAGAATAAACCTAATTATTTAAAAGAAAGTGTAAATGGTGTGTTTTAATGTTACTAGCTCTTAGATATTTTTAATTTTTGATATTATTTTCCACTATTAATTTTCAGGAGCGAACACCTATTCTTGAAGTGGTCCATGACTTAACCATTGAGGAGGATGAATCAACATTATTAAGTTCTTCTCATCTTCAGGCTCATTACTTGCATGTGAGAGCCCCAGACATAATGTATATAATTTCCAAACATCCTAAATACGGTATGTTACTGCGCAATGGGAATAAGATTGATTCTGACACTTTTTCTCAGGAAGAAATTAACCAAGGGCAAATATCTTACCATCGCTATCCTGGCTCAGGAACTGATCCCGATCATTTCCTTTTCAAAGTTACATATAGTAACCATTCTGCATACCATCTTCATGCTGGAATGATGACAAATATTACCAGGCAAGTTTTAAATTATAATTTTACTACAGTTATAGCGTGTTTGTATGATACAGATGGGCCAAGCAATTAAAGCATACTTCTACGAAATATGTGATATTTCTTTCTAAAGTATTAAAATGTTTGTCTAATTAGCATAAGTATAATTAAAATTGAAATATTAATAATGTAAAGAAGAAAATATGATGTTTCCTTCAAAATTTCTGTACCAACCTTATATAGTATTGGAGTACTGTTTCCCTATGGAGGATGAAAGGAATAGAAACGTAAATAAAAAGAGGAGATTGAGAAAAGGTACTCTAGGTGCAGTAGATAAAAATCATCAGTAATATTCCACCTGAAGAGCTGTTTATATCATCCGTGCACCACTACGCTCTTGTGCAGAATTGTCACATACTACCTTTTCAGCACGCTTTCCCTAAATATGTATATAGTTGAAACAAAGAAATCCTGAAACGGAAATAGAAAATGAATTACTTAACTATGTTTTTACTATTTTCTGGTAAGAATTCGTTGTACGAGTACATCGAGATGGTTATCAATATAATAGTAACCAATGAAGAAAATGTAACTTGTCCGTTGCATCGTTAGCAAGCAGAATGCTTTTGATTTGTGGTGGAAAGAGAAATACAAATTATGAATGGTTTCCGGGGTAATATTGTAGCATTCTTCATGCAGTACAGCATTCAGTTTCGTTACTGAAATATCTGGTTTTAATTCTCAGCTCCAGAACTGATTACAGGTGTTCAGGAATGTTGAGGTCTGGGATTAGGCGGGCCAAGAAAAGTGTTGAGGTTCATCTCGATGTTTATAAAACCATTTCGTAACAGCTCCAGCAGTGCGAATGAATGCATTGTATCTTGGAAGGTTGCATCATTGGTCGGACCCACCATCAGGTCCGTAGAATACACGTGGTCATCTAAACTATATACATAATCACTAAGAGTCGCCACAATATTTCACAGTAGAGAGGAGATTTCGGAGCATAACTTCTTGGGTGTATGCCATACATAAACACGCCTTAGTGTTGGAAAGAAAGAAAAAAAGAACTCATCGAACCATGTTCCAATCATCGACGGTCCTATTTGCATATTCTTGGACATAATTTTGTATGCACTAATTCTTTATTCACGTTGATCAGCGGTTTGGAAAATGCAACCCGATCGCGGATGTTTACGTTTTTCAATTGACATAGGACTGTAATTGTCAAATGACTGTTCCAGGTGCAAGTTATGTTCCGAAGTCTCTTTTGCATCATTTCTGACGGTCTTTGGTTACTATTTTCGTCAATACTGGACGATCCCTCTCACTGCGGCTTCACTTTCTTTTACTATTAGTCTTCGGCGATGTTTGCTGTTCTTCTATGTTAAAATGAATGGTTAAAACAAATATAAAGTAAACCGTACATGTCTAAGACTCTTTATTCTTTATGTCTACATGCTTTTCTTTAGTTTACAATAGTTCAATTGTATTCTCAAATCTTGCAACCTGAATTTAACTCATTTCTCGACGTCATACAATGATCAAATTTTGCACAGCGACGTAAGTTAGGTAATAATACGATGCCACATTTTTACTTTTATATATTTGTATATATTTTCCTAAGTAATTAAGTTATTAATATTGCTCTTTACTAATTATATATCCCGTTCTGTTATGCAATCAAAAATGGTGGCATGGGAAGTATAAAATTCAAAGAGATCTTCGTAAATTGCGTTTCAGATTGTGAATGTACGATAGACTTGAAGAACTGATTGAATGCCATCCTTATAACGAAAAGTAAAATAATAATCGGAAAAACTAATATAATATGCCCAAAAAAGGAGAATCTTTTGTGAGTGAAATGAAGAAATGAGTGTAAGATTATAAAAGCATTAGTCGCTGTTAATTACTATGGATTATAGCGAATCACTTAAATGGAAACAAACATTTTACAACGATAGAAAATGTATTTAGTTGTAACTAAAGAGAAGAAAATAAAGTAAAATAACAGTATATCTTTTAAAAACATGCTTTCTTTTTTAAAAAGTTAATAATCCAAATAAAGCAAATCTACTCAACCTAAAAAACCGGGAAAAATCAGGAAATTTTTAGGAGACCGGGAAAGATTAGGGAATTATGTTAAGAGTCAGAGAATTTCGAAGAATGAGATTTTATAGACATTTCAAATGAAAATTCTAAGATAATTTCAGATACGATTGAGTGCTTGTTTCTTAACTGTCAATTTCAAACTTGGAAACTTATTTGAGTTTTTCATTAATGATGTGTAACAAACTTATGTTCGGTAATTGTGCGCATCATTGTTTGCTTTCGCTTATGCAGTGGAATGTCGCATTGGTGAAGCATCCACAAAATGCAGTTAGATAAAAGATTTAATAGTAAATTCATTTAAAATGCACGCAAAATTCCAACCTTTTTCCGTCTTCATTCCCATTAGTTTCGATTTTATCGGAGTCTCCTGTCCTACATTAAGTAAAGGTAACTAATTAAGCGAATGAAAGAATTTTGGAATGCGGTTACTCGTATTTTAGCTTCTGTGTTTTCATTGTAATGCATTTTAATTCGCAAAGAGGTTTATTTCGGAGTGCTCATGAGTTTACGAAAACTGCTGATAAAATTGTACATCAGCGTATGCATTGGGTTAGCGGGACTAATTTCATCCGATACTTGATCTTTAAATATGGGATACGTTTGTAGGTACCAAAGTGTACTTTCTACTTCGTGCTAATAATGCATTGTTTATTAATTATCATACATTTATAGATACATATTAATAATTTTCTATCAGTAGGTATACATTTGTAATGATATATTAATAACGATACGTCTCATAACGTTTTAAAGAAAAGATTGTCTATTCTCATTTTAAAATTATTCTGATATTATAAATGGTGCAGGAATTTGCAAGCAATAATCATAATACATGATTTCAAACAAAATCAACAATTTTAGATATTATTGTAAAGAGGGAGAGAAACTGGTTGGATCATTGGCTAAGAAGAAACTGTATCATGAGGGACATGCTAGAGGGATGGTGGCAGGAAAAGTTGACGGTATCAAAACAGAAAAATCGTACGTGAAGACGAGAAGGTTAGCTGAAGACCGTGGAGCATGAAAGATTCTCAGTTGCGGCAAGTGACCTGCCAATAATGGCAGAGTACCTATGATAATGGTGATAATAGGGATGGCCAAAATTTTCCGGAATCTGAAATTTTACTTTCCGGAATTCGGAAAAAATCCGAAAACCGGAAAAATCCAGAATTTGGAAAAAATCGGATTATTTCCGAAATCCGGATTTTTTCCAATTTTACTTTGCGGATTCAGGAAAGTAAAAATTCTGGAATTGGCCATCCCTAGCTAGTAGCTGTTAAAATACTTATAATAAAAAAATACACCATAATGAATATATACTGTAACTTGTATTAGTTTCTTGTAGTTGGAGATGTCTTATCATTTAGGTAGAGAATTGCTACTGCAGTTATTTACTGCTTTATAAGGAAGGTGTTATTTTCACACACAAAAAAGTCGCCAGTATGTCTCAAACATTATCATGTTCCCACCTGCAGCTGCTCCAAAGCACTGCAAACTACTTTTTAACGAGACGAAAGGCAGTGAAGGAAAAAGAAATCTCAACAACCATTCTGTTAACATTTGCTTATTGTCAACATACCTATGTACAGTAAATACAAATGTATAATTTTTGACTTTACGAAGTATACCATGCAATTTTTCAATAATTAACATAAGCAGACATTCATTAATTTATATTAATATAATAATTAATAAAACTAATAAGCGGGTGATTAATAACTCCGTGGTAGAGTTTCTATCTATGGTATTCTAACCCAGGCCATGTGGGTTTTCGATGCCTAATATTGTGTTTGCAAATTTTCCCGTGGTTCTCTTGGTTCCCTTTCTTGTATCTCTTTCATCATCACTCATTAATGAATTTAGTTTACCAAAACTCTATAGCCCTATATTCATTCTGTCCGTCAGGGAAACAGTCTCAAGAACTATTTGATGGATTACCATCAATTTTGGCCACGATGTACAGAGTCAATAATTAAGAATCGAGTTCCCTGATGAATGTAATAGTCAAACCGGAAGCGGTACAAATCAACCATTTCCGGTTTTAACGTTAATCATTATATAGTAAATATGGTAATAGATAGCGAGAAGCGGTTTCGTGTAATCGACATATATAACATTCTTGTAGATAGAATGGTACCCAATTTGTGCATCTGCTGAAAATAGTGAGCTTAGGTATTTAGGGAGCATTTTCCGCTTTAGAAAATGTGTGCTTGGTAAAGAATGTAGAGAATTAGCTGGATCAAACGTTAAACAAATGAGAAAGTGTTAGAAATAATAAGGAAAAAAAGAACAATTTTAGCTGTAATAGAAACGAGGAAGAGAAACTGGTTGGAACATTACCTTGAAAAGAACAGCGTCATGAAGAACGTGCTAGTACGTATGGTGGCAGGAAAAACAGGGAGCTGCGAAAGAGGCTACAGTTGATGGATGGTATTAAAACACAAGTCAAGTAGTATAGGTTTGATTACTTGACCTGTATAAGCGTGTGGCCCCCCTTACCCACATTCCATTTTAATTCTCCCAGTTTCTCTTGGCTGAAGTGGAATAAGGCTTCATGGATTATACGTCGACGCAAACTTCGTTAGTTTTATCCTTTTCTATGAGTTGGCAGTGCTGTGAATGGTGACTTGCATTTCCTGTTGACCGAACAAAAAGGATATGATGTGGTGATGTTACGAAATATAGTGCCTTAGTTTCAAAAGTAATCCTAAGACGTTTTTATTAAATTCAACATTTTAATTATGATATGTTAATGGCAAAATCATTTGACGCCTCATGATATATATATTTCTTGTAAACAATACTGCTCATGGATATTTTTTTAAAATAATCCTCTGGTGTGACTGGAGCAAGCTTACCGACGCTAGAGAGAGAAGGCGGGAAGTGTGTGTGTGTTAGAAGACGCCATCAGGAAGAAATGAGGTAAATGACTCAGAAACGAAATCCGCCGTTTATTTGGTCATCACTTATGATATTGTGTTCAAATATGTACGAGTGAAGGGTAGAACTTATTTCGCCACATACATATGTCAATGTAAATTTTTAATGAAAACGCTTAAAAACAACTTAATTTGTCTACGAGTGAAGACGCCACGTCGTATAAGTTTCTTGTAAATCTTACTCTTTTAGAGCAAATACCAAATCCATTACTGAGTTTACTCATATTAACAATGAAGTTACGTAAGTAAGAAAAGTGATAAATTTACTTCTTCAATTGTTCGTGAGCGGACCACAAATAATTTTACTGTCGACTATCCAGCTGTACAATGGAAATTGGAGTTATTCAAGGAAATTTGAAACCTATTCAAAATTGGGAAGAAGAATCCAATAAGTTATTGCCCTCCTAAATAGTCCACCAACCCTCCTCTTCTCTTTGTGAAATCCCCAGAATCAAAGTGTTGTGTGAAGAAGTGCTCAGTGATTAACGTGTGTAAAATAATCATTTCTATTGTCACCCAATGAGCCGGCTTCGTCGTCATATCATATTTTGAATTGATCTTTTAAAACTCCTTTTTTTATTTTTTTTATTCTTTTGTTAATAAATACAAGGGCTTAAATTCACTATGTTCATACGATAAGAGAAAAATCTAAAATACAAAACTTCTAAAGGTGTCAACGATAATCATATTAACAAAATGCAGTAGTAAGTATGTATATGAAAAGTGTAACGTCTTGTGCTTGAGTAAAACCATTTCTGTGTATATTTCTTGTTTTCAGTTGTTATCCATGTTTCTCGCATCGATCACTACCAGAACGGTAAGAATTCTGTACTTAATATCATTGCACTTGAGTGTATGCGAAGCAGGCGTGTCACTGAAGGTGGGTACGCGCGTATACAACGTTGGTTCGGACTGATCTCAAGTTGCAATCTGGTGCAGTTCCAAATACGAGTTCTAACCACTAAAATCACTATTATTAAGGCGTACCGAACAAGATTCGAACTCAGAAGGTCATGAGAGTGTCTTCCCGAAAGAGAACAAGCGAGAATCGAACCCCGCATGCTATAAGAATGGCCTTCCCGAACAAAAACACGAACCACTCGTGTTATAAGAATGGCGCTCCGAAACAGGAACAGAACTCCTGCACCGTAAAGCAAAAGTAGTGATTTATGCGTAGAAATATTGATGTACAAGGTAAGTTTCTGGCTCGTATTTAGAATTTTTACGTAATTGTTTAAAAATGGATGAAAGTAATGTTAAGTTAGTGCTGGACGCACTTAAAGCAAATAAAGAGGAACTCATTGAACAAACTAATATGGTACGCGAATCATTAGAAAATAAAGTTGAAAAAGTTAATGAATCTTTAGAAAATAAAATAGCTGAAATAAATGAATCTTTGGAAGGAAAAATACAAAAAGTCGTTGAACAAACTAATAATGTACGTGAGTTTTTAGAAAACAAAATAGTGGAAGTTTCTGAAATAACAAAAAAGCAGATTGACGATAAACTTGAGGTGCAATTAGAAATAATCAGAAAAGAATGCGTAGGTAGATACGAACAAATATCTAAAGAAATAGATGAAAAATGTGAGCAGGTAAATAACAAATGTGAGAAAATATGGGGGAAAACAGTACAGAATTATCAAGAACTTGAGGACATTAAGGTCGATTTGGGTAAATGTGAAGAAAAGGCGGACCGTGCATTTGAGAAAATTGAAGCAATTGAGGAGTCAGTCAATAAAATCGAAGGTAATTTAGAAAACAAAGAAAAAATGATAGTGGGATTAAATGATGCGACTCATAAGTTAGAAAGAAATGTTGCAACATTGCACAGTAGGGTCGACACTTTGTCACAGAACACTATCCCTCCCGGTATTGACGTGGTTAATATGAGTCAAAATGTTGCTTTAATAGGTGACAGGTTGTTAGATTTAGAAATTAAGGTAGATGAAACCCAAACGAAGTTAACCTCATTGACTGAACATGCTAGCAGAGAGGGGAGCGAACGCAACTGGCGTAGATTAAGTACATCCGGGGATGATATGAGTAGCCATAAGTCAAAATACAGCAGTAAGGAAGAAATTAGTAGTGCCAACCAAACAGATTGTAGTTCTTCGACAGCTAGTGAGACAACAAAACTAAAAAAGCGTATTAAAGTGAGAAAATCAGAGAGGGGTGACGTAAAAAGGGCTAAGAGACGAATATTGCGTCATGGTGACATTGAAATGTTCCCCAAGTTTTCTGGTTTAGAGGATGATGAGTCACCAACTTCGTTTTTAGAGCAGTTTAAGATTGCAGCGCACGCTGTAGACGTACCTGAGTCCCAATATTTAGACGTACTAGGGTTTATTTTTACCGGTAACGCTCGTGAGTGGTACAAGTCAAAATTAGGTACATTTCGTTCATTTAAAGATTTCACTAAAGAATTCAAAGCTCAATTTGGTTCTGAACAAGTCATCGCAAGTAAACTTTCAGTGTTGCAATCGCAAGCGTTCAACCCAAAAACTGATGGTACTGTTACTGATTTTGTTCACAAAAGGTTCAATAAGATACGTGGTTTGTCACCTAACATACCGGATACTTTCATTGTGAATACGATTAAACAGTTGATCCCTATTTCTTACCGACGACAATTAGCGTTGTTCCCAAATTTAGATTTCAGTTCATTTTTAACAGCCATACAAAATCTTGAAGCACTGTATTATGACAGCAGAAATATTAACGATAGGAACAACTTTCATGGTAGAACTGTACGTGTCAACCAGGTAGATGAAGTGCAAGGGAATTATGAGAATTTTAATAAAAGGGGAAATTATAGTAATGAAAACCGCAAAAATTCAGGTAAAGGTAAGTTTGACGGACCCAGAAGGAAGGGAACTCCGAATAAGAGAAAGTTCCATTGGAACAAAGGTAAGAATAATTATAGAAGAGATAATGATCGCAATGAAGGTCAAGGTAGTAATCGTAGGAATTACGAAGATGATCACGAGTATGAGAATTCAAACCAAAGCGAAAGGGTGAACTTTGTAAATAGCAACCATGATGAAGGTATGAATCGAACACAGCCAATGCCTACATATACTCAATCTGCACCACAATTTCCGTTTTATAGTCCAAGAGTTATGTTTCCTCAAAACAAAGATCAAACTTTAAACTAAATGTGCTCTCCAACGCGAGTGCGGTTGGTAGAGTTGGTAATGTAAATGGTAATTTTGGTACTGAAAGTCAAAATGCACTCAAAAATGATTCGGAATGCGAGCTTGTTGTAATTGGAAAGAACGTAGTGAATGTTGTAAGTTGGGACACTGATTCATCTGAAAGTAGTGATGAAGAACATAAATTTAATAGTCAAGCTAGGTCAGCTGAAATAAAAGTACAGATTTTAAATCAACCAGTAGTAGCCTTGTGTGACTCTGGAGCTTCTGTTAGTATTTTGTCTTTAGAGACATGGAAACGTATAGCGTCAATCATCTCCCACCCTCACTTGCGACCAGCTTCACATATTTTGTTGGTGGATTTTTCAGGTAAGAAAAAGAAACAGGTGCAAGGTGAAACAATATTGTGTATTGAAATAGGGAAAGTTAGTTTTGACGTACGTGTGCTAGTTGTCTCTGACTTGAATACTGACTGCTTATTGGGTAGAAATTTTCTCACACAATCCAAGGCAAAGATAGATTTTGGTGATAGTTCCATTACGGTTGAAAAAGAAGGAGAAATCGTTAACGTACCTATGCTAGGTGGTCAAGCTGACAATATGAAAGTCACAAAAATTCTAACTAAAGGTGATGTACAGAAAAAGGTAAATTTTGTGTCCCAAGTTGGTATTGATACTGAAATGAATGCTACTAACGACAGTGATGATGAATCAGAAATTCTATTTGAGATTGGAAAGGTGAACGTAGAGTGTCCCATAGTAAATAATTTGGTAAGTGAAAAGCAAAAATTAGAAAAGGAATGGGTTAACCATGTTGTTCTTTCTGATCAAGCTTATAATAAAATTCGTAATTCTTGTAGTAATGAAAAGGAAATGAAAGTGTTAAATTTAGAAGTTGCTAATGAAGATAAATTTTTGTTTGATTACTATTCACAGCAAATGTCAGAAATAGATTGTGAGATCGAAAAATCGCATTGTAAATCGTTAGATAGAGCTGCAGTCTGTAATTCATTCGACAGTAAAATAGAAAATGAATATGTGTCACTTTCAGAAATACGGGAAAAGGTTAGGGAAGCTCAATTGTCTGATTTTGAGAAAGAGAAATTGTTCAAATTGTTGCTGAAACATAGGAAAATTTTTAAAAATATTCCCGGACGTTGTACCAAATTTGAATATGAAATTGAGGTAGACACTGATCAACCTTTGGTTAAAATCAATATACGTTACCACATAAATTCAAAGAGCATATTGATTCGCAAATCGATGAGTGGGTACAATGTGGCGTAATAGAATCTTGTGTATCAATCCATTCACACCCAATCTTCTGCGTACCAAAGAAAAATACTAGTAAAATGCGAGTAGTAGTCGATTTAACTGTTTTGAACAAGCATGTAAAAATAAAACAATTAAAGGTGAATAAAATTGATGATTTGTTGTTAAGGTTTCAGGGTGCAAAGTACGTATCAAATATTGATTTGGTAGGAAGTTATACACAAGTTCCAATTTCTGAAAATTGTAGAGATTACACAGCATTCTCATGGAGTGGGAAAATGTATAGATTTACATCTATACCTTTTGGATACGCAAACGGAGGCGTAGGATTAATGGCTTGTCTTTTGGTTGTGTTAGGTCACGCTTTGTTTGATAAATTAGTTACGTACATTGATGACATTTCTGTACCAACATTTTCTTTTGATGAACAGTTAGAAATTTTAAACCTATTGTTTACAAAATTAGAAGAAGCCAATATGACTGTAAATTTAAAGAAATCCTCATTTTGCAATACGAGTTTTCAATTTCTTGGTTTCGTAGTCACACCTGAAGGCGTGAAAAAGGATCCGTCGTATGTAGAAACAATTCGAACATTGCCTCGTCCGAAAAATGTAAAGGAACTTAAGCGAGTATTAGGTTTGTTCGAGTGGTGTTCAAAATTTGTATATCATTTCGCTCATTTAGCCAATACATTGTTTGAACTTCTGAAAAAGAATAAAAAATGGGTTTGGACTGACGAATGTGAGCAAAGTTTTGCCCAGTTAAAAGCATCGTTAGCTGAAGAAGTGCTGTTAAATCATCCGCTGTTAGATCACGATTTTTGCTTAGTGACAGACAGTTCCTTGGTAGCAGTGGGAAGTATATTATTCCAAGAAGTTAACGGTGAAAAACACATACTTGGTTTTTACAGTAAAACTCTGAATAGTGCACAGCGAAATTTCACTATCACGGAATTAGAGGCGTATGCAATCGTTACAGCCGTACGTAAATGGGGACATTTATTATATGGCCATCACGTGAAAGTTTACACGGACCATAATTCGTTAGTGTTTTTGAATAAAATTCGCCATTGGAACTCTCGTTTGGCTCGGTGGAGTCTCGAACTACAGGGATTTAATCTAGAAATAATGCACATTTCAGGGAGTGAGAATGTTGCCAGCGATGCATTGTCCAGGATAGTTTTAGCCCCTCCTAGTGAAATTCTGGACATAAATAATTTAGAAGTACTTCCATCGTTCTTTAGAAACCTTACACCAGGAGAGTTAACCGAAAAACAAAAGGAACATCCTGAGTATAGTAAAATCATCAAATTTCTAGAGAAACCAAACGATCCCTACAGTAAGATGCAAAATAGAAATGTAGAAAAATTCTACAAACTAGAAAACGGTATATTGTTGTATAAGAACTTTCACTTTCCCAATAGTTGGAGAATTTGCATCCCACCATCTTTAGTAAATCTGGTAATTGAAGAAATGCATAATAACCGTGGACATTTCGGGTGCGAAAGAACTGTAAGCTTCATCAGCGAGATCTGTTATTGGAAATCTATGCGGCGAGACGTGATGAACTATATTAACGATTGTCTCGAGTGCAAACGAACTAAAGTTGATACTCGACCCCCAGCTAGACCTCTTGAAACCATACAGGTGAAAGGCCCTAGGAGATTGATTTCAATTGACATCATCGGACCTCTTGTGCCATCTCCTTCAAAATGTAAATTTATACTCTCAGTTTTGGATGTTTTTACTCGCTACTTTGTTCTTTATCCGATCCGGAACGCTACTACGAAGTGCGTAGTTAAATGCTTGGAAACATTGTACTTTGTGCACTTAGGAATACCTTCAGCTATATTGGCGGACAATGGTAGTTGCTTTATCTCTAAAAATTTCAAACAGAAAATGGAAGAATATGGTGTTAAGATATTTTATACAACGCCCTACCATCCGGCGTCGAACGCGGTGGAGAGCATCCATCGGGAAACGAACAGGTTGTTCAGATTGTTTTGTAAAGATGATCATGGTTCTTGGGAGAAATTTATACCACAAGTCGTTGTATTGCTGAACTATTCTATATCTAGCAGTCTTGGCGCGAGTCCAGCCAGTTTACATTTGAACGTTCAGGCTGAAAAACCAATTTTCGAACATTTTGGCATTTTTACGAATGATACGGACGAAAACGATAATGAGAGTTGGGACAATAAATTGGTAATGGCAGATTTTAAAAGAAAAGAAGTGATCCGAAAGCGAAATGAAAGATATAACTCACAACAGGAGAGTAAACACAAAATACAGGTGAACGATCTGGTTTTTTTGAAACAGACAAACTTAAGTTCCGCAACAGACAAGAAAATTTCAAAATTTTTCAATGTGTTCAAAGGAGCCTATCTTTGTGTTAACAAACCATCCAATTCAGAAAAGGTGTTCGAATTGTTAGATCCTTTAACTGGTAAATCAATTGGGTCACATTCAGTGGATAGACTTAAGGTGTGGAAACCTACGAAACAAACTCGTAAAATCTGGTTAGACCTAGCCGTAAAACATAGTTCTCAAAAGTGCCATGATATGATTTCAAGCGAATTTAAAAATTCAGATTTAGAAAGTAGTGTTGAAACTGTTCTTTGCAATGCATTAACTACAACACCAGTATGTTTGTCTCAAGGTGTTCAATCAAGAAGTAATAACCAACGAATACATGAAATTTTAGAGAAATTGCTAGATGTTGACAAGTATTTGAATTTTCTGTACTGTAAGAATCTGTGTTCGTCTGATGTGTTGGAACTTGCGTTGGTAAACTTACAAAATCCTTATGTGTTATTGAATGAGAGAGTACAAGGAGTGTAAGAAAAAAAAAAAAAAAAAAAAAGGTAGTTTCATGTGATTTCTGCAGGCATCTGTGACCCGCTATGCGACTTCCAGATGGCCGTTGATATTTTCTTTTCCAAAGTAATGGAAAAACTAGCAAAAATATATGCCAAGTCATGGAGATGAGGTCCCCCCCCCCTATGTGTATCGGGTAATGTAACATGTTTTTAATGCTCGGAGTAAGCTATTTTGGTAAATCCCATTCTTTATTATTTTAAATTGTTAACCTTGTATTCTATAATTCGGCCTCATCTCGGAGTGGTAAAACAAATAATTCATTGTGGGTAGGTGCCTTCAAAATTTAGCCAGGCAGACCCTGTCGAGTGATCAGAGAGAGTCATAACTGAATTATTACGTTGTAAAAAATTTAGCTGTGAATCTTTAAGGCGCCGATAAATTTTATTAAATCTCGACAAAAACATATATTACTCAATATTGTATGAAAATAAAGTTTTTAATATATAGTATGTTTTGAAAATTTATTCATTAATGAGAGAACTCATTTCGTATATTCATGTCATTGTATCCTTGCATTATATTTGAAAATTAACTCGTAAGTTGATATATTGTTGCTTAAATGTTGTGTTTTAAATGTTTGAATGATGAAAATGTTACATTATTAAGAGCTATTTTGAAAAATTAGTTATAAGTGAGTATATACGTTTAAAAAAAAAAGTTATTTTTGCATTTTGTACTACATTCTGTTTAAAATATTTTATGTGTTTAGTATAATAAGCATATTTAGTATAAGATGTAATTACACGAGTCAGATACTTACAAACAAACAAACAAACAAAAAAAAAAAAAAAAAAAAAAAAGGAGTGAAAATTGAAGTTTTATGATTTGTGTAGTGGTGTAAGAAATATATTAGTTATGTGATATGAATAAGTAAAATATGAAAGCTAAAAATATATATAATATATAAAATGAAAATATAATATATAATCAACATATTATTCAACTTATATTGAAATATTGTATTATAAGGATAAATGTAATCTTAAATTTACGTATACAAAAAAAAAAAAAAAAAAAAAAAAAAGAGAAAAGCCTATTTAAAGTGAATAGCCCTTAAAAATAAAATAGCCCTTCTACGTTGGTATGAAGTATTAGTGAACCATTGTGAATCAAATATTAATAGTGCAAGAAAGATGAGGAATAATAACCGGAGAAATAAACTTTTGGGAAGAGGATAATTTCAAGGTTCCAGGATTCTGATAATCTTCAAAGAAGATCATCGTCCCTTTCGCACGTCATTTATAAGCGTGTGGCCCCCCTTACCCACATTCCATTTTAATTTTCCCAGTTTCTCTTGGCTGAAGTGGAATAAGGCTTCATGGATTATACGTCGACGCAAACTTCGTTAGTTTTATCCTTTTCTATGAGTTGGCAGTGCTGTGAATGGTGACTTGCATTTCCTGTTGACCGAACAAAAAGGATATGATGTGATGTTACGAAATATAGTGCCTTAGTTTCAAAAGTAATCCTAAGACGTTTTTATTAAATTCAACATTTTAATTATGATATGTTAATGGCAAAATCATTTGACGCCTCATGATATATATATTTCTTGTAAACAATACTGCTCATGGATATTTTTTTAAAATAATCCTCTGGTGTGACTGGAGCAAGCTTACCGACGCTAGAGAGAGAGAAGGCGGGAAGTGTGTGTGTGTTAGAAGACGCCATCAGGAAGAAATGAGGTAAATGACTCAGAAACGAAATCCGCCGTTTATTTGGTCATCACTTATGATATTGTGTTCAAATATGTACGAGTGAAGGGTAGAACTTATTTCGCCACATACATATGTCAATGTAAATTTTTAATGAAAACGCTTAAAAACAACTTAATTTGTCTACGAGTGAAGACACCACGTCGTATAAGTTTCTTGTAAATCTTACTCTTTTAGAGCAAATACCAAATCCATTACTGAGTTTACTCATATTAACAATGAAGTTACGTAAGTAAGAAAAGTGATAAATTTACTTCTTCAATTGTTCGTGAGCGGACCACAAATAATTTTACTGTCGACTATCCAGCTGTACAATGGAAATTGGAGTTATTCAAAGAAATTTAAAACCTATTCAAAATTGGGAAGAAGAATCCAATAAGTTATTGCCCTCCTAAATAGTCCACCAACCCTCCTCTTCTCTTTGTGAAATCCCCAGAATCAAAGTGTTGTGTGAAGAAGTGCTCAGTGATTAACGTGTGTAAAATAATCATTTCTATTGTCACCCAATGAGCCGGCTTCGTCGTCATATCATATTTTGAATTGATCTTTTAAAACTCCTTTTTTTATTTTTTTTATTCTTTTGTTAATAAATACAAGGGCTTAAATTCACTATGTTCATACGATAAGAGAAAAATCTAAAATACAAAACTTCTAAAGGTGTCAACGATAATCATATTAACAAAATGCAGTAGTAAGTATGTATATGAAAAGTGTAACGTCTTGTGCTTGAGTAAAACCATTTCTGTGTATATTTCTTGTTTTCAGTTGTTATCCATGTTTCTCGCATCGATCACTACCAGAACGGTAAGAATTCTGTACTTAATATCATTGCACTTGAGTGTATGCGAAGCAGGCGTGTCACTGAAGGTGGGTACGCGCGTATACAACGTTGGTTCGGACTGATCTCAAGTTGCAATCTGGTGCAGTTCCAAATACGAGTTCTAACCACTAAAATCACTATTATTAAGGCGTACCGAACAAGATTCGAACTCAGAAGGTCATGAGAGTGTCTTCCCGAAAGAGAACAAGCGAGAATCGAACCCCGCATGCTATAAGAATGGCCTTCCCGAACAAAAACACGAACCACTCGTGTTATACCTGTTATTAGTCAAGTAGTGTAGGTTTGATGCGTATGCATTGTTTAAGCCTAGCTCTGACTTATTATATCTATTGACATATGCTAAATTTTGACAACACCGAGGTAAAGGTTGACTAGTCATATAACTTCAAACATGGATAGGAGATGTTTACCGTACAATATTTAGGTTTTCTTGCCTTTGTGAATATGTTCGAAAAATATATCGCTTTCGTCGCTCATAAGTAGTAGCAATGTAAAGCAAATGTAAATTATCGATTTCTTTGGTTCTTGGTCAATTCATTCATCTTTTCACCTTTTCTAGTTTCCTAAAATGCCATACTACAATCGAATGATCGACGCCTTGTTTCTTTGCAACTTCTCGTGTTGTTTTCCTCAGAACTACTTCGGGGATCAGCTTCAATTCGTAGTGTCCAACAACCGAACGACGTTAGTGATCTTCCTTATCCTCCAAGAGTAAGTCACGACGACAGAATTTTTAGAGCCAACCTCCTATTGTATGTTCACGTACCTTACCATAAATTATATCCCACTTTCATTAATGTTTCAATTTCTTTTTAGTCCTGTGCGACCGAATTTAAAGTTACGCTGCATTAGGGTTTGGAAAATTATATAATATTTTGGCTTCTTACCACCTCAGGCATGAAAATAGATGAATACACACATATATTTCCTATGACATATATTTCTACAATCTGCTAAACATAAGCTTTCAGACAATATTAACAAAGGATACAACCAGTATATTTTATTAGAGATTAGATTTCTGAGCTGTCGGCATCTATGGCCATTTACCCCGTCACGTATGAGGGCGACGTCCCTCGGCGAGCACACTATCTGAGGAAAGGGAGGGAAGGAAGGGACCTGGGACCTGTATGTTAGGTACCACCCCGGCATTTCCCTACTGTGAATGAGGGAAACTTGGGGAAAACCTCACTCAAAATGGCTGGCCTGAAAGAGCCGTTACACTTTCTCCATCGAGTGTCCCCACCGGGAATCGAACCCGGGACCGCTCGCACCAAAGACGTGAGTGTTAGCGATTACGCCAGACAAAGCCAAAGCATATTTTATTGTCACTGATATGTGTCAAAATAAAAGTTCTTGAATTCCTACATTAATTTTGTGCAAACCAAGCGAATAGGGCACGGGGATATCCTACAGTCCATCAGAATATTGTATCCAGATAGCTTCAAAGCAAATTGCTACTTCATTTTGCGCATTCCCACAAACACTTCTGTTTGCGTTATTTCCAAAAGTCAAGTACAGTAGACCCTGCACTATCCGGCCTAGTTAAGAGACAGAAAAAGAAAGAAAGAGAGAAAACTCCGTAATAAAATGAGAAATGTTTTGTAAATGATCGACTAAACTTATAACGCTTTCATAAAAACGCGACTGTGCCAAGAAGAACAGTCATCGATCAAGGACATTTTCAAAAACTAGAAACCATATTTTTTTCTTCTTTAGGCCTAGTTAATTTTGATCGTGAAGCGCTAAGGGTGATCTGTACTACTTACGGCAGTATGTCAGTGCAAAAGTTGATAATTCCTGATTCACATTTTTTCATGTTTCCTGCAACTAAATTAGATATTATTAAATTTATTCTGCCCGTTTATTCTTTTTGACTTCCTTTTCGTGTAAAATCGTATAACGTATGTTACAATATTAACAAATATTCATAAATTACTTGTCTGTATTAAGTATTCATGTTATGTTAATAAGACGGAATGTGATGTAAAAAGTGTGTTTTTAATGGTATGTGTGGAGCTACCATCATAGTACTCCAATGTACTCAACATTTTTGTTAACTGGCTTGCCCTTCTTCAACATTAGACCGGATAGTTGGTAGTCTACTGTATTTACGATACACGAGATGAGAAATTTTCGAAAGGAGACGAAAAAGGGTTGCCTAGAATCGATTTAAGACGAGAGAGAACCATTTGGGAATCGAGGCGAGACTTTTACATAAAATGAGACGATACAATAAAACTTTTTACTCGTCTCATCTCGTTTCATAGGTAACACTAATATGGGCATTTTAAGAAAGTAATTGCCATCCCTCTTCTGCTACTGCCCCATCGAATCAAAAATCCTTTCCTAGTGGTATCTACTGTGTCTTGTCCAAATTCGAAGTTTCTAGTCTAACCTGTTTGGCCTAAACGTTGAACAGTCAGACACTCACTCAGTCATGACTTTTTTCAAATATAGAGATATATAAATACAGGCCGCTACTAAGGAGGAAGGAACGTGCCTCGGGCGTGTGGTTGGAGGGGCGCCTAAAAGGGCAATACATAGATGAACATATAAATTAGGGGGCGCCGAATTCCATGTTTGTCCCGGGTGACATAAACCTTCTGTGAATAAGGAACATATAATGTCCATGAAGTTGACAAGCCACTTACGTCAGACCCCAATTTTGACTTTACACGTCGCTAGTGCTACGTTAGTGTTCAATAGTGACGCAAATCGTTAGTACTCCAGAGATAACATGTATCTTCTATATGATGAGTATGGGTCTTGTAACTGCATGCCAATAGGCCCACATCTAAGAATCTTTTCAGAAATGAGGTTAAGCGTTAGAACAATGTAAGTGCTCATTAGTGCCATTAATATTAACGTTAATGCCTTCATCATACAGCTCTTGGCGTAACAATATGACTTTAACAACTTCATACATCAGGCTCACCTTATTAAAATTAGCCAAACGAACATGATAACACCACGCTCTTTGTTAGAGTCTCAATGCGTCCCTCAATTCTCGCGAACATAATGCGCAATGTGGATGTGTTGCCTGACGTGCCCAAGTTAGTTACTTTGCTGCAACTATTGTTTATCTGTTATTTATTGCTAGTCTGCAAAGTATTCCTTACATTAATATACCCTTGTCCTTGATAGTCATTGCTTATTTACAAGTAGTATGTGCATTACTGTTAGAAGATATAAAAAAACTATAGATTAAACCTCCTACTTAACGGTTCATATTTTTATTGTACAGTACATAAACAGCAACAACAACAACAACAACAACTACTACTACCACTAATAATAATAATAATGCAGCATAAAAGTTATCAATTGCATCACATTGGCAACAAGCGACGAATATTTTAACTTCTTAAAAATTCGTTTCTCACGATTTTCTCGGAAACTACGCATGATAACTTACAGGTTATTTTGTTTATCTCGGAGTGATATATGTCTCATCTCTGGACAATATCACAGTAAAACAAAAATTAAATATTAGGAGTACATCATACTTTTGAACTACATCTCATTAACCATGGAAAGATTGAGTAATGTGTATTTCAGAATGTAAGTTTCAGCTTAACTTGCATCATACATTCTTAGGATTACAAAAAGGAAAATAATTTTTCCGAATTCCGGGACTTTTACGAAATCGGAATTTTTCCGATTTTACTTTCCGGATTCCGGAAAGTAAAGATTACGGAATTGGCCATCCCTAGTAATAATAATTAATCATTCTTTGAGCCAAATTTTTGTATGCGTTTTCAATTCCAGTACGAAGTAGGGTAGACCGGACAAATTAATAATACAAGTAACATTTAATGTATCAAAATGTTTAGAATTACAGTCAAAATTCTAATTACTTATTGAGTTAAAAAAAAAAAAAACTACCAAATCTATTTATTTTAAAGAGCTTTCTTAGCTGTATTTCTAACACTGTTTAGAGTTGAATTTATGTGTATGTATACATAGGGTCTAGTATTTGTTGTTGTTGTTTAATTTAACAAGAAAGAATGTTATAAGTGGACGAAAAGTAATCTATATTATTATTATTATTATTATTATTATTATTATTATTATTATTATTATTATTATTATTATTCAACAAATATTTACATGAGGAAAACACGCAATATGTATGATTGGGATATTCCCATTTAGCTCCACTACAAATATTTTAAAGTGCAGTTCATACTTTCTTCTGTCTGGAGGTTCAAACTCTGCTCCCGCCAAGTAAACTTTGTGGTGGACAAACACCGTGTTTGGGGGTTTCCTCGGGGTTCTCCCGTTTCCTCCCACTTTCTTCATTCCACCATTTTCATTCATTTATCATCTTCACTGTCTCTTTTAGCCTAGTCCGCATAATGTGGGACGTAAAACTCAAAAATTTCATTTCATTTTCTTCTTCTGTCTGGGATTTTAAGGGGGTTAAGGGGAATTTCCTGCATATTTGAAAATCGAGGGAGAGAAAAAAAGTATATTCTTTAATTAGCTGTCAAATTTCTTGGATAAGCGTTTGCTACTTGCCTCTCTCACTTTAAAGTAAGTTCAATACTGCATTGAATTAATGCATCACGTGATAACGACTTCACTATTGTACTGCCAAAATGTCTTGAGCCGCGGCAAAAATGCGAACTAAAGCTCACATCCCGACACACCCATGCGTTGAGCCAATAAGAGTTCATCAGTTGCTAAGCTAGAGAGCCTTAGCGAACGGGAATGGAATTCCTTCAGCCGATAGCAGCGCCTGAAACGGAAGACTAGGTGTCAAGTCAATGTGGTATATTTATAGAGATGTTAATGGTCAGAAGGAACTTATTTGAATCAACGTAAGATATTTAATATTGTATTTTATGGAGTGGCATATTTATGGGGCTGTCTTTCGGGCACTCACTGAAATTTTATTGCAATCTTTTATTGTTTTATATATATATTGTAACAAGATGGATTGGCATGAAATTTTAAATCAACTCTCGTATTTCCCCAGCGTCTATTCTTAGAAATATAACGCAATCAGCTAACAGTTGGAGGAGAACAATGCTTAAGAATTTGTCACCCCAAAAGGTGCCTCACTTCTCCAGACAGTCTTGCTTCCTCCCGTCAGCCCATATTTGGAAGAAAAATTTCGCTACTCTCGTGCTGTCCGCCCACGCACAAACTCTCATGACGATGATATACTTCTACGTGACAATGTGAAATTTATAAAAAATCGTCAGTTCCATAACTTATTGGAATAATCAGTGTTTTTAATGTGATTCCTATTAATTTATGAACCATTTATTATATGTTATTAGCAATATTATGAAGCAAAACTTAATGTTTTCTACGAACTATATTTTAGTTTAGTTAGTGTATTCTTACGCTGTGAACTGGCAACGATGTGACGCGAGAAGAAAAGAAGAGAGCGTCGCCTCCTATCAAACAGAGTGGACATATACAAGATGTGCTCAAAATAAGTTTAATTTTAAAACAAACATGAATAGTATTTGAATTTTATATATACAAAATGCAAGGCGAGACCAGGAAGCAGTGACAAGTATACAAATAATGTTTCAATAGCAAAAGGAACATGTGTTAATAAGAATTGTTCTTACGCATTTCTCTCGCCAAGACAGCGATTTTGTAGAAGAACCCTGTTGTATGTCAAGGAATGGAACATTCAACTCACCGATATCCAGCAATGGAAGTCAACGAGTTAATAGTGCACTAGTGAATTTTATTTCGTATATTCGCCGTGATCGTCGTGCGCGTTTACAGATCGTTCCGTAATCGTGCCTAAGGGCCAATTTGTTTTGAATGAAATGCTAATCATAATTTGAAAACATTAGTGTTGTTTTATATTATATGTGGTTGATGTAATCAAAGTGAAGTGAATATTAATACAGAGTTACACATAATCCTTGTTATTTTCTTAAAAATGAAGAAAGTGTAAACCAGATGTGTTTAATAAGTTATGTTTTCTTTTAGCGGTTGAAATGTGCATAAGTTAAAGTGTATGCGGCATAAAGTGTTTGTTAGAAGGTAAGGTATCTATAAATAGAAAAGTTCAAACATTTACTTTCCTCTCCCACTACTCGTCTGGTGTTAATCACGCATGGCTGTCCTACCTTGCACTCTTTTACAGGTATTGACCAGTGTATCTTGGAGCTGACGCAACAGCGATGGTGGGTATACGGCTTATGCCTCTGATATGTATAACGCCCGAATCTTAGGACCGTGGAGGAGTGAAGATATTTGTTTGTTGCCGGTTTCTTACTTCAATTTACTAATTTGTGCATTTGAATGATGTTGTAAAGGAGATTTTGGGAGATCCAAGGTTCGAATCCCAATATTATTATTAGTTGGTCTTCTTGAACTGGAACAAACGAGTATCGAATCCCATTCCCCTTATATCTGGCTTTCCCTCACAGGGACCAATAATGAACGAACCCGGCACCCTTATATCTGTCGCCCCCGAAACAGAAACATTTTAGGATTAATTGGAAAGTGTGATTCGACCTTCCAAACTTACCCTTATATATATATATATATATATATATATATATATATATATATATATATATATATATATATATATATATACATATAGGCCTATTATAGAATTTTCATATTTTCAGAAATAAAGTTAGCAAAGCCCCCCGAAACAAAATCCTAACTACCCTACTGATTCTATGAAATGGAAAACAAGTAAAATTACACACAAATAATATTATTTTATCCTGACCGTAGCGTTTGGTAAATTTATACATATATCAGACTTATATTCTACAAGCTATTATAAACCAGGCGCCAAGTAGGAAAAATACAGCTACTCTGAATAACTCCTGAGGGTATATGCCTAAATTAAACAAGTTATCACTAACATAAATACATAATTCTACACAGAAACTTCTTACTCTATGTTACGGAAATCATTTTATAATATTAGCATTGAAAGATGCCTTCAATGCTAAAACTAAACTCGCAGAGGTGAGCCTTCTCATCTTCCCAACAGTGCGTGCAACCCTCAGCGAAAATAGCTTCTCTTCCTGAGCAGCATATCTCTTAATCCTGTCTAGAGAGCTTGTGAGGCTCAGACGGAAGGGACTCCGAGTGTTTCCAACCTACTATTTTGCTACCGAAAAAAACAACAACGAAATGTTGAAGTATTTACTTTATTTTATAAGAAACGAAATGTTTAAGTATTTACTTTATTTTATAAGAAACCAAAGATAAAGAAAATATACGGTAGAAAACAGGGTAGGCCCGGCCTCAGAGCCTCATAGTACGCTTCGCTACTGGGGTGAGCTATAGGGACATTCCTGCTAGCACCCCTCTCTAAAGAAACGGGAATTGTAATGGGAATATCTGGTTCGTTATCATGTGTTACATTGAATGTAGGAAACTGATTCAAGAAATCAAGCATGTTTTAGATGTTATGCGAATTTGAAATATTTTGCACGTTGGTACTAAAACATAAATTCGGTGGTGAAGTCGGTGTAGTCGGCAGAGCATTCACTTCTGGCACCAAAGTTCCTGCGCTCAAACCATCGTTGCGCCATATTGGTTTTGCATTAAATATCAGGGTGTCTATCGGTCACGAAAGTCACGAATAAGTCACGAAATCAGAAAACGGTCATGAAAGTCACGAAATCTAGCTTTTGGGTCACGATTTTTTTAACTGTACAATTGTAAGTACAGGTTGGAAAATGTTGTTCTATAAAACGTCAAAATTCACCACCAAAGATGTCTATGGTCAACTTTAGACGGTACCAAATCGCAAGCAAAGTACGTTTCTATCGCATGGATGAAAATAGGCCTAATTCGCACCCAAATTCGCTCTTGAAAATGTTAAGAAATTTTATGATTTGGTAAAGAAAAGGCCATGAAAAAGTCACGAAATTTCATTTTGGAATTTTAGTAGACACCCTGAATATCAAGTAATGGGGGTGTTTCTCGGGTTTCGTCCGTTTCCTCCCCTATTCGTATTTCTTTCGTTTTTACATCATTAACTCAGTAATTGCTATATCCTTTCTGAGATGTTAAACTAATGATTTAATGTGAAGTATAAATATTAAGCAACGAACTTTCGCTTCTCAATAACCGTAAGACGACTTCGGAAATAATGAAACTACGAATTTGGAATGATTGATTTTCACCCGTAAATAGTGTTCCGCGACAAGATTTTATTTTTCTAAGGAACAAACTGTTCTTTTCTCGTCTCCTGGATCGAAATTTAGTTTACTTTCGCAATGGTATTCGTTGCTGGAAAAATATAATTTTGTAAATACTCAAACGTGAGAAACTAATAGTTAATGCAAAATAATGACATTATTTTAAGGTGTTCCAAATGAATAAATGGCAACCTGAGAATGAGTGTGTCTGCTTTATTATTGTGCATTAAGAGCGCGACCGTGTTTCATTGTTTATATATTTTTGTTCATCATTTTTATTTCCTGCATTAGAAAGTTAACAATGCTTAAATATCTAGACTAAACGCAAAAACTGTTTGTATCTTAAAAAGAAAAAGAAGTAACAAATGCAGGTTGGTTTGATACAGTTAATCGAGGCATTGTACATAGCAAAAGAAAAATCTTTTATAAAATCTTCAATTATAGACTTTTATTTAACACAACATATTGTTGTATAGAAAAACGATCGAGAAGGGCAGGGGATAGGGAATGCATAGTAACAACTTCTAGTGTTTAGCATGAGTATTCAAATTGCAAAGGCAGGATTGAAAGTGAAGAGATGTTGTAGTTGTAGTGTTTGGTATTCGTTATATCCAGTGTTCCTGGTCAGGTAGTAAGCATGCCAATTTCCAAGCATTCTAAGACCACGTTCAGCTCTTCCTGTTGTTAGATTGTCTTTTTTTAATGATGAATTCGGAAACTACCAGGTGACAAATTTTCTGCTTGGTGCAACGTGTGCCGGAGGTTTTTTCCGCTGAGTAACATTGGGTGGCAATCTGTAACAAGTCACATGAAAAATAAAAAGCATATGCTGATGGCCGCGTTCATCTCAGTATTAGTGCCGTTGTGACTCAAGAGAACAAGCCAGCATCTTCTTACTTGAAGTGTCGTCCAAGGCCAGGTTTAAGCAACAATAATCGATATTATGTTTATTTTATTTTGTTCGTTTCGTTGACTATTTTGTACTTTTTTTTCGTATTTTTAGTTTTGTAAAATAAATGTTAGGTGAATGTGAATTCTTAGTATCCGGTCATTTCAAGTACGAAAAAGCAACTCCCTCAGTAGTGAGTAAGTATTTTCAGATCACGATGCAGTTGATGTTACGCTGTTCAGAACAGAGAACTCAGGGCTGCCCAGCAGTTGAGAGCCCGTATCTTCGCAGCCAAGCGTATATAGAATTACTTGCGAGTGACTTATTCGATCTAATATTTAATAAACAAGACTGTCGTAGCCTGCAGACAGTGTAGTGCGAATGTAGCTAAACCTTAACCAACGTAACGTTGGCTCTATAATTAGCTCTAGAGCAGGTCTCCCCGCAACTTCACTAGTCTCACCTAGCGTTAGTAGCTCGGAGGCTCATTGAACACCACACCAACTAGAAAAGAGCCATAGTGTCCGGGTTCTGGGTATCCCAAATTACCCTTTCTGAATTAATCCTTGGAGACGGCAGACCAGTGTCTGCTTTCCTGTCTATTGCAGGTATCTGCTGAGAAAGCGTTTACTGGGCCAAACAATGGTAGAGTCCTCAATGGTGAGTTTGGTTTTGTTATGGCCCGAGCTGGTCTAGAGTACTATTATAAAAAAGGACGCGTTGTGACACCTACGGGCCTCTGCAAACATGCCAATAATTTTACTTTCCACTCTTCATAGAACATTCTAATTCCTGAAATGGACAATGAGAAGAAGAAACAGGAAATTATTTTGTTCTATTACTAGCTGGTTCATATTAGCTTTTCTGTCTTAAGTAACTTAACTTAAGTAACTAGAAAAACAAATACTAAACAAAGCAACATTTATTTTAAGATAATAACTGTGACAGTTTCACTAATTAACTGAACATACAGGGTTCATCAGACCCTCTCATGAAGCCAATATGTTCGTTAGTTAGCGAAACTGTTACACAGTTATTATTTTAAAATAAACGTTGCTTTGTTCAGTATTTGTTTTTCTAGTTCAAGTTCTCTTCTACTTCCACAAAATAGAGTGTTTATATTTTTGAGCGATTGTTCTGCGAAAAGATGTGGTCGACAATAGCCTTTTGCCATTTTCTGTGTCCTACTTGATATGACAGCTTTGATGCATACGTAATTTATTGCAAGGCAGTTAGACATGTAGTGAAGTAAAATGAGGGCAGGAAATTTCACAGAGACAAGGGATATCAGTCACTGTTGCAGTAATGGCTGTTGATTTTGCAGATTTAGTAAACATTGAAAAATCCGGATCAGTCCCCGAAGAAAATAAGAAACGCAAGAGATGCAGCATCTGTTGTTGCAATGCTGACAATGAAGTGTTCAGGATTTGTGTGTAGTGCACGCTTGAAAAATGTAGTAAAAGCAATGACTATGAGGAGAATGAGCAAGAGTTGTGAGATTGTACAGAAAAATAAAACAATTTATGTTTAAAAAAAAGGAGGGCCAAATGACAAAAGTGTAGAACTTAGGACGAAGACAATACACACAAATGGACAATTGTTTCTTTCTTTCTTTTAATATTGTTACTAAACTTATAGGATCTGTTTTAATATTCTGTATTTTGTAAAATATCATTATATCAAAAGTTGTATTAAATAAAGTTGTATTATAAATATTAAAAGTTGTATTATAGTATGTAAGTTTATCCTTATTATTATTTAAAAGTATTATGGAAGTAGAGGCCAATGAGCCAAATAAACAAACAAACGTTAGTTTTTTAAAAAAAGTAGATGGAGTCACTTTTGATCCCATGCGGACGTTATAGCATTTGAGCGTACTGCTAGGATTAAGTATACGTTATCATATTTGAAGCTAGAGAGCTTCTGTCACGAAATTTGTTTTCATATGATGATATTAGTTTCTTTTTTCCTTTTTTCTTATAGGTTCAATATTAATGTTATTCCTCATCGAGAAACTAATATTCATGTTTTGATGAGCAGTCCAGAAGAGCTGGAATTTTTGCAAAAATGGAGACAAGGATTTGTTATTAGAAGGTAAGATGATAATATAATTTACGAACTTTATTTGTAGTCAAGAAGTAAGTCAGTAAAGAAATTAAAAATATTTCGATTTCGAGAAATAGTATTACTATTCGGTACAGAAACACTTACCGTCGGAACACTTTGTCATGGAACTTAAAATTGAAAATCTATAAAAGCAAAGTACTGTCCATGGATTGTCATTACCACATTACTTAAATGCTGAAAAGGTACATTAAACTTCAGTTAATTCACTTTGGAATAACTAATTTATTTGATGCTGGGCAAAAGTCACAATGTACAAGATCACAATAATAGATCTGTTAGGCGCAACAAGTATTGATATGTAGTATTAGATTATTTACGTTCTTTTATAACAGTGCTCACGCAGCGATTTATATTACAACAACGTGGTAGTGATTTCAGTTTACATAGTTTGATGGTAATAGATTAAGTTTATTTTGTATTATTTATATTTTAATGTAGTAGTGTAACTTAAAACCGTAACTTAACCGGTTCTTATTCATAGCAATAATTAATGCAATAATGATTATTATTTCATTAGAAAATGTATCTATTTCGTTTGTTGAGAAAATGACACAGCGTGTTGCTTCTTGGTGAAAAACTACGGAATTAAGGACGGGGGAAAAAACGACACGACCCGTCAGACTCGTATCCCTAAATTTACTTCTGTAAACTAATTACATTTTCTTTACGGGCCTAACATTATTCTCTTATATAAATTTAACCCCATAGTGAACGAATTCTACTTTACTAAATCAGAACATATGTACCACTCCATTTTCGTAACTAACTGACTAAAGTATCGATCCTTTAATATTCTGTACAGCCATCCTCACAGGAAAATCCCTACTGTGCTTATTTCCCGAGAAAAAGAAGTAAGAGAAGGAATGTTTTCAGAGTCGTGCAGTGGGCCTTCATTAGCTCAGAAGTGTGAAAAGACACTCACACTCAAAAAGTTCCATGGATCCGCGATGCCTCAATGGTAGAATGCTTAGCTGTGGTGCGAACGTTCCCTGGGTCGATCCCAGCTATCACCAAGTTGGGTGATGGACAAATACTGACGCGTAGGCTTTTCCGTGTTCTTCTGTTTCTAGTTTCTTCATTACAATATTTCGTTCATTATCATCAATACTGTCCCCGTTAGCCGCGGAGCATAATCACGGGAGGTTAAATAAATTGTTGTAGTCTTCAAGATATTGGGAGATCAGTTCTCAAATGTACACTAGATAACATTTTAAATCCTCCTTTTATTTTTTTATTTTTTAAGATTTTTTTTTTTTCTGACGCATTACCCTGACATAAGGAAGTAGACACCCGAAAATTAGTCTTGTGACTATTGCTACATACTAAACAACAGAAGAAAATGTTCCTGATAACGGAATTAGTACTTTGTGGAGTTCTCTTTGACAGCTTGTAAACTTCTTTAGCCCTACATGGCATTGCATCCAGTAAATCATCGATGATCACGTATGATAAGTGGTGCAATTAATCATAGAGTGCCTCAAGTAACTATTGTTTATGGCTGTTTGTGGAATTTCAGTTATAGGAGGTGTCAGACATTTTTTATAAGATTCATTTACGGGGATTGTCTGGACCACGGCGAAGTGTGAATGATATTTTGCTTCTTTCAGCAGATAAGCTTTGTTGTATGACATAATGCCTCACGACAGTTCACCTGTTTCAAAGAAGATAGTAATGCATTTTGCAAATCCTGATATGTTTCGTAGAATTGGTGTACCCATCATAAAAAGGGAGATTATTGTATCTTCTTTTCAAAATTGCAACCCACATCATGACACGCTGCTGCATTTCAACGTAAGATGATGGAATTGTGAATCGTGGTCTCTCGATTGCTTCATACCCACTATCGACGAATTCACAAAATAGGTTTTTATCGGAAAATTAAAGGTGGTTACAAAACTGTCATAGTTTTGCGACGCGTTGGTACATTATCGCACTATTCAAATACCGCTGGATGATTCATGCTGAACTGTGAACTTGGCTTCAAAGTCATTGCAGATTTGGATGACTAGTTCTTTATACTCTGCACAACCACAGATGTCAAGCGTGATGTTTGTCTGTATCTATCCCTTTTTTATCATGGCTTTCTGCCCCGTTTAATCTGCACTATATCCTGTTAACAGTTAGTAAGTGTACACGTTACATAGCACTGATGATGCGCTGATATCTTTCCATTCTCCCAATACCCAATTATACAACCTTGGGTAAACTTCGATTACGGCAACCACATTCGAAACATTTTCTCTATATTTATGGAGTCTGTTTTGAATATTTTCTTTTTTTAAATAAATGAATACTTGATAAACAAATATTGCTATAGCACTGATCCATCTCAAATATATTTTTCAAGCCATTATTTAATGTATAGAGGAGCTACGCTTGTTCATAGGACGCTTCAATGAGAGACTATATTGTGGATGAAAGAAGGAACTATAACAATTCCTATTTGGGAAAAGAGATGTATCAATTCCACATTTTACTACATAGAATGTTTACTTATACTTCACACAAAAGGAACTATAGTTATTTTTTGTTCGTTTCTTGAAAATACCACATGTCGAAACAGGGCATATTTCTCTTCAAATCGTGGAAGTACAATATAATATTTTGCCGATCAAGGTATCAAATTATCTGATGTTTTGTTACAACACATCTACCAGTGATAAAAGCAAATATGTACATTACATAAGCGTTTTGCGTACAATAAGCTACCCCGATTTTCATAGGGTGATTTGTTAAATTATCTTATACATAAAAATGGATGTTTATGTGGCATACAAATCCACACCGTTAGCTTGACATATTTCTAAGTAATTATACCGAAGAGACCATAGACTATATAGAAGTTTTTGATTTGCATCCTAAGGAGGGAGGAGGGGTTCTTTTCTTCATCCGGATCTGACTAGACTTCGCCCCCAAAGAGAAAAAGAACTGTTCTGGAGGACGAATATAAAGAGAGGGCATTTCTGTACTGGACTACGGATTCAAGTGACAGGATCCTTAAAAAGAGGAAACTAGAAAAGACTGTTATGAACCAGTTCAAGTTGAACAAAATAATGAAAATGTTACATAAGTCCGTAATGAATTAAAGCGAATGATTAAAGCAATAAGCGATGTATTATAGAAATTTGAGAAAATGATGGAAAAATGCGCTTTAATTCATAACCGCACGTTGCGTTTGTGGCCTTGGAAACGAAAAAAAAAAAAAAAATATTGATCCACACAATCGCCTGAACTTCAGTCTTGGGTTCTCCGATTCAGGTGTTGTCATAGAATTATCAATTGTCCCATAACTCGTCATGTCAACATAAATTGAAGATCAAAAGAGGCAGACCTGGCAAAAGCGGCCGATGATTTCGTAATGTTGATTCGTGAGCTGATGTTGAAGGAAGAACAGAAGCCAGAGAATCTGTTGAATGCAGACCAAAGCCACTTTGAGTAAGAACTGTACTCTTATCTGTCTCTTCGTCGTCATGGCACAGTTGATATCCGAACTTCCGTTAGATCCATTAGCGCAACTACACGCTTTTATATAATCTTTCCTGTTAACTGAATGGCTGGAGAAATCATGAGACCCATGTATATACTAGTATGGGAATTCTCCTGATCTTTCCCAGGATCAAAACCCAACGATCCTCCAAATATGAACAAAACAGATTCTATGATACAACGACTGTCTGTAGGCTAGTCTTTTTGCTGATCGTTCGGAAGTAATTCTGTTATTTTATTCGTGGTCAGCAAATACGGATGGCAGTCTCACCCATTAGACTGTTCCAGATTCAGTTAAGATGATGAAACGTCTCACTCCTGTTGGTTGTACTGGTTCAATCCAGTTTCTAGATGTCCTTTTTTTCTGTACAAGTCATTATCAGATACGCCACTAATACAATAATTTCAGTGTCAGAGAAACATGTCTAGCACCGTGACAAGTTTTTACAGCTTCAGTCGTTCACTCTGTATCAATTTCCTGCACCATGTTTCGTTTCGCTTTTTACAGGGCTAGATACTTGGACAAGACGCCTGACTTTAGATTTCACAGCATGACTTCTGTTTTGATTCTATGGTGAACGACAAGTGCTACAAAACTCATTCTCTCTTACCTGATCTATATATTGACTGCCAATAGGCATAACTTGTCATTGATTCTCATATGTACTGATTCAAATATTGATTTCCCATTGTAACTGCACTTTCACTGTACAATTTCTGACTTCTAGGCCTTTGTCAGTCTACACATAAACATTTTATATAGTAGAAATTCGAGACTAACTTGCAAATAAAATTTTCTGTAGGTTATAATGTTTGTTTTAGACCCTTCTAACCCTTTACTCTTTGATGTCTGCTGCTCAGATTTGTATTAACGGCTGAGAAGTTCGCGGCCTAAGGCATTAAATAAAAAAAAGTTGCAATTGATATATATATATATATATATATATATATATATATATATATATATATATATATATATATATATATATATATATATATATATATATATATATATATATATTTCTCAAGATAATCTCCCTCGAGTGAAATACATTTCTCAATCGGGCATACAGTACTTTAATACCGCCAAGGAATAAGCTTTGTCTTTGCTTTCAAAATTGCTTGCTACATCCACCTTGATTTCGTTCTCATCTTCAAATCTCCGGCTTCGTAACTCCTTTATCAAATTGGAAAAAGAAAATAGTCGCTTGGGGCCAGGTTTGGGCTATAGAGTGAATGGTTTATGTATGTTATCTATGTAAAACCTATATCTTTTAAGGTCTGCTTCGAAACTCGCTCTGTGTAAACCGTCGCGTTGTCCTCCACAAACAGTACTCCGCGGTGGAGTTTCCCACGTCACTCCTGTAAGACTGCCTCACAAACCTAAACCAATAACTTTGCGTAATATTGATCATTCATCGTAGTCGCCTGTGGGAGATAACCAATTAGCAAAACACTTTTGCTGTTCCAGAAAATTTGGGATCTTCCTCCTATTTTAATCCACTGCATGGAGTCCTGTTTTGACTCTGGATCATATTGGCTAATCCAAATCTTATCTACAGTTACGATTAAGGCTTTCCGACTAATTCCGTAATATCCTTACAACTATCTAGTCGTCAGTCATTGCTTGTCGGCGTGAGCATTTCCAGTACGCAGTGCGCGCTAATTTTTTCATTTTTAAATGTTCGTGCAAAATTTCTCCCACCCATTCTTTACTAATCTGCAACTCCTCCGTTATCTGCCACAATTTTATTCTTCAGTCTGCCAAAACTAAATTTTCGAGTTATGCGATTTATTTTTCAGTGATCATCGCCACAGGACTTGCTCGGAGGTGGGGTCATCTTCACAGCTCTCTCGCTCTTGTTAAAATAGGCTGGCTTATATTTTGATCATGGTATACGAAGGCCCAAAACTTTTTGGTCGTGACGACATGTCCTCGAAGATTTCTTCAGGTTATTTTCTTTTCTTCACGAGATATTTTATCATGGCTCAAAATTGCGAGAATTTTCGGATTCGGCTGACATGACGATATTTGTTCTTCCGCATATTGAGGTTATTATTCAAAATGAAGTGATATTTATACTTCCAAGGAACGCAGCAATTAGTGCTATCATTAATGAGTACAAGAATTATTGCTAAGTACCTCAGGCCGCGAACTTATCAGCTGCTCCTCGTATATGTACAATATCTGAATTGATTGTTGGATGAGAAGTTCACTTTATCAGTTAGAGGTACTCTTCGTTTTTATTCTACTCAGTTCTGTATTTTCAAATATATTGCACAAATACTAATTTTCCCGTGCGAAGCCGGGCACTTCTGCTAATATTTTGTATCTACACAAGTAAAATGAATTTGTAGATTATCAAGAACTTGTGGAACTTGGTATGGGTATAGTGTGTTATTTATGAAAGGTCTCCTGCTTACAAAAGCTCAGCACCAGTTGTTTGTCTGTTAAAGCAAGATTATGAACGCTTAAAGATATTAATTTACCATACTTAAGTTTTATGACAGTCTTTCTGTCACATCGCACTAAATCTGTCAAATGAGGAACATGTCCAGAGCTTGAAATAATAACAGATGCTGTCATATCCTACACTGAAGGTACCATTTCGGTTTTTACATGAAGAGAACTAGAAAAGAAAGAAAAAAATATATAAGAATAAGTAGAATTTTTTACCGAAGTTCACGCTCAGTTTGAAAATATCGGTATAGCTGGTAGAAAACGAAGGAGAATGAAATATTTTAGTATATAGCATTTCGCATTAGTGTTTCAAATTTTTAGGGTCTAAGAAAAATTTGAGCCTCATCTGCCTTCCCTAAAACTGAGAACGCTTCATGCAATTAGATTTAATGCGTTCATTATTCAAATATTAGAGAGTGAAAGCTTTCCAGAGTTTCGTAAAAAGCTAGAAAAAACTCCCACATTTATTTAGCCCGATTCTCAAATAGTGGTGAAAGAGTTGCACACCAAAATGAGTGAAAATCATACTTTGCTTCAGCAATTCGAAAAGCCATTCAAGGCAAAAGGTAACACGATAACTCCTGTCTTCTGGATCGCAAAATTCAGTAAATTGCCAAGGAACGACTGAAACTTTTGTTCCCGACCAAAGAACAATCTGATAATTTATTTTAAGCGAGATATCGGCAATTTCTAAACAAACCTCCTTTTTTAGAGTGAGTGAGTAAAATTATAAAATATCTACTTATGGCTTCAAGCGAACTAACGAACAAGTTCTTTTGTCCTCGTGAAGCTATTTACTTCGCATTTGAACTCCAAACTCATTCTCTCGTTTTCTTAGAAAGTGCTATAGTTATTTTTTTTCCTTATAACACACTTCAGCTTTATGTAGGAATGGAAGTACAGCCACGTGATAATATCTCTACACTAAACAGGGACACGGTGGCTCAGTGGTAGAACGCTTACCTCTGGTATGTGGAGTCCCTGGTTCGATCCCCGGCCAAGTAATTTTGTGGTGGACAACATCGTGTTCGTCAGTTTCCCAAGGTACTCCCTTTTCTCCCACTTTCTCATTCCACCAGTTATTCCGTAATCATTCGGTTGGCTTTAATAATCGTCTCCCTTAGTCTAACGGGCGTAATCGTGGGACGTTAAACTAAAAGATTTTATTTCATTTCAATTCCATGACGTCCCGAGATCCAAAGTCTTCAATGTGAAGAAGTCCTTGACCGGTTGTTGCATCTGCTGTCCATCAGAGTAGTTGTTTTCTGTCAAGAAGTGATTGAAAGAGATGAGAGTCGGTGGAAGAGATATCAGGAGAGTAGTGTGATAAAAGGTTAAGCGACGTTTGGACATGCAACATGAGGAACACCACATCTGTTGACCATTGCTGGATGCTTGCGGACAAGTTTCTATTCATTTCATGGAGTTCAGCATAGTAACAATCCACATTATGGTTTCGCCTCGGCGAAGAAAGACACCCCCTCCATAGACCACCATACTATGATAGCAATATTCTGCGGGTGAAAGGGTAGTTTTGGGAACAGTCCTGGACTATTTATAATTGTTACAGCAAATCCATTTTCATCAGAAGTTACAATCCTATGCCGGAAATCTCAGTTATTCCGTACACTCAAGGGAATTGCACACCTGTAAATGGCGATCCTTGTTTGCCACTGTGAACTAAACTGTTTCTTCTTGCCGATTGCAGAAAACCACAGAATGACAGTGGTATGTTGTGTACTTAACTCGTCTATGATTACGTGATCACTTTTCCGACAGTTCGCTTCCATGGTGTTCCTGAACTTCATCAGGACATGTTGTTGGTCGGTGCCTGCATGGCTGTTTTTCACTGCTGTGTTACCGACACGGAATTTCACGAAGCAGCGACGCATGGTGCGTTCACTCAGCACTCCTGATCCAAATGCACTATTGATGATGTTTTCCGTGGTAATGTGTAGAATGTTCCAGTTTCACCTCGTAAAGGAAAACCCCTCAGAGTTCTGTATTATCCATATTACACTTACACACGGTCCTGTTCAACAACACAATGCTTTGTGACTGACTGAGATCCCACCTTGTTTTCTGAACATATACGGAGTTTGTGGCGTCGTATGCATGACATCGATCCATCTATTGATTGCGTTTTAGAGAGCGGTTTCCCACCAGATATAAAGGCGAGTATTTTAATAAAAAATTAATAATAGATGTATTTGTATAGAACTTTTGTGTTTTGCACACATATTTTTCTTGTTTTCTGCATCATTCCGTTGAGTTGAAGGCTGAAATATTAATATATTTTTATTTAATGATTTTGCAGACATAATCTGAGAACAGAAGTAGATGGAAAGAATAAAGCTGACGTATATTACAAAGTGTTGGTTCCACCTTCTCAAGGCTACTTAGCAGATCTGACAACAGGTATGAAAACAGATTACCATTAATGATAAAAGTGTTTATATTTTACATTAATTGCGAAGAAACAAATTTTTCAGTTTATATGTAACTATCTGTTCATAGTGATTTTTTAAAAATTTTCAATACATTAAATTATCTACGAGGATGATTTTATATTTTGACTTAAATGAAGATAAACGAATATAACAAAAATTCGTAAATTCGTTTATTTATAAATCATTTTATTCCTGAATTTTCAAAAAAATTTACATAATAACCTCCTTTTTCTTCGAAATTTCGCCAAGATGTACGTTTGATATTTGCAACGAAACTAGAGACAAAGGAAAACCAAAATAAGAATATTTATTTATACTTGCTACATCAGGATTAGTGGGTCTATCATTGTATGAACAAACGGAAGACATTCGAAATAGAACTATACTTAGGTCATATGAAGGCTGCTAATACTAATATAATTCATCTACTTACGTTTTTATTGTTCTCTTACCTTTGGAAAAGCATCATAGTAAAAAGATTAAATATTAACAGGAGTACCATAAAATTAGAGTCTGCAGCACAATTCAGTTGATAGCTCATAACTATGAAGTAAATTGTGTGAGGCAAATGCCTTATTCATTCCGGCATCGGTACAACTCTCATCAATTGTACCTAAGCGGCAATGAGCGGTGGTGCGAATTTTGATCTGTTTAACTGTAGGTAGGTAATCTATATGTGTCAGATGGGTCCCTTTATAAGCAATATCTGTACTACTCTAGAATTTTCATGGACAACAGTTAGAAGAATATTAAGAGTACATATACCTGAACAGACATCAGTGGCTGGCTTAGAAATTTGTCTGATCTTGTGTTTTACTGGGCTGATGGGAGACGTTCGAAAGCACCTTGTTTTCTTTATTATTTCTTTCATTTTCCTTTCTTCACTTTACTTTTCATCTCTGTTTCTTTCTACTTTCATCTAAAATGTAGTTAACACGTTATTCCTATTCCTGAAGCGGTGTCGGTACAACAAAGTGCAGCATTTTTGTCCCTCCCAATTGTCACCTATGAAACCGTCTTGATAATACTCAGAGCTAACAGTGGGTGACTGGAGCACGGCACATGTGTCTCTGTGTTGGCATCATTGTTTTCAGAAACTATATTGCTGATATAAGAAATCACGTTGCAAATTACTTATATTAACAAACCAAACCCAAAATAACTGATAAACAAACGAACTTTAAAATATTCGAGTTTGGCGGGTTAGCGTATCATTAAAACCATATGCATAAAGAATGAAAGACCTCGGTCTATTGTAACGATTTCGAAAAAAGAAACAAAAAGTGTATTTTAAAAAGTATATATTTTGTAATTTTTTAACCTTTAGAAAACGTTGAAGAGTAAAGTTTATGAAATTGTACAAAATTTAATTTTAAATTCTGAAGTTTGTATAGTTAGACAATGAAATGCAGCTATCTTAGGAAGGAAAATGGGGCTGCAGGCTGAAAGAGGCTGAATAAGAAGCAGAAGAAAATTAGAAGCAGAAGAAGATGAGAAGTCCAGTAAATTCTTTCGAAGCTTATGGCAAAGAACCCGCAACAAAAATTTCAAGAAGCTCTTCATACCCAGTCTCCGATGAACACCAACCTATCACGTTGGATTACGAAGGGTGATCAGCTACAAATGCGTCACAAAACTTAAAGTCAAGTCAATCGAATCTGGTGTAGAAAGATTCTACAAGTGAGCCAAACAGTTGTGAAAGTGGTGTCATCGTATACAGTGACAAGCACGAAGCTACTTATTTGGAGTCGAGAGGTGTGATGCCGATGATTAAACAGTATAGCATTGCACTTTTGGAGTTCGACAAGAAAACAGAAATATATATATATATATATATATATATATATATATATATATTTGTCCATACTCGTTAAGGACAGAAATAAGTTGCTTGTATGGAAAGTCTTTTGCACCCACAAACAATCGCACAACAATATGTTTTAAAGGAAAATAGACACAACGACTACAACGTTGGTAATTTCTTAGCCTTACTGAAATTGGTTTCTCTTTTTGATTCCATTTTGAAAGAACTACTGTTTGAACTTAAAAACTAGTGTTCAGAACTAATTCATCCAACTAATGACATCCACAGTTATGCTGAAGTTGCTGAAACTAAGCTAACTTGTAAGTATCATGGATTAATGAGAACTCCGCTGCTAATCAGGTAAACCCAGAGTAGATACCAAAAGTAGTTAGGTATATGGAAATTGTATTTGAGAAATTACTAGTACGCATTAGTGACGCTTTCCTTGGCTTTATTGAAATGAAGAAGAAGGATTTGGAAGCGTGATCGAAGTCATTGTGTTATGGCAATGTTGTTGGAAAATTAATCAAAGATTTAAGATGAAAAATAATCTGGCAATGTTTGTAAACTGTGACACTCACTCACTCAACTTTGTGAATATACATGCAGCAAAAAATGACCAGTTGATGTTTCTGAACCATTGAAGCTCTCTCTATCTTCTTCGCTTGTTCATTACAGCGTTGGCAAAAACTAAAAATTGCTGTTCCCACGGCCCTAAAATCGGAGTCAGACTGAGTGAAGTGCAAGGGTAGAAACTGTGAAGCTCATCACTAACTATATTGCATAGGTTCTTTCAGTTCTTCAGGTTATAATAGAAGGAGAAAGAGGGAGTATTGAGACAAAAAGTTATACGGTGAAAGCTATATGAAACTTGTTTATTTATAGATTTCTGTCTTCGTTGAGAATTTTGCAACAAGGTCTCACTTCAATCAACTGAGTTCAAGAAGTGGCCCCAAGATCTTAAAATGACTCTAGAATCCTAAGGTGAACTTCCATGTTGCCTCGCAGTTTCCCGTATGGACTTTGTGGTGGACAAACACCGTGCTCGTGGGTTTTCTCGGGGTTCTCCCGTTTCCTCCCACTTTCTTCATTCCACCATTTCATTCATTTCTCATCATCACCGTCTCCTTTAGCCTAACCGGCATAACCGTGGGACGTAAAACTAAAGATTTTTTTTTGCCTCGTAGTTTTAAAAGGTTTCACATTACGTGTTTCCGCTGCCTTGTGGTCCTTGCACCACTGGATACGCCTCTTCGGATTTACTGCTGGGACCAGGGGTTTGGCGATAGCGGCCTGTCATGAATTTTCATTTTATGAAGTTCCCGTCGCACTGTTTTCGATGAAACCGGGTTCTGTAGGCTGGAATTAAATTCAGACGTAATTTTCATTGCAGTGGTCTTCTTTTTAGCTGCTACAATCCGTTTTAATGCCCTCCGGTCCCTATCTAACAGGATTGTTTTTCGACCACTGTTGTGCTTTGCAGACGTCCTTTGTCCATGAGTTGTGTATGCCCTCGTGACATTGGACACAGTGCATTTCGATATCCCCACAATGTTCGCCACTGTTGCCACTGAAGCTCCAACCAGACGGGCACCAACGATCATGCCTCTTTGGAAGTTTGTCAGGTCGCCCATTTTACCGCACCACTTTCACACCACGACACTCACAGATGAACTGGTTAGTGCTGACGGAAGAGGAAGGTCCACATGACACATTGAAAACAAAAAAACAATCGGCAACCGCAACACGTGTTGTACACTGGAGGGCCAAACTTACGTGTCCTGTATGAAGTGTTTTTAGATTTTTTGTTCAACCCCTGTATATATATATATATAACTGAGCTTTTTGAGAATATGAGGCAAGTTTAGAGCAGTTGAGACAAGAAAAATAAGTGTTATTTTTAACATTCACACTTAAAAGTGATACAATGTTAAACTTTTTTTCAATCGTTTTGAATTTGTATCGTATAAATGATTGCGGCAACCTGAGTAAAATATTTTGAATAATAAACGTTTGCTTGTCCTCCAGAGTCAAGTTACAATTATATTAAGGAAGTTGAAATGTAAAGATAGAACTGAAATAAGACCTTATAAATTTGAGGTGAGGGATAGAAGAGGAAGGTAGGAGGCGGAAATTGTTCGCTTACCTTAGGGGTTGGACAGCTCTGCATAAAGCCAATGTGCCAATAGGGTGTGGTGCCTCTGTAATGGTATGTGAGTGTGTTCTGGTGATAGTAATAGGGATTCTTAATAATAGGGGATAGTAAACCTTGACTCGTGCGATGTACACAGATCCACAAACATCTTGGGACTTAGTGCATCTCTTTCCAATATTTTCCCCTGTGGTGATTTTTGTGACTTCCATAAGGTGACACTACTCTGATTCAAAGAACACTGGGCAGAATCTGAGGTGCTCTCGGTGGCCAGAGTTAAAACTGATAGAACATGCATAAGACGGTTTATGGCGTACAGGAGGACTAGCTTCTCGTGGTTATATAGTTAGTGTATGGGTCTTTGGCACGGGAGACCCATGTTCAATTCCCAGTGGGAGCTCATGTGGTTCGGATTCCACGTTAAACTGTAGGTCTGCATTTCACATAGCCTTGCTATTTTAAAAGGGACGCTAAATTCAAATTCAAATATCCTCAAAGTGCAACCGATGAAATGCGACTGACTTAGGGACAGACATTGAATATGCTTGTATTAAATTACCTGCGTAACACTTGCGAGTTCTCGTAGACTTTTTGACACGTCTAGTAGTCATGAAGTATTATTTGAGTTCGAGGATAGCTATACGTTATTAATTAGGTGTCTGTAATTTTTTGGCGTTGCAGTATGTTATGGCTATTGTTCATCGTCTTGCGCAAAAGGAGGTGTAATTTATTTTATTTTATTGGGATATTATTTTCTATTTGTGAAGTTGTTACGAACTATTACTTGGTAAATTTAACAAATATCTTACCTGGAAATATTTGAAAAGTAAAATTAACAGGTTTGGAAGTTTTCCAGGTAAGATTTTTGTTCGATTTTCAAATGGTAAGATTCTGTTGGGTTTACAAATGACTTCTTTGTGCAGTCAATATAAGTTGAATCTAGTACTTCCAATGACATTACTTATTATATCAATTATAATTTTCTACATAGTATCATACAAACAGGTGATAATCTACTTCCTTAGCATGGTGCGGATGTGGGCTTTTGCATTTTGAATGCACAGTATTTATAACCGTTCCAACGTGTTTAAAAGCTATTACCACCAAGGTTGGAATTATCATTAAAAGTGGAGTGTAAATAAAATTTTGTAATTTACTTAATATGATAATTTTAGCCTTTATGTCAATAACATCCATTAAGTGTGAGTCAATGAATAACGTTAGTATTTACATTTTCTGCACAGCATCTGGTGATCAGGAGGTGAATATAGTTCCAATGAGATTGCCTCAATCACTTAAGATGAATGTGCTATTTAGTAATAACAGATTACTCTTGAAGAGATGGTCTGTATTCTATTTAGCCTAAAAGTCATGTCTTAACTAACACAGTCGACATGAGTCCAGTTCTCTTCGAAGAAATGGTTGCAGTGTTCGGCTGTTAACTGTCTTCCTGAGACGGATTAGTTGAAATTCAGGTTGCTTCTGTGTTGAATTGGATCTACTTCTTGGCGAAGACTCTACTCTTGAGCCGAACCAATGAATTGTCGGTTTCAGTAATAACAAAGGATAATGAACAAAATCCAAGGTAATAAGTTGTTAGTCTGCACTCGTGATAGTGTATTCACTGTCAAAGTCAAACGGCAGCTCACCACTTGTTTCCTTCAAACAAAGCTATTACAGAATTTATTGGCATCCTATTGTTATCAATTTACACATCCTTCCGACGTCTTCCTATCCAGGCTTTGGAGTTGCTTCCGTGAGGTTTGATCTGTGTTATTCAGTTCATAGAATGTGTTAACATAAAGGCTAATAACAGTCAAGAAAGTATTTGATCAGTGTTAATCGATTTTAATTTCAAGAGTAAGACTTAACTCAAGGCCAAAACTCAAAATCCGATCTTGAAAATACATGAGATCAGCGATTAAGATGTTTGCATGCATATTTTATTCTTAGAGTTAAAAAAGGTAATAAAATAATAATAAAAATGAAAAAAACAATTACAAAAAATGCATACATGCTTATGCTGATTATGCTGTCCTACTTCTAAGCAATATTTCTCTTCTTCACTTTGTCTTCTCTAGTCTGATTTGTTAATTTTATTGAGTGAATGCGTATTTTTACAATTTAGAAAAACAGTTATTGCTTTACTTTCCATGATTTTCGAAAAATACTTGTTTTCAAATTGGTAATAAAGTAATATTTCTCTTTGAATATGATGGCATTTTCTGTCATATGTTTGCTCCCATTTCCAATCGTATTCAGTATTTTTCGATATTCATTCATTTATAATGTATTGGTTTTTGTAGGGTTCGTGGGTTTCTGTCATTCTTCATCTTTTAACTTAGTCCTTGTAACAAAAAACTTATTTAATTATCACCTAAACAGTGGATTTGCGTGCTGTAAAAATTACCATAAGTATTAAAACAAATGCAAATCCTTTAATAACACATTGTTTTGAAAGTGATAATATTAATTAATACAAGAAAGGCTGAAATAATGTTTTTAAGTTTTAATATTTAATAGAGGTATCAGTGATCAGGTGAAACTTATTTTATTATTTGAAATAGTTGAATTTGGAAATCACAACATATGAAGATTACGTAAATACTCGAAATCTAACATTTGTAGCATATTTTAGTTTTAGTTAAGATCGTGCATATTGTTTTCATACCAGTGAGGCATCTTTCGGGAATTTGCCGGGCCTGGAAAGATGCCAATGGATTGTATAAAGACCCTCAGCGCCCATGGCCTGCAAATTACAAAGGGGAAAGGAACCTGAGGAAGATACCATTAAGGTAAACAACCATCGAAGCTTCCTTTTCATAGAGGGATTTCTTCCAGGGCGCTGTTCCCCTTCCCTCTGTTGCCCCTAAGTAATCTTAACAGCCAAGTTCTAAGCTAGCACATTTATATAATTGAGTGCTAGTACTAATGTATGCCTGTGATTTTCATTGCTAGTGACGTTTTTAGCCTCAACGCCAATAGAAAAAAAAATTGGGGAACTACTTTTCTACTTACTTAAATCCATTGTATTTTAGCCACAATAACGAGAAAAGCTTAACTCTTAGCAACTACTTCATTGTTTTAAATAATAACGGAATAAAAGTTTAACAATGCAAGTATAGGTCTTAATTTAGATCAAGGTAAAATTATACGAATAATAATAATAATAATAATAATAATAATAATAATAATAATAATAATAATAATAATAATAATAATAATAATAATAATAATAGTATTATTATTATTATTATTATTATTATTATTATTATTAGTAGTAGTAGTAGTAGTAGTAGTAGTAGTAGTAGTAGTAGTAGTAGTAGTAGTAGTAGTAGTAGTAGTAGTAGTAGTAGTAGAAGAAGAAGAAGAAGAAGAATTTTATCTTAATTGTTTTTCCTGTTTGTTGAACTGTATAGGCCAACGAGAGTGACATAACGAAGATTCTGATGGCTCTAAAATTATGCATATAAAATATATACTGAATCTATATATTCTATATATGAAAGCGAAAAATAAGAATATAGTAATATAGTGTCAAGTAATACAGAAATTAGAATTTAATACATTATACATATTGAGCCTTCCCTGTTGATTTAATAGCTAGCGCGCGCATTTTTAGTACAGAATTCTATTTCCGATGAGGGAGCCTTGAAATTTGAACGCATTGCGGTGGTTCGAATTCCACCTTAAACTGTAAATCCGTTTCATATATCCTAGGTGCTGAATGAGACACTAAATTATAAACCAACCAACTAATTATGCATAATGAGTTAATAACAATAATATTAAATCAGCGATTTCCAAACTTTTTTCGACTTTTGCGGAAACTAGATTTGTCGCGGAGCACTACCCTCTTTTGATCATTTAAGTTTAGTGTCCCTTTTCAGCATCGAAGCTATATGAAATGTGGACCTACAGTTTAAAGTGGTATCCGAATCACCATAATATGTTCATATTTTAATACAGTTTCTCACCGGGAATCGAACCTGGAATGTCATGTACCAAAGTTACCCGCACCAGCCAATAGACAAGCGGGGAGGTCTTATGGAGCACTAGTACTCACTTAGGACTTATGTAGTGGAGTACTAAACGGCATGAAATTAGCATTGATAATGGAATGTACTGTCTGGCTCAAACCTCTTGACGTTTAAGGCGTGGCCTCCTTTTTACAATATCCAATGAAAGTTACGCGAGGTTGTCTAGTAGTCGATGCTTGAGATAAACATTATTTGCACTCAGAAACGTCTTTGTTCATATAAAGTTAGTGTATGTTTAGGAAAAAAGAAAATTGTTTCTAAATAATTAGTGGAGAAAAGCATGATTCTACGCACAATGGTTTGTTATTTTATTGTAAGATTGTTTCTTCATACACAAGTCAATCTAAACCAGTGTTTATTCTTTCACCTTCTCGGTTTGAAGGTTTACTTTGTTCTCCCATCTGTGTTTCACGAAGGAAACGTTTCACATTATTCTTGTACACGAAAGGAAATGAAATCTGACAACGTCGCTCTTAAGCGCCGTTGGCTTTAGCCAAACGTCAAGAGGTTTGATCCGGACAGTAGTTAAGCATTTGAACAATTGTTGAGTTGATTTGATTTGATTTAAGTTTCAGCAGCAAGGATATATGAGACGGAGACCTATAGTTTAACGTGGGATCCCAACCACATGAACTTCTTCCGAGAATCGAACCCAGGTCTCTTGCGCCAGAGGCGCGTACGCAGTGTACATAACCATGAGAGAGCTTCATTTGAAATATTTCCAAAATGTTATTTTCCCTTCCAATTTCAACTCAGATTCTCTTTCTCTCTCTCGTGCTATCTATCTATCTATCTATATATATATATATATATATATATATATATATATATATATATATATATATATATATATATATATATATATATATATATATATATAGGGTGTTTCAAAACACCGACAATGTTTGGGAGGTGATTCCTGACACCAAGATAAGGCAAAAAGTATAGATAGACCACCCTGGGTACACAAATGCTTCGTTTCGGAGTTAAGGCCAGGCCCGCACTGGCCTATCAGGCAATCGGGCAAATGCCCGGTGCGCCCCCACCAAAAGAAAAAGTAAAGAAAGTAAAAGAGGAAAGAAGAAAATGTGAAATCATAGGTAGCAAGAGATCTCGTACGCCTCCATCGGTCGCAGAATCTGCTCAAAAGTGGGTGACGGAACCAGAAACACCCCGATAATGGCACAGGTTCAGTACTTTTCGTTGGTCACGACATCAGCGCCATTGGTTGCCCATCTTATTTAAAGGTGGGTGTTTATACCCTTGGCTTCGAGTGAGAGAATTGGACTCCGAAGAAGACAAAATTGTGTCGTGTGGGCGGTGTAGTAAGTGCAATAAGTAGCATCAAGGGTGTTGTAGCTTTCTTGAAGAAAGAAAATATGAATGATGTTCATGTATGGTGCAGTTCTCATGTGCTAAATCTTGTTTGTCTGTGATGTTACTTCTTAAGTTGAACCAGCAGTTATTTTATTTGGGAGGCTGGAGTTATGTTCTTTTTTTCTGTGATTCATATAAAAGAGCCGAATAGGAGAAAGTTGCTCTGGAGAATCCGTTCGGAAGCACGAAATTACCGGTTACGCCTTACTGCAATCGGTGATATAAGATTTCTCAATAAAAAAGCAACCTTAACAAAAATCTTCGGGAACATCACTGAATGAACTGATAAACTAAGTACGTAGGAGTTAATGCTTGAAAACAATCTGCAGAAAAATGTATCTTCGTAGAATTTATCATGGTTCTTGATACCATCAGCCACTCATCGCGGAAAACAATCAATGCCATTACTAGATTTGATGCTGCGAATATTTTGCAGTATTTCGTCAGCTAGTAGAATGTTGTTACAGCGTGCATATATCCACGTGTGTTTTCGATCATGTTAAATGCGTGAGCTTTATTGCATCAGAATTTGCATTAGATTAAAGTCTGGAATATGATTAACTCTATCACACAGAAACTGAAAGAGGCTGGCAGACTTCGGAGCGGTTCCTGCTAGGGAAAATCGCGAGGAGTTACTCTGACTTATATTGATACTATGCTCAATCCACTCGTTTTTACATATCAAACAATTACGTAAACGGAGAAATCCTCGATCGGAAGCGTGTTCGAATTAAGAGCGTTCAAAGTTCAAAATTGAACAGATTTTGTAAAAGCTTTGAAGTAACTAGTTTTTGAGATAAACGCTTCATTTTTGGTATCAAGGGGTTTTCTTGCCTGCCCAGCACAGTGATGAGATCAAAACGTACGCATTTTGCAAGATAAGAACACTTATTATGAAAGAGGTAAAGGGTAATGGTGTTTTACAAGCAGCAAATTGCCTTTTGTTTTTCGCTCCGTTTCGATAGGCTGATAAAATGCATTTGCCAACTCTGTTCCATTGTATTGTCATTCAAATGGCACTTTGCTGTGTAGCCACCTTCAAATTGAACAATGACATTTGTCTCCGAAACGCTTGGCCGCGAAACTAATGTGAACGAGACTTCGAACACAGTCGGCCCCTTTGAAAAGACGGTGTTTCAATATCTCATCGCTAGCATTTTTTTTATACTTTGTTAACGGATTTTAATGGCGATTGTTGGAAAACAGTGACCAAACGTCAGGAAATATTTTACGATAATCGGCGATAAATGTGGGGAAAAAAATCGGCTAGGGACAATGTACGCAAACATCGGTTTTCTCCAGAGTAAAAGCCACTTTTTTCACAGCTTTGAGCGCACATTCCCGCTAATCATTTTGTTTTTCTAATTTTTCGGCCAATTTTGTCGCTGAATATCTTTAAATATTCCCTGGTGTTTGACCAATATTTTCCCATTATCGACATTTCAATTTGCTGAAGACTATAAAACATGGCAAGCAATGATGTGTTGAAACACCGTTTTCCGCAATACATAAGCATAGCCAGACAGGGTTCGGAGTACCGCTCAGGATAGTTCCACAGCCGACCGCTCTGGCACAGCGCGATTAGTTTGAAGCACCAATTCTGCGCGATTGACTACAAATGAAATGCCGGTGGTGTAAACTGATATTCGTATTCACTGTCAGTGCCAGCCTGTGGTGGATTATTTATTTGGATTAACTTCATTTTAACAATAAACTGATTTTTTGTTTTTCATGTATGATACTATTTTGTACGCCCCAATGCAAAATTTTTGTTGGACATCTGATCTAGGCGAAACAACACATTGGTGACAGAGCCTTTAAAGAAAATATTGGTCTCATTCCTACGTACAGAAGGGAACGAACATCACATTATAGATTATCAGAAGATTAATTATGAACCATGATGTTTTTCATTGAATTTCGCACGCCTGGCAAAGCGTTTCAGAGACAAATGTCATTGTTTAGTTTGAAGGTGGCCACACAGAAAAGTGATATTTGAGTGATAATACAATCAAATAGGGGCAGCAAATACATTTTTATTATCTTACATATACTGTGTGTCAAACACGAGGTAATTTGCAAATTCCCTTACCCTTCACTTCTTTCCCAATAAGTGCTCTTATCTTGCAAACTATATATGTTTTTACCTCACCACTGCGTTGGGTACCCAAGAAAACCCCCCGATACCAAAAATGAAGCGTCTATCTCAAAAAGTGGTCGCAACTTCAAACTAGTTGCAAAAACCGTTCAATTTTGAACTTTGAACGCTCGTAATTCGAACACACTTCCGATCGAGGATTTCACCGTTTGCATAATTGTTTGATATGTAAAAACGAGTAGATTGAGCATAGTATCGATATGAAGCCAGAGTAACACCTCGCGACCTTCCCTAGTTAGTGCATCAGTCAATTTTGTTGAACCTGTTAACAAGCGGTTAGAAGGGCTTAATTCCAGTGTGAAAGTAAATAGTGAGTTCACAGAGAAACGACTTTCAATTGCTAAAATTTTACCTGGTGAAAAGGCAAGAGACGAACCAACACAACGTCCGGTCGCGTCAGAATAAAAGTGTTCAATACAATGATGGATACTGCCAGTACAAATATTGAAACCCGTTTCGCAGCACACAAAGAATTTTATGCTGACTGTTTAGATACAGTCAATTTTGAAGATTTTCCCGAGGGATTACCATATGGAATACTGTATAAAGTCACTGAACTTTGCCAAACGGATGTCGCTATAGTAAGCACTCTTCAGGTTTTCCAACTAGTTGGAACACTTTAGTACAAGTCTGTTGGGACGATGTAACTTACGCATATAAAAGCAATCAAGCACTCCAAGAAGATGATGGCTATAATGAGATTGATGATCTCTTTGAGGTGGATTCTGGGATAAAGTTCAAACAGATCAAACATGTGACAAGAAGAAATTCTGTACCAAATGTGTTCATTGTGTTTTCTTGTCCTCTTTAAATACAGGCTCTTTACACACAGTTTGACTGTTCAGAGTGTACAAATTTATTTTAACTATTCCTGTTACACAGTTTTGTTTCGAAAGGATGTTTTCGAACTGAAAATAATAAAGAACCGTTTGGGAGTTCATTGAGTCAGGTCCATTTGAAAATGCTGTTATTAATGAGTTTCAAGAGAGAGTTCACCACTAAAATCGAAGTAGAAAAAGTTATACACTATTTGTGTTCTACAAGTAAAGAGATTGCTAGATATCTTAATCCGTGCCTATTTCCTCTGTTAAGAAGGAATATATTTAGAAGCCTGCTGCCATTTGCTTATCATTTTGTATTCTACCAGGTAATTGTAAATATAGAAATATATCAGTTTTGTAATTTATTTTAGTTATAATCTATGTAATCAAGTGTATAAAAATATCGATTCTCTATCAGATGTGTCTTTCGTGTTTGTTATGTGATAATGTGGAAACTATCATTTCTGAGGTTTTTGCCATACTCTACTCTGTTAAGTATGAAAATAGCCATAAGTTATTCCGAATTCATACATTGTTTATAATGTATGTGTAATTTTTTTCTGTAATTTTTTTTTAAATGTCTAATAAACATTTTTGAAAATTGATCAATTTTTTTAAAGAATAGTAAAAGTAGAGGATAGTTCAAGTTAATTGAAGTCAGACAATATTCTCAAAAAACAAAAAACAAAAAAAAAAAAAAAAAAAAAAAAAGTTATTGACGAAAATTATGCCTTTCTAAATATCTTTTTGGTGGTACGCCCCCTTCAATGCAATTTGCCCGATTACAATTTTGGAGCCAGTACGGGCCTGTTATAGGCTGCCGACAACATGAAGAAATGAACTTTAAAGATCTGTAGCCCCAAAATTATGGGACCTACCGTAGTCAGGTCAAGACTTCACTTAGGAACTAGTATGTGTCCTATCTTAATTCCAAATTTCAGAATCCTGCAGTACATCCGCGACACTTTTTATATAGGTAATTGGGAAGTACTTCAAATAATATGCTTCCCTCTAGAAAAATTGTTGCGCTAGAATCTTAAGATCCTGAAAAATATTTTTTTCAGATAGCGCACATATTAGTTCCTAAGTGAAGTCTTTACCCGACTACGGTAGGTCCCATAGTTTTGGAGCTATTGACCATTATAGTTCATTTATGTTTTCGGCAGCCTATAACTCCGAAAGAAAGCATTTGTGTACCCAGGTTGGTCTATACCTTTTGTCTTATTTTGGTGTCAGGAATCACCTCCCAAACGTTGTCGGTGTTGTTTTGAAACACCCTGCATATATATATAGGGTGAATTGTAACTAAGGGAACAAACTTAGAGGGGTGATAGTACATCCAAAAAAAAGCAAAAAAGTTTTAGTGAAGGTGGGGGAAATTCCATCCCATTGAGGACTGACAGCGTGTCGAAAGTATGGGAACATGAACTTCAGAAGCCAATAGTTCGAAAACAATACACCGTAGAGAGTGCGATTAAAAACATCACTTAAGAAGTCATACCTATTCTATTGAAAAGTGCATGTTTGAAAACGCTGCGATGCGTGCGCAAGGGGTTTTTCAAAGAAGCGTAGGGATTTCCGGACATGGTGGGGATCAAAAAAGTGTCTCACGTTGGTTAAACGAAAGGAGGTGCATAGAGAACATGGTATTCGTTAGCGGTACAGCCATTTCTGAAGAAGTTGCAAGATGCCGGACATTTGAAGACTAGACTATGCTGGGTTACATAAGCACACGAAGTGAAGAACCGAATTAGACATCGAACTGATCATAATTCCGGCATAGTCCTGGTGAAACTGGTGGAAACCCTGACAATTGTAGAATAGCTGAACCGGAAGTGCACAATATAAGTATTGTGTGGCATGTATATCCCGTGATGAGCTGTGCTAGCCAACGTCTAGGGGGATAAGTCCCTCAGCCAGTACAACATCCGGGGAAAGAATGGTGTAAGCCTTGGCTAGGTACCATTACCACATTCTCCTTGTGGCACAGTGGACACATTCAGGGAAAACCTGCGCAGGATACAAAGAAAAGAAATGCGTAGGAATGACCGTAAGGCGGGAAACAAGGAAGTGGGGCGGAAATAATAGTAGGAATAATAATAATAAGAAGAAGAAGAAGAAGAATCTACAATCTACAATCACTATTAAACCATCCTTTTATATATGGATATAAAATAGTGGGAATACCTGTAAACAGCAACAGAGAAAAATTGGGGGGGATGCGGCGGCTGATTTTTAATTTTTGGGGAAACAGTGATGTATGTGCTTGCACTAAGCTGCCAATTAGGGCGGCTTAAATGGTTATTCTGTCCAGAAGCATTTCGATACGTCTCGGAGCCATTGAAGAAAGCCCTATGGGAACCTTCTGTCTTCCATTATGAATACCACCATCCAATCACTGACTGACACGACGTAACATGCAAGCGGCAATGGAGCGAAACGACCATCTCATCTCTCGCTGCTTCAGTACACTGTCGCGCTCGAAAACGCTTGATGTCACTATAGTTTTGTTAGTTTAGTTACGTGGGAAGCTACACAAATCGCATATATGATAGTATTTAAATGAATTTAATGAATTTCTTTCAAACAATGCCACGAGTAATTGAAAAAAAAAGATGTAAATCGAGTTGCTTCCTTATAGGGTTAAAATATGTAACTGGTTGGCAGTATGACCTTTGAATGGACATATGCTTGTTTGTTAAGTGAGAGTAGAATGCGATACTATTGTTTTTATATATTTTTAAAGTTGATGTCTGTTTGTCCACGTATTGCATCCTTTCCTCTGTTATAACAATTAGATATTGAGTCCTTAATACATCTGGAAAATGCCAACAAAATAAGCAAGTAGGAATTCTCCATATTTGACATATCTAATGTATTACGTTAAAAAACACCTATGCCGAGTTCATGTATCTAATTTCAAAATACGAAGCCTTTTGATACAAGAGAACTCATCTTTGTTATTGCTCTAACGGCAAATGCCAGAATTTGCTGTGACAAGAAAAACGTCGAGCAGTTTTGTTCAAAATGACATTTACACACAAGTTATGTTATGCGTAGTTCCATACAACAGATTTTTGACAAAATTCTATGTATAATTGCGATTCAGTCCTTTCGACGATTGTTTCAATCCTGGTGAATTGATATTTTTAAATGAAATAGCGATGAGTTTCTAGTTAGTTTCATGCAAGATGTTCCAAATTTCGTAAATAAAATTATAGTAATGGAGTATGTATAATGCATCCCTAAAAGCAATCTTCTGAAATAAAACAGAATTAGTTCATGTTGACATTTTTCATGTGTTGCGTTTTGAGATTGTTTGATTCATTGTCTATTACTATTCTTTAAAATTTGAATTTGGTGTTTTATCAGTTATTCAATATTTCTATTTTCTCTGATCATTTAGGTACCATGAGAACTGAGGGTTTTCATCAGTTTGAAGTGGATAGTGGATTAGTAGCTTATATGTTAGACAACCCTGATCCTGAAGTTTTTCATGATGAGTTTACATTCCTTGTTGTTGACAGAATGGGCCGAGTACTTGCAATGAAAGAAAGGTAATTACTCAATGTATGTATTGTAAAATATATACAAATGATTATCAAAGTAACAGAACCATATGTCAGATGTCTGAGTTGGTAACGGTCAGTCGGCGAACACAGCGATAAGCTGTTAGTGGTAGTATGTTAAGGTAAACGACGTACTATGTCAGGAGCAGTAGAACGGCAATATGCAATTAAGTAAGCAGACGATGATAATGTACATTGAATAACTAAAGAGGTAAATTGTAGCTCTTGTTTATGTACTGCAACCGTGAAGAAACTGGTGAGTTGGAGAATCGTAAGGGATGGTGTCCAAGGTGATGATGGTGATGATAGCCTACAAACCTCATTTCAAATCACATCAGCGAAGAGGAACAGTGGTCGGAAGAATATCCTCAAAAGTAGTGAAGGTCTCGCCGAGTATTAAAGCGGATTGTCACTCAGAACTGTCGTGCGACTGCAATCCAGCTGACGGACGAACTCAAGCATCACTTCCCACTGCCTGAGTAGCCAATCATAGTCCGCTACGAGTTAACCTGACATGTACGTACGAGGTTTGGTTGTAGCGTTGAAACCGCTTATAAGGAACAATCACGCTTTAGCACGACGTCAGTGGTACAGCGAACATGCAACGTGGACCTCTGATAACTGGAAATGTGTGACATGGTCAGATGAGTCATCATTCACCTTATTTCAAACCCCGGGCCGTATATATGAGCGGAGACACCAGAAGAAGCATGTGACCCGCATTGTCTCCGCCCAACCGTGAAACATGGTGGTGTTTTGTGGTGCTGTGGACCGCAATATCCTGGGTTTCTGTGGACCTTGTGCTGATGCTTACCAGCTGCATCACTGCTTGTGCGTCACCGCCGTTTTAGTGAACCATGTGCATCTTAGGCCCAGATGTTTTTCCGAACAATGTCATCATATTCCAGGATTATAATGCGTCCATTCACACAATTGGAGTTGTTGCGACGTGGTCTGAGAAACATCAGGATAAAGTTAAAGACCTGCTCTCACCCGCCTGATCTTAGGACCCTAACATATTAAAACATGTATAATCCGTTTTGGAAACATGAATCCGGTGTAGATTTCCGCCTCCATCCTCTCTGATGCACTGCATGCCGAATGGTGTAATATTCCACTTGCTACCAGTTACGAGTACTCTATTCCAAATTTCATCATATCTGTTCTGTGACCGAAAGGTGGTCCAACGAAGTAATAATTTGTATTAAGTTGCACTATTTTTTTTAGGTGTTTCTATTATTTTGATAACCATCTGGGTACACATAAGGCGATGCATAATCCAGCATTACCCTTTTATTTTGAAACGGCTTGAGGAAAGATTACGAAACTTTGGATGTGGGTAACTGGAGTGGGGGCGCACCAGATGGAGCCATTTGGCATCAGGGCAGCCATCTTGAAATCCACCATTTTGAGTATAGGTCCAATATTTCAAATGGGAAGGGAGCATGCGACACATGATTTTAGGCTAGAATCTCACCAGAAATACGAATCTGAAGGTTTTTTTTCACCTAACTTGAATTAGTAATAAAAATTTGTGAAGTAAACATTGCATATGTAATCCTACAAGATATAATCTATGTGTTCTCCGTTGTATGCTAAACATATTGCAAGACGTTTTTTCCAGTCCTGATGGGCATGTAATAACACTTCGGCATCACAGAGTCACAAGCGTGTCTGATTCGTCGGTCGAGATGTCAGAGATCAATGTTTTTTTTATAAACACGTGCCGTGAGATGGACCCACAGATAAAAGTCTAAGGGTATCAGGTCGAGCGAACGGGGTGGCCACTCAGTTGGGTATCGACGATCAATCGAGTGGCTCGGGAACAGTGCATCCAAGCACTCCCTGACACATAATGCATAGTGAGAAGGCGCACCCCTTGTTGGAGAAAGACAGGGAAGTCACCCTCTGGGTTCAGCAGTGATAGGAACACCTATTTTTACAGCATGTCAAGATATCTGTCCCAGTTTAGGTTCCTATGGATGGATAAAGAACGGTCCAATGACACAAGTGTTCCATATCTCACACCATATCATCACCTTATAATATTGAAATTAATAAAATACAGTTGTCAGAATTATATATCTTTTGAGACTCTGAAGAGAATTTTGGTACTTTTTAATGCTACGTTAGACATTCTTTAGTTAAATGTACATTTATAAACTTATGCGCATGGTTTTAAGTTAACTCGATGAAAGATGTTTTACAACAGGAAAATTTCAGCCAGTTCTGTACCTGGTGGTATGCTTCCCCGGGCCACATTAGCTCTTTGTAGGAAGTTGGTTGCTTTATCATCAGCAGATAAGCGTGTGATGCGTTTACTTACTCCCTTTATAAAGTTGAGCCTTCTTCGCGCCACGATCGACTGGATTCAATGGCAATAGTTACAAATTCGTACCAATGCAAATATCGAGAGGGGATACTGTTTGACATACTCTGTGATACCACCTGGTTGAACAGTGTTGCCAGCCCACATAAAGATACATTTTTTCGAATGGCGCTACTTCAGGTTATTACATATTTCAAATCTGCATGTAAAATGGAAACTTACATCGCCACACATGGTATGTAGTGTTGCAAACTAAAAACGCTACAGTATCACAAAAATCGAAAAACAACCAAATTTTGGAAGGTTCTACAACAGTAATAACGCAAGTAAAACAGACAAGGTAATGCACATCCAAAAAATCGTAGTGTCGAATACTACGGTTATATATTTCGAACAAGTAGAAACTAAGTTACAGGAAATTAAATTAAAAAAAAAAAAAAAAAAAAAAACTTTTTTCTTCCAAGGACTTTATTTCGAGAAAGTGTTTAAATAAGTATCACATCCTATTATGTAGCTGGTTTTCAATAGGCATAAAGATCATAATTTCTGTACATAACTTAATATAAGATTTTCATGTTTTCAATGCCTGTCAACATATCATACGGGAATTTTGGATTAGCCAGTTACCTTTGTAAAATGAATAAATAAAATATGGGAGATCTGGACGTTACTAATTTTTCTTTAAATAATTATAATCAAATATAAAATGTGGGAAATCTGAAGGCTACCGATTACTTCTTAAATATTTATCATAATATGTAAAATGTAAAAAAATTCAGTATCCAATGTCTGTTGAGTATTTTCGCTTTATTTTTTTTTACTCCTTCTTTTTGATTGTTTTTGACTTTCAAACAAAGCATAAACATATGCATAAGTGTCAGAAGTCTTATTGAATGACTATGTGTCTCTCGACAGGTATCAGGTCAAGAACGGGTAAGAGTTATCGAAAAGCAATATTTTGCAATCGATTCAGCGTTCCAAGAATAGACTCCATCTCCTCTGTTAACTCTCTATTCAAACCGAAAGTAGTTCAAATTAACCATCTCCGACTTTAATGTTTATCGCCATAAAACGAAAATGGTAACAGATAGCGAGAAGTGTTTTTTGGAGTTGATTCGTCGTCTCAAAAGAACATACTCACCATGCGCAATTACCTACGGAAACTGAAAGTGGTTGAAATTTACTATTACTCTCGGTTTTAATAATATTGATGACCATAGAACAAAAACAGAAGAAAGATAAGAGAAAGGCTTTTTTAAAAAATATCAAATCAGGGTTCCAAGAATAGATTCCATCTCCTCCGTTAACCCTCTCGGTTTCAACGTTCGTCGCCGTAGAACAATAACGGCAATAGATAGCGAGAAGTGAGTTTTTGAAATGAAATCAGCGTCTCAAAAGAACATATCATTATCTACCAAAACCAGTAGTTGATGAAATTTATTAGTACCTTCGGTTTCCATAGAGCAAAAACGGGGAAAGAAATCGACAAGCGCCTCTTTTTACAACCAATTCTGGCTCCCTAGAATAGATTCCGTCTCCTCCCTTAACCTTCTATCCAAACCGGAAGTGGTAGAAATAAACTGTTTTCATTTTCAGCCTTCAGCGTTAGTCTCCATAGGACAAAACCGGTCATAGAAAGCAAGAAGCGGTTTTCTGCTATCGACTTGGCGTCTCAAGAGAACGTACCATCACTACCCGCAACACACTGGCAAAACCGAAAATAGTTTGAGAATCGTCTACAATCCGACTGTATGGCGTTTATTTATAGATTCTTCCAATGACAGTTTGAAGGCAGCTCTGTTACACAATGCAAATGTGCTGCCTTTTATTAAGATCATTTTATGTAACCTAAACTAAAGAAATTTACATTGTCATTGAAAATCTGTTCAGAGTTCTACAGTACAAGAAACACAATCAATATCTTTCGTGTGATTTTAAAGAGGTTACCATTTTAGTGAGACCACAGCAAGGGTACACGAAATTCTGTTGTACTATCTGTTAGTTCGATAGCTATGACACAAGGAACTATTTAAAAAGATTGGACACATCGGCCATCATTCATACCTGAGAAGAAGCACTTATCATTTCCGTCGCATGTGATGAATCCGGACAAGTTAATCCTTCTATCTTACACATTAAACTCGAGCAGTTCGTTAAGGCTCTCAGAAAGGATGGAGATGCATTGAACTATCTATGTCAGTTATTTTCAGGGCTCACCACAAGTAAAATCAAGTAGGAAATATTTGTTAGTCCGCAGATCACACAAGATGAAAATTATGAAAAATTTGAGCATCGATTTAAATGAAAGCGAAGGAGAGGCATAGAATGGTTTCAAAAGCCTGACAAGTGGTCTGTTAGAAATGTCAAAACTGAAATTTTCGAACAGCTTGTAGACGAAGTTATAACAACATACCAGAAAGTGGGTTTGAGGATGTTTCTTAAACTACATATACTCTGAATTTTCGCTATTTCTTTTTAATACAAATTTTATATATTACGAAAAATCACTAAATACCAATAGGATAATTATATGATGTGGCTACATTGAGCCTCACATTGCTTTCCAAGATGTCATTTGTTTAATATACTGGACTATTCAACAAGGACCTTCAAGAAGAAGCCAGTATATTGTAAAAGCTCTAATATTAGAAAATAATAGCTTAACAATTAATAATTACTAATAAAACGTAAGAAGCATATTGTGATATTGTGATATATAAATTACTAACATTTTTAATGTTTCTGTGTAAAAAATAACTTTCCAAAATCTATATTTCTTTATAATTTCAGTAATTTCCACTGTGTTGTTGAAACTAATCATGTGAAGAACTTTGTATAATATGACTTAAGCTTGTATTTTATTCTGATAAGAGATATTCGATTAATGTATCTGAAAGATGTTGGAAAGGTGTTGTTTACACAGGAACAGTAAGAACGTTAGTAATAATATAATAGTTAATAATTAAGTGCAGTTAACCTTGTGCATAGTTACACAAATATGGGGTGTCGTTTAAGAGTGTTGTCCTCATCATATTGAAGCTCTATATAATCATCACATCGTATTAACACTAATTTTATATAATTTCGTTGTATCCACTGTCGTTGCTGCAATTAGCATGTCGAGGACCTGTGAAACAATATTAATCTTCTCAAGAAAATTAAATAGGTTAATAAAATTCTTTATTATTATATACACTCTATTTACACCATGATATATTTTCCTTGAATTGTGGAGCTTTTAGTGATGAACATGGTGAACGATTTAATTAGGACATCCTAACCATCGAGAAGAGTTACAGAAGAAAGTGGAATCGTGTATTGTTGGCGGATTACTGCTGGATGATCCGAAGAGATGTTTCACGTACAAAAGTAAATTGGCGCAGAATGTAAAGTAGATGCGTGAAATTCTGTCAGTAGAAAATCATACTTAAATTTCTTAAGCATTTCTTTGAACCTTCATTCTATTTTTTTCTTTATCATGCACGGTGATGTATTTGTTGATATTAAGAATTCTTGGAATGTATATATTGGAAATCTTAATCATTGTTGCGTTTTGTTATAAGTTTTGAAATGCTTCTCTTTTCCCTATTTTTATATATTTTAGATTTCCTTTAGGAAAAATGTACCCCCCCCCCCAAAAAAAAAGTACGAGTGTTCTAGTATACGTGGCTATGACAAATGTATAAAATTTGAGAAGATGTTGAAACTACCAGAATGGAAATCACAAAAATTGCCAGATTTCGTGATAGATTTAGAAACATTTTCCTTCCTTTGTTCTTGCCTCCGATTCCGTAAAATTTCTCATTTTCCTTTAAATACAATGGCATAAACTTTGTTTACGAAAACAATATGAAAGTCTCACTGTATGTGGCTAGGAAAAATGCGTAGAATTATTTGTGAGTACAATAGGAGTTCTGTCATGAAAATCGCGAAGATACATCAATTTTCCCATTATTGTAGTTTTCTTTTATCCTATCAGATTTCAAAACAAAACTATGCCATTTTTTCACTGTTATTTTCGTGTTTAACCTTCTATAATTACTCAAAAATGGTTGACTTTATTTCTTCCATAAAATTTTCTAAATTTTGTAGAACAGTGTAATTAATGAAAAACTTTTTTTTTTTTTTTTTTTTTTTGTTAAGATTTATCATACAGTGGTCAGAGATCAACTTCGTTAATAGGAAGTTATCTTTTTGTGAAGACGATGGTGTTATATCTGTGCAGGTAAAGCGAGAAGGATTTCTTCATTCGTCATCTTTTGTTGGTGTCACAGTAGTCTCACGTCATGCTAAAGAGTTAGAAGATTTTGTAGTGAATCAGGGGCACCAGCTTCAGTTTGATCCAGGTGAGTCAGAATTAAGAATGACTGACAAAAATTGCTACAGACATTTATGTCTTAATGAGAAAATAAATATTGAATACTAATCATTGGACACAACTAATTATATCATTTCTGGATGAGAGATATCTATGTTATGAGGGTTAATCATTGATCCTATCCACTCTTTTATATGCCTTGAAAATTTATGTATAGAATGTCTGGACATTGAGGTGGAAATGAAAAACTTCAAAATATTTATGAATTAATAAATAGATTTTTAGCATTTTAGAATTTTGATAAGCAAGATGTTTTTCTTTCGTTTTCAACTTCATTGTGTATTTTATTGGCTTACATTATTAATATTTGAGTGCGAGTAAGTCTGTGTCGATTGCAATCTTCCGAGTTGTGTAAAGTGGGCGGATTACTGGAGAAAAATATGTACTGGTAAATTAGTAAACTCACTCTCTCTCATTTTGCGTATGTCCACGTTTGAATTTCTTTTCGTGGAATTATATTGTCGGTCTGAAGGAAGACTCAAATCACAAAAGTAGGCATTTTCGGGATTTGTGTAAATACTTGCTGACTGTAAATGATCCGAAAGTTTTCTGATTAAGATTGGTTCATCTATTTGGCGCAGGGAGGGGACTGCAGTAGCTCAGTGATAGAACCCTCATCTCTGGTGCGTGGGTCCCTGGTTTAATCTCCGTTGCCCTCAAATGGGCTTTGTGCTGGACAGAAACCATGTGTGGAGTTTTTCTCGGAGTTCTCCTGTTTCCTCCCGCTTACTTTATTCTACCAGTGTCATCCATCTCGCCAGGGTTCCCACATTCTGGAAAATCAAGGAATGTCAGGGAAATGTTAACATGTCAGGCAAAGTCAGGAAAATCATGCATTTTGCGTAAAATGTCATGGAAAGTCAGGGAACGTAAACGTGCAAGTGTAACATTCTTTTTTCAATGTAACACTGTTTCTTTATCTGATGCACGTAAGTACAAGTTTTATCATCATAATTTTAAAGTTTATTTTTCGTTGTTTTCAGGAATTGCATAATGTAGACAGGTCCTTGACACACCTTTTGTTGCACTGAAACATCAGCAATGTTGCCAATTCAGAGTGTTAACTTATGAAAACTACGATTTCCCTAGTTCCCCCTTACAGAGGCCTCATCCAATTAGTTATCGGTGGAAAGGAAAAATTCTTTTTTTTTGCTTCGTAGTTTCCAAGCTACTCAAACTAAACAAACTGAAAATTAATAACAGAACATCCATACATGAGTTATGAGTCAATTTACATGTTTTGCAAAAAAACTGATTTACACCTTCGGTTACATCTGGTAACATTGTGTGGTTCCTCGTATACTTCAATCGTTGCTTCCTAGTTTAAAAATATATGCATGAACAAAGCTTCATTTTGGTATAACCATTATTTATGTATCGCTTCAGGTTCAAAAGTTCTACTATCCCAAACTCCGGGTTGCATTGTATATTGGACACTCTGTATAAAAAAAAAACTTAATAGTTACAATAGTGGTTTTAAATATGTTGTGAAAAACAGTCTGGACGTTACAATTATCATCATTTGTAAATGCTAATGTCATTTTACTTGCTTCCATAGACGTTGTTGATATGTATCCGTCCATACCACTGGAACTTACCATCAATAGTACACGATCCTGGTTATTACAAAATGGCGCATCTGCTTATGAAACTATTTTTTTATTACAATTACTTGAGGTCTGTTTAACGACCAATGTAATCCAATTTTAAAAAAATTACTTCTCTCAGAATGATGGCTTAGCCATGGGTAACACATTATCCCCAATATTGTCTAATATTGTTTTAAGTCAGATTGAAACTTCTTTTTTACAGCAGGATACATTTAAATATATTAGATATTACCGTTATGCTGATGATATTCTACTACTTGTACATGACAAAAATACACTTGTACAAATATTTGAACAATTCAACAATCAGCATCCTAGACTGAAGTTCACCCTTGAACGTGAATCTGTTAACTGTCTTCCATTTTTAGACTTACTGATTACTCGATCACATAACGAAGTTGTAACAAAAGTATATCGAAAACCTAATGCAGGTACTACTTACATACATCAACAGTCAGCTCATCAGCCATTGTACAAGGCCAGCATTTGGAAGAATTTCTTTCGCAGAGCATTATTAATTTGTGATCGTCAAAAAGATCTTAATGAGGAAATACAATTTCTATACAAAATAGGGCAAGGAAACGGTTATAAGTTATGTATTTTACAAAAGAGGTTTAATCAAACACGCAAATCGTTGCAAGCCCCCAAAACAGTCACTTCCAAAGAAGCAAAAACTTGGATAGGAATTCCTTATTTTCCACAATTATCGACAAAAATTCAACGTATTACTGCAAAGCATAACATATCTGCTTCAAGTATTTCCCAAAAAAGTCTACAAAAACATCTCACTGGATTCAAAAGTTATTTTGTTGATCCAGTAAATAAATCAGGCATTTACCGCGTTCAGTACGAATGTGACTCCTCATGTATAGGCCAAACGAAACGCAATATTAACACTCGAATTAAGAAACATGTTAGACAATGAAAAAAGTCACAAGAAGAGGGCATGTCGGGTTTGGCACTTCATTTAAAACAACATACACATAATATAAAGCAGGATAAGGTAATAGGTTGATAGAAAAAAAAAGGGGGAGATCAAAGAATCATTCTTTATTAATAGATACAAACCTACGTTGAACCTTGATACTGGTAACATTGATAGAATTTGGTTACCTACCTTTGATGCTTACTATGAATCTGGCAATATTGACGTAACATAGACACCGCGCTTTCTTTGATTCAGTCCACCCTTTTTTTGTACTTCGCTTTGCTCGTTCATCTCAGGATCGACTCTTTACATTACATTTATTTATTTAGTGGTATGTATTCCTTGTTTTACACCTCTTATCTCCTATTCGTTTTAATCCTTTTCACCTTGTCACTGAGGAAGGAATCAGCTGTGAGTTCCGAGACGTCTAGAAAGTGCTTAGGCTATCCAAGGGAGGATTCAGTGGTAAGTAGCCAAGTAGCCACTTTTTTGTTAGTGGACCTTTCAAGTTCAATTTTTCATGTTTTCGGCAGCCTATAACTCCGAAAGGAAGCATTTGTGCCCACAGGTAGGTCTATAGTTTTTGTCTTATCTTGGTGTCAGGAATCTCCTCCAAACGTTGTCGGTGTTGTTTTGAAACACCATATATATATATATATATATATATATATATATATATATATATATATATATATATATATATATATATATATATATATATATATACACAGATGGTGATCAGAAAAATGGAAACACCTGAACGAAATTGCAACTTACCAGATTAATATGGTGTCGGGCCACCTTTCGCCTTCAGAACAGCCTTGATGCGACGTGGGATGGAGGCATAAAGATCGTGAATGGTAGCAAGTGGAATTTTACACCATTCCTCGTGCAGGGCATCGGCCAGTTCTGTGAGAGAGGATGGAGGTGGAAATCGTCGCCGGAGTCGTGTTTCCAAGACGGACCACAGATGCTCAATTATGTTGAGATCTGGGGATTGAGCGGGTCAGCGGAGGTGTTGAACTTAGTCCCGATGTTCCTCAAACCACGCTGCAACAACGCCAGCTGTGTGAATGAGTGCATTATCATCCTGGAAGATGGCGTCATTGTCCGGGAACAACATCCGGACCATAGGATGCAAGTGGTCTCCTAAAATTGCGACATAATCGTTGGCAGTGATTCGTCTGCTAAGTGTGACCATAGGACCCAATGAAAACCATGATATGGCGGCCCACAGCATCACCGAGCCGCCGCCATGTTTCACAGTTGGGCGGAGACACTGCAGATCATAAGCTTCTTTGGGCGTTCTCCACACACAAACACGGACCGTGGTTGGGAATAGGGTGAAGGATGACTCATCCGACCATATCACACGTTTCCAGTCCTCAACGGTCCAAGTTGCATGGTCGTGGCACCATTTGCGGCGTGTGAAAGCGTTATGGTCCCTGATGAGCGGTTTGGCCCGTGCAACACGACTCCGTAAGTTCATGTCATGTAATTCGCAGCGGACTGTGATTGTTGAAACAGGGTGGGAGAGGTGCTGATTGAGTTCCTCCGTCACTTGCTCCGCAGTGACACGACGGTTCTGCGTGACAATGCGCTTTAATACCCGGCGTGACCTGTCACTCATGATTTTCTTCCGCCCACTGTTCCGCTTCCCTGATGTGGTTTTCCCGTGTGTTGTGTAGGCCGTCATCACCTTCGACACTGTCCCACGCGACACACCTAACACAGTAGCCACTGCCGTCACACTCACTCCACATAACCGCGCACCAACAATTTGCTCTCTTTGAAACTCTGAGAGGTCTCCCATTTTACACTACCTCAGTCTGCTGCAGCCACTGGACACTGCTGTTCCACTGCGCCTGACGTAGTATGGAGACCGACCTAACACACCACCACCAGCGGTCCGGCGCTGCGGGCGCCACGACACCACTGCCAACCCATACATCTGACGTGTTGCCAACTACAGATGTTTCCATTTTTCTGATCACCATCTGTATATATATATATATATATATAATATGTGTGAGAGACAGAGAGGGCGATAATTAGTCATGTAAAGGCAGAAGTATGACTTGTCATCTTCGTGGACATCGGGTTTAAGACAGAACTCTGAAAGAACTGAAAGCATCAGCTAAAAATAAACTAGCTTTTAGGCATGACTGTCGAAACTTTTTGCTAGGCACAATCAAGAAGATTGTAGAAATGAACCCTCTGAAGGACAAACGTATATGTGCTCTGTCAGATTTGGACCCCAGGCTACAAAAGTACACTCCAGAACTTGCTCAGACTAGGATGAAACGCATCCTACAAACTCTGCATGAGCATAACAGAATATCTGATTCTGTAGTTAAGAATACTTGTATCAGTTTATATCTTTCTGTACTGAAATTTGAGTCTCATGACCTCAGAGAATATGAAGAGAAGATGGGAAGTATCAGGTTAGATAATTTCTTTGCAAAGGAAATGTCCAAGAAACAAGAATATTCTGATTTCTGTAATGTTGTGAAAATGTTTAATTTCATCCCACGGCAGTGTTTCAGTGGAGGGCGGGTTCTTAGTCAATAAGACACTTATTGTAGAAAACGAAATCGAAAATTCTCTGGTAGTCCAGAAGCGGGTGCATGATGCAATTGTTCTATGGAGGTGTAGAATCTGTTCTTTTTGATCGAAGAATGCTTCTCTCAGTTCGTTCATCTCGGAGGCGCTATGATGAATACCTTAAACATAAACGAATCAAAAGTGCAAAGGAAAGTAAAATCAAAGGTGAAGAAAGAGAACTAAGTGCTGAAGTTAAAAAATTGGAAGTAAAGAAGAAACAGATGGAATTATGTTACAAACAAGAACAAGACGCTCTCGTAGAACAAATTCGAGAACTGAAAGCAAAACAAAATTCTGTTTAGAAAATGTAAATGTGAGGACTATCATGTCTCATAGTTGGCAATATTAGGACTGACAGTGGGCCACAGTGGCTCAGTGGTAGAGCGTTCACCTCTGGTTCATGGGGTCTTTGTTTCGATCCCAGCTCGCGCCAGGGGAATTTTCTGATGAACAAACACCGCGTGCGTGGGTTTTCTCGGGGTTCTCCCGTTTCCTCCCACTTTCTTCATTCCACAGTTTCATTCGTTTCTCATCACCACCGTCTCCTTTAGCCTAGACGGCATAACCGTGGATCGTAAAACAAAGATTTCATTTTATTTTAGGACTGATAGTAATAGGTCTCAGGGAGAGTTGGCAATATATTCTTGACTGCATGTTATATTGCTTTTTATTGTTTTTTCAAGCAAAAAATGTCTAATTTGCAATGTCAAGGTATGTGGTACTGTATCATACATATATTATTATATACTTACATGATAAATTTTGTACACACAATTACTCATATTGAACATAAGAAATATATAAATGGTAATTAAAGAAATGTGTTGGACGGGTATGGGGATGGAGGAGGCCGTTAATTAAAGTGTATGATAGAACTTACCCCATATCTTCCCATTTATATTTAAGAATTTATGTCAGGGAAAACAAGAATTTGTGTCAAGGAAAGTCAGGGAAATCAATCTTCACTTTTTTGTGAGAATCCTTCTCGTTATCATTGTTTCCGTTGACCTCAGTGCATAATCATGGGAAGTAAAGAAAAAAAGTTGACGCAAGAACTACTATAGTGCTCGGTAACCAACCATTATAACTTACACATTCATTATTTGATATGCTATTTTTTATTTGCGTTGTTAAATTTATGACTTTAAAATATGGCTTTCTTGTTTAGAATGATTAAACATGTAGTAGATAAAAAATGAATCCAGTATGTAGTAGAGTTCGTATACGCCCCGTATTTTACGGGGTTGTCCCTTATTACATTGTGTTCCGGCGTTCCGACAAAATTTACCGGGACGCAGAATTGTCCCGTAGTTTGTGGATTTGTGTTTAGCTTTTTCATTCTTAAATTTAAAACATGTAATTGCAAAAAATCAAGAACTATCGATATAAAAATGTTATACCAATGGGCAGTATTGTTATGTTGCGAGAATAGAGTCACTAGCTGATATGGTAATTACTTACCTGATGTTACACTGATTTGAGATGCATCGAAATTAGTTTTACTATTTCAAGTATTTTCAAAATGCCGAAAAGAATAGGTGTTCTGAGACTAAATACCTCTTTATTATTCCATGCAATTGTGATGGAAAAGTGTCCCTATTTATCTTTTTTTCTTCAAAGATATACTAATCCTAGTGTGGAGATAGGTATATTTTAACTAGTTTTCGATCGTCTGTAAATTATAATCATTTCAGTAAGATAACAGCAAAAACGAATGAAAGAATGAATTGGGAGATAGAAAAATCTACTTCAATAAACACACTTATATTGTCTGATGTAACGTGATCCAAATAACACAAGAGACGAAGAAACACTACAATATGTTGATAGTAAATTTTTCTTCGTCCTCCCCACTTTATATTTCCTTTCTTTCTTTCTTTCGTTGAGTGTGGTTTAGCGTTCCTTTCAGCAACGAGACTATATGAGACGTAGATCTACAGTTTAACATGGAATCCGAATTACATGAACTTCCACCGGGAATTGAATCCGGGTCCCTCGCTCCGAAAACGCGTATACTCTTTATATATCTACAAGGAAGTTCTTTTCTGTTTTGTCTTTTATAGAATGACCTATAAACTATATTTAAGAAAAAAATATCAAATATTTTTTGGTTTTTAGGAGACCAATAAATACGAATGATTAACTGTAGTTGGACCAAATGAGAATGAACTCGTGAAATTTTCACAGATGTAAATATAATCCCAGTAATTAAGTTGATCAAAACTGTTTAAGTTCTTCGAAGCTTCAGAAAAACTGAATCTGAAGTCAGTATAAAAGAATAAATACACCAATAACCATATTGATATTAAAAATTATTAATAAGAGAGAAGTTTGCATTATTATTTGGATTATCGGTTTAATACACTTAAATAATATGCTGTATTGACCTAAATTTTCGTCAACGTCACCATTGCAAAAGTTCGGAGATATAGGCCAACTCTGTTATGAGTAAACATAAAAGAAAAATGAAAAGAGATAAAAGGAGATAAAAGTTGTTGGAAGGTTTTCAATCTAAACTGGTTGGATTTTTACAATCGCCCAAGCTGTTTGTACTCCACACTGGTAAGGCACTCTATATTAAATGGAAAAGGAACATTACCAGTCGAGCAGATGGTTTCTTGGATCCTCATCATAGCAACAATCAGCATTGGTATGAAACGGATTCGAGATGTTCTAGGTTCTCTCACCTAACAATGTTCACATTTCCTGTGTTATTTTTGCATGCCTTTACATTCTGCTTTTATAGTCTGCTGAACTGGAAACGTTGGTTTTTCATTTAACGTAGGGCGCTTTACCAGTGTGGAGCCCAAACGGCCAATGCGATTGGAAAATATCCACCATTTTAGATTGGAAACGGCCTATTTTCAACAACTTTCCTCTCTTTCCATTTTTTTCGCATCTTTACTCATAAGAGAGTTGGCATATGGACTTTTGACACACTCGGCATGAGAATGAATAAATATGAAGTACATTTGTTACAGGTGTATCAGTTGGAACGTTTCGAGTGTCAATAGTTAATGACGTAGAAAAAGAAATAGAAGACGAAGATTTCCAGCTGGTACTTAGTAATCCCGTTAACACTGTCATTGGAAATGTGGTAAGCAATCTGTAACTTACACTAACTTCCTGATATTTTAATTAAAGCATTTATTTATTTATTTATTTATTTATTTATTTATTGTGTGCTGCATATATTAAGTTTTAAATAATATAAAATGAAGTTTTGTTGAATTAGTGATAATATTCTGACTTGTGGAGCACACTCACACTTGCAATTGTAGACTTAAGATTTTTTCCGATTTATGATTTTAATTCTTTCTTCTTAGGTCAGCAATTTCCCTATAGATTTGACACAGCTTTCTACTCTTCCTTGTCTCTAGCTAGCTTTTCATTTCCATGCATTTATTTTCTCAACATCTTGTAATGTTTCGTCCATATAGTTCAGTTGCAGCATTGCTCCAGATATTTTTCCTTCTGTCATTCCCTCGATAGTTAATAGAGTTATTCCTCCATGACTTAATGTGTCTACTCATCCTATCTCCTATTTCCAAAATATTACCCAGTATACTCCTTTTTTCTCTTACTATTTCCAATACTCTTTCATCTGACACCTTATCAACTTTATTTTTCATAATTGTAAAATAGAACTATATAAAAGAAATATTTTGCACTTCAAGATGTAAAACTAGTATAAAACAAGTTATAAAATTCTTAAAACTGATACAGATACTTATTTTATTAACGCCTTCATGTACGAAATAGCACGGATTATTTAGAAAATAGTTTTAGCAGTGGTATTCCATAGAGTTGCAAAGGGGTCAACTGCATCATTCGACTGCAAAACAATTTAACTGAAAATTTGAAGTACATATACTTAATATGGATTTAATCTCAGATTTCACAGCTTTAAATAGGTGTAATGAATTAATAAATATAATTTTAAAACGTCACTCTTTTTATCTCATTCGACATGCTCATAGTGATAGTTCTATGATTTCTTGAGTTTCGCTTGTGTTACAGTTGACGGTTTTGCAACAGGATTAATCATTACATATGAGTTCTATACAACATATTGTCAGAGTTTTCCAATTTACGTATACAGTTGACAACTACAAAATAATTATAGAAACATTATTTTTATTTTTTCTCTAAGCCTTCACTGTCAAAAATTTATTCTAAAGATTTGATGATTTCAGTGATGTTCTACAATAGTGTCTTAGGAAATGCTTTATTCTTTGTAGTGTTCACTTCCGCAGACACATGGTGTACACATTTTTAGAGCTGTCCTCAGAAGCACCTTTTCTGATAATAACGTGGAATCCTTGTACGATGGTCAGGAACTACGAAAGTTTATACGAAGCACTATGAAGTGCTTCAGTATGCCTCCACATGGACTCCTTATGTTTCTCAAAAGATGTCCAGACTGTAGTAAGCTTGAAACTACATACGAAGAAAAATGTCGGATGTTAACGTGGATAAAGGTTGTAGTGAGGTTCAGAGACGCCCTGTTTGTACTATAAAAAATTTATTTAATAAAGAATAAATACGCAGGATTATGTTTAGGATATGAACTGGCCATTCCATTGAATTTTCATGTCCAATCTACTTACTAGAGAAGTACTGGTCTAAATATCTACGAACCTTCTCAGGCGATGAAGGGGAGCATCATCGTGTTGGAATATGACCTTTGGAATACCCTGGAATTGTGGAGTGGCAAACAATTCTGTCATGTGGAGATGCGTCATGTCAGTTATGGGAGGGGGCAATTATTCTCACTCCAATATTTAATGTCAAACAGACATTTTGGATCTCCTGTGTTCCCCCTAGAGAATGTGAGATTCGTCAGAGGAATGTGAGGCAAATGCCAATGCTGTTAAACATCTCTGCGGCAAACGTTGCTCGATGTGGTTTGTTATTTAGATCTGATTGTAGCATTATCTGCAATTTATAGGCTTAGAGATGAAGATGTTTCTATAGAATTTTATGCATTATTGTTGGAGATATTCTAAATTCGCACAAGGTTGTACGTATTGACTTTGAAATACTCCGTAGATATATGAATCAGTCTTTATGCTTTCTTCCAAAACAGACGGTCTACCTCTACTCGTCACTTTCAAGACACTTCCAATCACTGTAACTTTTTTTTTTTTTTTAACTCACTGTAACATTCTACTATAGAAAAGACAGAAAATTTAAGCTATTAACAATTTAAGTGCAATGATAGAAAAAAGTAAATGTGTTTGAATATGTCACTAGAACTTTAAAAAAAAAAAGAAAAGAAAAACAAAATACGCCTATAAATCCAGTCATGCGAAGGAAAAAACTCAAAAATTACCTCATTGGGTTTTCTAACCAAACCAAAAAATAGTACGTACACGATTCTGAAGGCTACAAATTAGTAACTTGTTTTCATTTTTTTTGACATATATAAAGCTCCTTTTTTGCGAGTGTAAGGCATTTCGCTCTTCGAATCTTGAAACGATCTCACAAACACCGCAGACTCAATATCGGTCTCAGATCTTGCATTAGTCGGATCAATGGTTACAACGATCAATGCATAGAGTACCGATACACATCCTAAGAGGATAGTGAATGGCACAGGGACTTTTACTACAGTTGTATATGCAATCAATGGATGTTAGACGATTAGATTTTTCACATGCAGTTTGGTGTATGACCTAAATCCTACCTATTATGGCAAACAAAGGAATGCTCTGTTGTGTTGCCGAAATTAGTAACTACCTCTTAGTAACGTATACTGTAATTGTAAGAATATGTTATTGTGTTGCTGGCTCAATGAAATTTTGTTAGCTCTTTCAAATTATTCAAAATCTCCTCTTTATTTAACCAGTTAGATTGAGAAATAACATAAGAGTTTTGCATTCGTCTTTAAAAAAAGTTGTGATAGTAAGCTAACTCTGAAAGTTAGACAAAGAAAAGTCAGTTTGACATATTTTATTGTGTGACACCTCTACCTCAAATTGAACATTTCTTTTGATATTAATGACGTGCTCCTACATAAAAGGGTATTATTTTACGCACTTTTCTAAAATTTCCCTATACTTGGGTTAGGGATTTCGTCTCTGCAAACCATATCATGTGAGTAACTTTCTCCTATGAGGTCGTCGTTATTCACGCTGGCGTTTGACACCTAGTTCCATCCACATTAGATAAAGTAAAACTTCGAGGGCAATCGAACACTGGATAAAATTTATTTTCTACCAAAAATAGTTCCTTTCCAAAGAAATTTTAAAATTATATATATGTATAAATAATTTATGAATACGATATGTAGTATGTAGCAAATGTATTTCCATATAGTTAAATACGTAAACACGAATATGAAAAATAATGTCTCTAAATATATAGAGAGATTGCAGCAACAATCTAACTATCGAGTGTGCATCAAGATAATCATTGACCTCAGAGTAAGAAATAACATTTACCGTGGAAAAATGAGATAGAACTGAATTTTTTATCTATACTTTATATCCTGTGCTTGTAGAAATTTTTTCTTCTAAATTTCGGCTAAATACAGATGTTAATGTTTTTCATTTACTGCTGTCAAAAGAAGTAGAATCTTGATGAGAGTTACGTTTAATGGCAGATAAAGGTGACTTAGTGTTGCAAACCATTATGGTTATTTTTATTGTGCAACGTGTAGTTATCCAATAAGGATATTTATATTTTATCTAAAGTTTCTTCCCCAGAGTTGCGTTTTAACAAGATTTGATTCGAATTGCCTTTTCCTTATTTTTTGAAGGGTGGAAATCCTTGCCTTGTGAAAGATTAGGGTTTGTTGTCCTCAAGTGTTTAGAAAGATCTGATATATTGTCCTCTTTTATTTTTCTGTGTCCCTAATTTGTTTATTTATACTGGATTTAAATATTACGCCGTATGTCAAATAATATTTTATTTTCATAAGCAGTTTGTTATGTTTGTTTGGCATCATCGCGTGTTCAAGCAACACTATCGACTTCATTATGCCAAGACGTAAAAAGTGTTTAAATCAAATGTGATTTAGATAGTAATACTATTATAATAAACTTAAATTCATATTCACAATATCGCAAATAATTTTGTGGTGATGAATAATTTTAGAAATGTGAATTAATTAATTATAAGCATAAAGAATTAATATCTCCAATAGTTCACTATTAAATCTTTCCTACATTGATACAGTAGTCGTCAATTTTCTTAGTAGATCTGTTTATTTAGCTTTTCGTGATATATATATAAACCGCTTATTGTATAACTTAGAACGTTTTGCGCAGTAAAATGTTATGCGTTTCAATTTTTTATCAAGTATTTCAACTTATAATTTCTGTATGCAAGAAATGTAAAATATTTTATATTATTATTATTATTCCTTAGGATAAAATTACTATTACAATACATGATGATGATGATGACCATATGGGTTGTGTTTTACGAATTGAGAATAAGATACTCGCCCCAGTGTATCGTGTATCATCCAACCATGCAATTGGAGGAGTTAGTGAAGTCTTTGAAGATGAAGAAAAGTCACAGGTGGAAGTACTGTTATCTAGTACAGAGATGAACGCTAATACTTTTGTAAGTGTTTAAGTAAGTAGGTATTAGAAATGATCCTGTTAGTGTGGTAATAAAACTTGTATTTTCTTAGCTTTTATTTTTCTCTGCTGTTGCAAAGTTTGTTTACATGTATAACATGATGGGAAAGTCTAAATTTCATCGGTAAAGTTTAACATTCAGAATTAATTTTAAACATTCTTTGCATTTTTCTGCTTTGTTTGTGTGTTGAAGTTTAGCTTTTTTTCTCTCCTAGCAACGATGTTATATGAACATGGATCTGCGTTTTCATTCCTTTCAAATTTCATATGAGAGAATTGATGATAAGACTACTAGTATTAACAGAACTGTCTTATTTGGTGTTAATATCTGTAACATTCATAGTTAACACTAGAACTATAGGAAAATAATTTATAAAAGGACTACTACAGGGTCATTTTGAGAGTTGACAACTGAAATGAATCTTTATTTTTAGGTAACTTTAGAAATATGTAATATATCAGTAAAATATGCATTTATTTTCCATTTTTTTTTATATATAGAAAAGGAGCTGTTACATACTAACCAAATTCTGAATATAGTCTATATCGAAGCGTATATGTAATAGGTCCAAAATTCAATGCATATATGAAAACATTATGCAATCTTGAGGAAAATGCCGCCTTTCTTCCTAAAATTAAAATTAAAATAGTAAATTTACTCGTACTCATGATATTTTACACCAAAACCAGAAGCTATCATAGCGAGAGGACTTCATATATTTTTCGGGGCAGATGGAGCAAACGATATATTTTCGAAACACTTTCGTGATGATTTACAGAGAAATTTGCATCAAAAACACCAATCCAAAGTTTTGTTTACTTTATACTTCCCGATTTGATACGTTTGTAGTTTTCCGGTACAAATTGCTACACAAATAATGCTACTTAGAAAACTTCTTATAAAAGAACCGTATGGGCTTTTTCGTTTGTTTGTTTCTTTGTTTTGGTGATCATTCATAATCTGTTCATCAGTGTGAAAGGAGCTCATTATTACTAGATACTTTTTTTTATATATATATATTGGCATTCTGTAAATGTGATATCATTCACGGTTTTAAATGCATTTTTGGTATACAATTTCTTGTTATAGAAATATACTGAAGATGGAATGTTCCTTCAGTTGATTCAAATAGTGGCAATATATTTATTTGGTTATTTTTTCATTTACTAGCTGTTTTTAGATATGTAAAGAAGTTGCCGTGAATTCAGGTAGTCCGAAGTGTAAAAGTGATTCCATAAGTTAAAGAACTGCATCTATAGCAGCAAGAGAGATATATGTGGGTCTCCATATTTTCCTACATATGGAAAGCTCTCTCTATATATATTTTTCACTTCAGCAAGATCTTGATATCATATTTATTCTGTTCAGTACTGACGAACTGAATAAACAACCAGGAAACTTAAGCAGTGGTCAGAGTGATTATTCTTGTAGTTCTACGTATATCCCCATTTTTAAAGAAAACTAAGAAAATCTGAAAACAAATATTTTTGGTATAAACACTTCGAATAGAAAAAAGAAAAATGTGTCACTTGAATGTTGTGAAAGATCAGTGTGATATGTATGGAAATTTCCAGTCAGCAGTCATGCACATGGACTACCCATGCATTCAACTCCAAGAGAAAATCATATGTCACAGCTATTTTCTGTACACTTGTTAATATATTTACGAGGGTTGGAACTTTAATAGTAACAACTATTTATTTATTATTGATACAAAATAGATACACGTTACAAAGGTTTGTAGTCAAGGGCATTGAGTATAATCTGTTGCCAGCGATGTGGAAGTCGTTGGATACCTGTAGCAGAACATATTGTGTTGATAGTTCTAATGGATCAACCTACTGCCGAAAGAATCTCTTGAATTGTTTTGAAACGAATGCCACGAAAAGATTCTTTTATCTTAGGGATCAAGTCAAAGTCACAAGGGCTTAAGTTCTGGAAATAGGATCCATTGTACAGAACTTCCCACCCCATCAATCGAACAAATCAGTCACATCTTGCGCTGTATGCACGCGAGCGTTGTCCAGCAAAGTGATGAATGGGTTCTGCAAAAAGTGTCGCTACTTCTTTCTCAAGGTTAATCGCAAGTTGTGGTCTAGAAAGGAACGAAAAATACTACGGTCTGTTGTGAGAAAACAAAGGATCTACGGTCTGATGTTAGGATTTACATCATCTAAGTTCTACACAAGAACCACCACAACTTGCACATTCCTGCGCTTTTGATGAAATTGAGATGTTTATGGTGACACATAATGACGCTATTCGTTTGATTAGCGTTTCAATTGTGGTTCGTATGATTTGGCCCATGTTTTATCCAGCGTAATGATATGGCGTAAGAAAACATCTCCTTCCCGCTCGTAGCGTTCCAGCTGGATAGGAGCAGCGTCGTATCGTAGCCATTTCTGCATTTCTGTCAACTCATTCGGAACGCATCGTGATGTAGTGTTTTTCATGCCCAAGCGTTCCTTCAGAACGTGTACAACACTTGTATGCACTAATCCTGTCTCTTGGCTCAGCTCACGAGTAGTATGGCGTCGATCAGCGTCCAGTAACGCGGTATCAGCATTCACGTCTTTTTCACACACGAGACGACCAAGCCGTTGTATGTCTTCCACATTTTGTTGTCCCTCCTTGAAGGCTCGTACCCACCGTGGCACTGTTCTGCAAGGCAATGCAGATTCCCCGCAAGCCTCTGAAGACCTTGATAACACTCTCGCACTGTAATGGACCTGGCAAATTCAATTTTTAACCCAACTCCGTTTGTTTGTTGTTTCGAAAAACATCAT